>NC_081411.1:831692135-832007635 GCF_030272615.1 Cryptomeria japonica
TCCATCCTTGAGCTCTTACGCATATCCCCTGCTCATAAAGCTATTCTTGACAAAATCTTGAGAGACACTGCCGTTCCTACTGATCTGAATGTGGACCAGTTTCAAGCCATGGTGGGATACCTTTCCATTCCACATTCCCTTACATTCACAGAAGCCGATGACGCCTTCGTAAGTCAGCCACATAATGCACCTTTACATGTTGAAGCCTTCATTCACAAACATCGAATAAAGCGAGTCCTGATAGATGGAGGAGCTAGTCTAAACATTTGTACATTGAGCACTATTAAACAATTGGGATATTCTGATAAAGCTGTGAATTCAACAAATCAAATCACCATCAAGGCATATGATGATGAAGAGCACTCATCCAAGGGCACAGTCACCTTACCTCTAAGAATTGGGCCAGTCACAAAGGATGTGGTTTGTCAGGTCCTAGATCTGGATCTCACATACAATATATTGCTAGGACGTCCTTGGATTCATGAAATGAGGGCAGTCCCATCGACATATCATCAATGCATTAAGTTTCCTCATAATGGAGTCGAGGTAACAGTTAACGGTGATCCTAATCCGTTCATATATTGCAATAACCTGAGATCACATACTGAAACCATCATTCCCAGTAATCGTGAGGCTGCTCCTTCTTCGGCATACATTGACCCTGAGTCATTGAAACCTTCGACATCAAAACAAGGTGAACTTAAAGGCAATTTTCAAGACAAAGGCATGGGAGAATACACTTTAAATCAGACAATGTATTTACGACAAGTCATGAGCTCTCCAAAAGAATATGGAAGGCCACATCCTAACAAGCAAATATCCATCATGATACTCAAATGGGATCCTACTATCTTTCAAAGATGGGGCGAACTAGAAGAGGAAGATTTATACAAAATGCTTTACAAAGACATTGAAGAGGGCACACATGATCAGATCAATATACCTTGTGAGAAATATGGCAAAGGCTTCAAGATTCTACAAAAATTCGGGTATGATGGAAAAAGCCCTCTTGGGTTACGCAAAGAAGGCGTTATGGAGCCCTTACAACCTGAATTGACTGTAAAAAGGGAACGCTCAAAGGGACTTGGTTTTCTGACTTCCAAGATCCACACTAAAAGGACAGAAGAGGCATCACAAATCAAAGTTGCCAAAGTTCAACAAGAGGATTACTATTCCACAGATTCCAATGAATGGGAATGGGGTTCAGACAAATCCTCCAGTGACTATGAGCTCACCGAGACATTCAGAGAGCTAGATGAACCCACAGAAGAAGAGGAATTTTATAAAAAGTTCAGAGTTGGTCAAGAAACAACCCATAAGGATTGCACACAGTCTTCGTTTCAAGGTTCTAGGTCAAAATCACATAGGATGAGGACACCTGTCCCGGAAGGCGCTACTAGTAACGACAATTTGGATTCGCTTGCAATCGAAACTGATGAGGAGAGTGCCATTGATGACCTCGACGATTGCCTTGATATACCCGAATATAACCACATCTTCACTCTTAACCCCACAAACTCCGAAGACATTAAAGGCCTTCCCCTTGTTCACCACCAACTCATTGACTGGGATTATGAAGGACCAGCACAATTTGACACATTTCAAAATGACGAAGCTATTATTGACTATCTTGGCATACGAGATGATCTTCCCCCTGGGGACCACAAGCAGGATACACCATAGAACTCAACAACATGGCATATTTTGGTGAGGGTGTCGGACCTTCCAATCGCAAAAATGTGAAAATAAGAACAAATCAAGGGTCTTATGGCGAAAACCACACTGTGGCGCTATTTGATTTCAAAAAAGTAAAAAGAAAGGACGTATCTGAGGGCGAAAACCTCTCTGAGGCACCCGAAGATGGAAGGCTCGACATTCTCCCAGCATCATATGAGGAAAAATCATCCATGTTGGTAGAGGAGACTATCAAAACAAACATTGGTACAGAAGAGGTTCCACACAATATATTCCTGGCTCAATCATTGACAGAGTCCGAAAGGTCAAAATTCATAAGCTTCTTCAAAGAACGACAAATCAACTTTGAATGGTCATACGCTGATATGCCTGGACTAGATCCGGATTTGGTAATGCATCATTTGACAGTCAAACCGGGGGCAAAGCCAGTGAAACAGAAATTAAGGAAAATGCATCCACAAGTGGCATTACTAGTCAAAGCAGAGATGGAGAAATTATTGGATGTCGGATTCATACGCCCAATTGATTATCCCGAATGGATCTCCAATTTAGTACCTGTCAGTAAACCAGATAGCAGCATCAGAATATGTACAGATTTCAGAGACATCAACAAAGCTTGTCCGAAAGATGACTTCCCATTACCAAATATCAACTTGATCGTTGATCTCACAGCAGGTCACGAAATGTTATCTTTAATGGATGGGTTTTCTGGTTATAATCAAATCAGGATTGCACTCGAGGATCAACACAAAACATCATTCACTTGTCCGTGGGGAACTTTCTGTTGGAATGTCATGCCCTTTGGGCTGAAAAATGCAGGCGCTACATATCAAAGAGCAATGACCACTATCTTTCACGATCTCCTGCACCTAACCGTGGAAGATTATGTTGACGATCTCTTGGGAAAATCAATAGATAGAGATACACATTTGGACATACTTTCAGTCGTCTTTGATCGGTTGGAAAAATACAAAGTAAGATTAAACCCCAAGAAATGTGTCTTTGGAGTAACCTTTGGGAAACTTCTAGGATTCATTGTGTCTAAAAGAGGAATCGAAGCCGATCTAGCAAAAGTCAAGGCTATCTTGGACATGCCGCCACCCAGAAATATCAGTCAACTCCTATCCTTACAAGGGAGACTCCAGTCTATACGAAGATTCATAGCACAACTTGCAGATAAGTGTAATCCTTTTTAGCACCTGCTACATAAAAATATCAAGTTCAAATGGGATGATAACTGTCAACAAGCTTTTCAGACGCTCAAATATTATCTTTTGAATCCGCCAGTTTTGATGCCACCAATTCCAGATCAGCCTTTGCTACTATACATATCAGCTACTCTAACAGCACTGGGGGCACTCCTAGCACAAGAAATTGCTGACGGCAAGGAAAAAATAGTATACTATATCAGTCGCACATTGGTGGTATATGAGCTAAACTACACACCAATCGAGCGTGCATGTCTCGCTGTGGTCTTTGCTTCACAGAAATTACGACATTATATGCTCACTCATAAGACTAAGTTGATTGCAAGAATTGATCCATTAAAATACCTTCTCAACAAAGCTACACTTATTGGGCGACTGGCCAAATGGGTAATGATCTTGAGTGAATTCGACATCGAGTATGTAGACAGAAAAGCAATAAAAGGACAAGCAATCGCGGATCAATTAGCAGATGCTCCCATGATAGATGATGTTCCTCTAAATTCTAAATTTCCAGATGAATCCATTTTAACAATATCACAGGCAAGGCCATGGCAACTGTACTTTGACGGTTCATACACACAACATGGGGCAGGAGCTGGTATTCTCTTTATAACTCCTCAAGGCGATTCTATACCAAAATCATACCGCTTATCATTTCCTTGCACTAACAATATAGCGGAATATGAGGCATTAACAACTGGATTACGAATGGCAGTTCAGTGGAAGATCCAAGAACTTCGTGTTTTTGGGGATTCTCAACTTGTCATCCGTCAAGCAACTAATGATTACCAAACAAAAGATGAAAAATTAATGCCTTACAAGCAACTGGTAGATGATTTGAAACAACACTTCACAAAGATAGATTTTGAGCAGATACCAAGAGAGCAGAATCGTGCTGCAGATGCCATGGCTACAATTGCTTCACTAATTGATCTGCCTCAAAATGAGACCTGCTATGAGTTCTTGGTAGACAACCTGTTGGTTCCTTCATATGAGATCACTCCTACTAAAATGATATGCGTTGTTGGTCCCGAATCCCAGTTATATGGTTCCATATTCACATATCTTCGCAACAATATCCTACCTCCTGATCTATCGAATAACCAACGCCGCACTTTCATTCGCCAATCCTCTCGATATGTCATTCTAGCTGATATCCTATACCGATGAGGTCTAGATGGCACTCTTCTTAGATGTTTAGAAAGCGATGAAACTCAGATTGCGTTACGTGAAGTGCATGAGGGGATATGTGGTCCGCATGCTAGTGGTCCTACCTTGGCCAAGAAACTCATCAGGACGGGATATTACTGGCCCAATATGGAAAAAGACTCATATCAGTTTGTCAAGAAATGTAAGCAATGTCAAATTCATGGAGACCTCATACATGCACTAGCACAAGAACTACAACCACTTGCGTCTCCTTGGCCCTTTTGTCAGTGGGGACTCAATCTCATAGGCAAGATTCACCCTCCTTCTTCCAATGGTCATAAATTCATTATCACAGCCACAAAGTATTTCACAAAGTGGATTGAAGCCGTGCCTCTCACACAAGTCACTGGGAAACAAATTGCTACTTTCATCCTTAACTATATCATTTGCCGATATGGTATTCCTAATTCCATTATTACTGATAACGGGCGTCCCTTCAAAAATCAGGATGTTCGTGAACTCTGTGACTGCTTCCATATTTCCCATCGTTTCTCCACACCATATTACCCCCAGGGTAATGGCCAAGCTGAGGCGTCTAATAAAAAAATTCTTAGAATCCTCAAAAAGACAGTCGACGATGCTGGCCGTAACTGGCATATCCAACTCAATCCTGTACTTTGGGCCTACCGCACAAGTGTCCGCACACCTACAAGAGCTACACCTTACTCACTTGTCTATGGCGCTGAAGCCATCTTGCCTATTGAGGTCGAGTTACCTTCTTTACGGGTCTCTTTGCAAAACATCATCAACGATGAAGATTACAGGGTCTCTCCCTTACAAGAATTAGAACTGCTGGATGAACGGAGACAAACTGCTTTTAATCACCTCAAGGCTTACCAACAACGAATGAGTCGCAGCTACAATCACAAAGTCAAGCCTCGCACATTTGAAGTAGGTGACTTGGTTCTCAGAGAAAATCCCAAGAATCAGCAAGACAGAGAGAAGAAGGGCAAGTTCGAACCAAACTGGCTTGGTCCTTACATCGTTACAGCAGCATATGGATCTGGTGCATATCAGCTCTCAACTACAGAAGGTGAACCTTTGGAGGATCCTATCAACAGCATGCACCTTCGCAGGTTCTACACATAGCTCTTCGGAATATCCTAATTTCAAAAATACAAAAAAAATAAAATAAAATTCAAAAATACAAAAAAATAAAATTATAAAACAAAAAATCGTTACTTGGTGAAAACCTGGCAAACAGGCGCCTTGTGACACAAAAAAATTGAAAAATCGAAAAAAGTAAAGAGAAATAATTTCGTCCAACAGTGAAAACCACTTCGGTGGCGCCCTGGACAAGTACCATGGTGAAAACTGGGTCACCAGCGCCATGCGTAGAGACATTGCTCCTCCCTCCTTCAGGATTCACTTTCATCACTTCACATTGCACACACTCACAACCTATTCACTCACAATAAAACTTACCCATTCCCATCATGGCTTGTTATTGATCTACCCAAGATTGGTTAGCCGTTCATAATAAGCCTCCCTTTCCATCCATAATAAATCAGATCCTATCTGTGGCTAAGGAAAATCCTACGTCTAGTGATGGGTACGGAACTGAGAACATCACATGTTTTGAGGAGTACGGTTTCTTCCAACTTTCTTCAGTCTATTCGCTCACAATCCGCAATAAAGCAATATTTGCATCACAGATCCGCAATAAAGTTTCATCTTCTCCACAATAAAGTATTAGTTTCATGGATTCAGTCAGTTTCAGATGAGACATCAGCAACAATGGGCTTCAACCAAATCAAATCTTTCAACAGACTCAGACAACATATGGTTCAGTGCTATCTATCCCTTTTTTGTGAAAGTTAACATTGTGACCACAATCAAATAAGACTTAAACAAGTGACAAGAGACACTAAACTTGAGGAATACAGTGGATGTGGGTGTTGAGTCTTGGTTTTCTTTTGATGTTATCTTTTGGTGACATGTCTTTTAGCTTTTCTAGGATGTCTTTGACTAGAGATTCTATGTCCAGGATGTCTTTGACTAGAAAGGCGAGGATGGGGTATCGTCACCGATTTGTATTTGCTGTCTGTGGATTGTCTCTTAGTAATGCTAGGACTTGTCCAAGGATATGAGGACACTGTGAGTCTAGTGTGAACTGGGGCATTCCTTGTTTGTGACTGTCTTATCTCTATGCAAACAGGTACAATGACTTTCTGGGTCGAACATATGCCTCGATTGTCATAACTTATTTTTCCATAATAAAGCTCAATGATGATAATGCACGAGAGGCTCTTTCACTTTCATATCTTCTGTCTTTCATCCCCCTTTCTTGATTGACTTCCATCATCCTTCTCGAGTCCGCGTAGCCTGCTATCCCATGACTGAGTATAATGACACACCAAAAACATTTGCATTTCATGTAGTTTGCACCTGCATTTCCACATATAAGCATTTCACATATACATATAGATATCACAACTGCATCACATCCTGCACACAACACCTGTTAGCACAATTTACATCTGCATTATCATATTCATCTGTATTTCATACATTCACATTTGCATCATGCATCACATATAAAACATAAAAGAACAAAAAAATATATATTGCATTGCATCATGTATATATTTGCATCCATATCATAAGCATCACATAAGAACATCTCATCACATAGGTACACATGCATATAGCTGCCGCAAAAACGAATCATCTCATATATATATATATAAAGTGTCATGATACAATGATGTCAAAAAATCATATGGCTACAATCACCCGCAAGTGTCTAGAATACAAAAAAATGGTACAAATACTGATACAAGGGAGCCCTCTATGGCTATGATGAACTCCCTCCCTCGGAGCTGCCTGGCCTCGACGGAATCTGAGCTCTAGAAGGACCCGCTCCAGGATCACCCCCACCGTCATCATCATCATCTCCTCCTCCATCTCCCTCCAACAGCTCTCCTGGATCTGTCAAGCAAGGGAATGGATGCTCGGCCCAATATGCTGAATAATCTGCATCCATCCCGACGTCCTCGATCTCTGGCCACATATCCCAGGGCAGGGGCACCATCTCTGCCAGTTGTGTTAGCGCCTGATCATATGACAATAAAGGCCCGAACTGCACCTGATCCCTCACTGTACGAGCATACATACCCGAGCCTCGTGGCATCCTCTGGATCCTGCCATACTGCCTGCATACTCTATCCACCAACTGTCTCTCCAGTATATAGGGCGTCCGCTCAATCAGATACCTGCTCCGGAAGGTGTAAGGCAGCTCCACTGCATCATCCTCCCACTCCTCGCATCCCAGATACGGCCTCCAGATGACTATGTCAATATCATCTATCACTCGCCGCCAATGCTCTAACCTGCCAATTCGCGGCTGTGAAGTGATCATGTCATACAGATGAACAAAACTCCGTCCATGACCTCTCCCTCTGAAATGTATCGACCGCGTGATAGGCAGATGCTCGTACGCCCAAACTTGCAATAGTGTCACTCCACAGCCCAATCCCACTGATCCATGGTATACAAACTGGTGAAGCTCATAATATAGGTGGGCCAACACACATGGACCCCACACATATCTGGTGTGCTGCGTCACCAATGTCTCCAGTGCTCCTCCCCAGCCCACTGCCAACCCCCCTGTCGCCCTGTCCAGACACAGGAACCCACTGATAGCTCCTCCGATCACAGCTGGCAAAGCTAACCTTGTCGTGGTCATGGTGTCCCATGCCACATGTCCTACTCTCATCTCTAGGCCGGGATCCTGAAACACCCGTCTCAAAGCCTCTCTGTCTCCGTCGCGATCATATGGAATCAGATCTCCATCAATCGGTATGTGTAGAATCCTATAAACATCCTCAAGGGTGACTGTCATCTCACCCATCGGCAAATGAAATGTGCAAGTCTCTGAATGCCATCTCTTGGCTAGCGCAGTCAGCAAACCCATGTTTGCCCGAAACTCAGGCACATACAGCACGTGTCTCAATCCCATCTCCTCGATGGTAGCTCTATCCTGAAATGGCAACTCCGGTCGCAACCTCTGTGTCGACGGGAATCTCTCCTGTGACTCTAACATAGGCAAATACTCCTGCAGTCAAACAAATCAATCATGTCAGTCATGGTGGCATTCACTGTTCATCACAAAATGCTACTCGCTATCTAAATGCATATGGTTATCTATCTTAGTGACACTCACTGTTCATCACAAAGTGTTGCTATCTATCTTAGTAGTGCTCCCTGTTCATCACAAAGTACTACGTGTGTGACACTCCCTGTTCATCACAAAGTGTTACTCACATTTGCACTCCCTGTTCATCACAAAGTGCTGCTCATACTTTGGGTACTCCCTGTTCATCACAAAGTACTCTATCTTGGTGCTCCCTGTTCATCACAAAGTGCCTTGATCTATCCTAGTCTTCCTAGAGGACCTGCTTGAGTGTATCCTCTTAGCAGCTTATTCAATCGACAGCGTATGTTCATCACAGAACTGTCGATTTGACCTAGAAGACAAAACCTTGCATTTTTCAGACATAAACGCGTTTCTAACTCACAAACGCGCCTATTGACTACACAAGCGTGCCTAAACAACACAGACGCGCCTTTTTGACGTAAACGTGCCTATATTGTTCACAAACGCGACTTTGCATCATAAACGCCCTTGGAGGACGTAGACACGCCCGCATTTTGCACAAACGCAGCTCCAGACACAGATGTGCCTAGCATCGACACAGACGTGCCTAGCACCGACACAGACGCGCCTGTTGGACACAGACGCGCCTGACACCGACGCAGACGCGGTTTCCCAGTTTTTGCATTTTTTGCACCCTACTTCTAAGCGCATTTATTGCTGTATTCGACATGCATTAATGACAAAAGCAAATGCGTCAAAGTACGAGGAGGTTTGGTGGTACTTACCGGCTCTCCTGCCTCTGCTGGTCTCTGAAATCGGCGAACGCGGTCGAATCTGTGTACGAAAGCCATCGCCGCTGACTGCTGCTGCTCTTTTTCTCGCTCTACGCTGTGATCTCGTGAGGGTGTAGATGACAATGAGGATGTCTTTTGCCCATGGTCTATCTTATAGCCTACCCTAGCCTTGGCCTTCGTTTCTCGAGTCAGTCTTCTTTATCCCGTGACTTTGTCACTTTATCCGGTCAATCCATTCTAGCCTTTCTTTATTATCGAGAGATTGTCTGCAATCTTTTCAGACATTTTCATCCAATCTCTCGAGGGGGCATATCATTCCCATTCTGGGGCAACTCTGTATCAGTTCATCTTATCTTCTTTGAAACAACGCGACAAGCCGCATTGTCTCAAAGAGGGGCAAAATGTAGACACCCAAAATTGTCCAGTCTAATTAAATAAATATTTTATTTATTTAATTATCTAAGCCTAATTCTTCTATTAATTAAATAAATCTTTATTTATTTAATTAATTCATTTATCCTCTTCTAGCCTTATTTCTCATTTAAATAAATACATTTATTTATTTAAATTATCCCTTTCCTAAATTAAATAAATATTTTTATTTATTTAATTGATCCTACTTCTTCTATTTATTAAATAAATCTTTATTTATTTAATTAATTCATTAGCTTTTTCTACACATGACACATGTCATTCATCTCTTAATTCCTACACTACCTACCTCTTTCATTATTTTGGTATTTCTTTTACCTACCCTCTAATCATAGCCGACCTCCTTTTTTACACCTCTCAATCTTATCCCTCCATTTCTTATAGTGTCTTCTATTTAAGGAGATGCCTTCTTCATTATCAAACCCTAACAACTTGATCAATTGACTACACTACGATCCTACTTGCAACCACATTCCATTCTTTGTTGAGCTCTTGTGCATATAAAAATCTGAGAGCAAATATATCAAGCAAGATCAATGGAGATAGGAAGAATGGAGATCAAAACCCTATTGGACATGTGATGGTATAATCTTTGTGATTTCATGTGATTTGCATTGTCTTAGGTAATCTTCATATGTTATGGTGGATCTTTGTTGTTGTTAGGCTAGGGTTTTGTGGTTGGATTCATTTAGCCTTTCAATTTTGTTATTATTGTTATCCATTTTCACCATATACAAATAGAATAATCAAAGATCAATTTCAAAACTCCAACCATGGAATCAAAAACATAAACATGACAAAATGATCTAATCCATCTCAAAGAGATAAAATGCCTCATATGAACATATCAAGTAACCATATCATGCCAAAACTCTAAGCATGCAATCAAGAGTTAGAGTGTACCATGACATAATATAATCCATCCAAACAATGAGGATAAACATGTCAAATGAAAGCATATAACCACATCTATACCAAGAACTCCGTGAGTCCTGAAGATGCAAACATCCTCAAATAACATGAAGATAACCATATCATAACAGTGTACCCACAAATGCAAGAGAACCCTTATGCAGCAACAGGATCTAAGACATCATCCAACATCTGCACACAAAGAAGATCATCCACCAACCAACATGGTGAATACACATCAATGCTACAAGCTCCCACTGAACTGTGATACCCAACTCTCCATAGCATCGCAATAAACCATCTCCTAAATGAAGAACATCCAGGTCTACACACAACAATTAAACCATGAACTCCATATCAAGAAGATACAACCACCACCAACAAACCACCAATCAGGAATAAATCCTACACCGCCAACTCATCATTGTCAAAAGCTTCCACTGAAAGTGTGATCAAATAAATAACAAAGCTATACAAGTCCCATACCAACTATCCAAGTGCTATAACATCATCCATCCTCTCATCTCAAACCAACCATGCCAATGCACAAATGACCATAGACAAGGTCAACTAAGGAGTATGCACCACAATGAAATCAAACCTGATGGATATAGACAGTCCACATCCGAGCCATCACACTGCAACTGAATAGGTGAGCTCAAACCTACCAATCACATAACTCGTAGATCCAATCACTGAACATGCAAACTCATCATTACATTAGTAAAATTCAAACTGATATATCAAAGAGAATAATCCATGTAGACAACCATGACTCAATCATCAAATCACCATCTGCTCTGATTTGCCAAACATGTCCACAAACTAGTACCATAGTCAAAGGAACAAAATAAACATCAAGGAGATAAGAACAACCTCCTAATATCAAACCAAATCACCAAAATCATGACTATGTTGTGTCAATGCAAAATATATATCAGCATACCCATGACACCATAATCATTACCTGCATCCAACTGTCACCCACGTAAAACTCCGAGTCTCAAACAGAGTCCAATCATGTCCTCAAACCATGAACAAACTGTTCACTTGTAACCATCAAAGTCCAACTCTGAAGCACATGTGTAAACCTCTTCATACTCATCAAAATGATACAATAAAAACACCAAACTGAAGTACACTGAACACCCTCTCCAACGCCCATTCGAAATTGAAAACCCGATTCCGTATGCAAAATATATGACCAAAAATGAATCAAAGAGAATATCAGGCTTCCAAGCTCCAAAAACATGTCAAAACAACAAAATCACTGAACCAAACCTGTACTAAATGGTAGTGCAAAGAATTACCTCTCCAACGAGTATAAGAAGTCAAAAAACAGACTCCCCAGGCGAAAGTTATGCCAGTTGGAAGAAAAAGTCCAATATCCTTATATGGCAATAATTTGTGGATTTTTAAAATTTCCTTATGAAAAGAGAGCCATTTTTTTTCAAAAAATTCAATTTTTTAATTTTTCAATATTTCATTTTTTGACCCGAAGTCATATTAATTCTAGTTTAATAAAGAGAAGTGGCAGATTTAATTTTGTTGTCAACAATTTCAAAAATTTTAAATGGTGGTTTAATAATAATTTTATTTTTAACGTGGGGTAATACCGCCATGGGCTGGTACACGGGATGCCCACCCGATTGGGGGTCGGTGGTAATCTCACTGGCCAGGGTCCCACCGGCTGCAGAGTACTTCCACAGTACTGCAGAGTACCTGCAGTCTGCAGGTACAACCGCAAACTGTCCGATGATGGGGGTGGGAGGTGGTGGTCCGCCCTCCATCAAATCACTTCCTTTTTAATTTTTTTCATGCATTCATGGATTCCAACTAGGGTTATAAACACTATTGAACCAATAGATCTGATACCACTTGAAAGGAAACTTGTAGTCAACTTTATGACAATTTCCACATAACCCATTTAAGATCTTAATCAAATCAACACATAAAAATCACATTCAAAGAATAAACAACATACCCATGAAAATGTGACACAAGATATATCTTGGGAAAACCCTCATGAGGGAAAAATCCAGCCCCCAAAAGCATCATCCACCATGTATTATCAACAATGCGTCCATTACAATACAACTATGGAAAGCTTTTGAAAACCCAACCATAACAAGCCATCAACAAGTACTCCATGTGACCAAGCATGAATCCACACATCCCATGCCATGCTTCCTCCTTCACAAATGCTAACCTGGCTAACTGACCAACCCAAACAACTACCCTTGTGGTTGGTTTTATAAACACAAGCACCCACAAAACCACCAAGTTGTATTACTTCAAAACCACCTGCCCAAAACCATGTGACAATAAAATATAAATTTTTCCTACCTACCCTTGACCCATATTTAATATTGGGTATTTCATAACAATTACATTCCCCAATGTTAAATAAATACAATATAATAATACCAATGTGTCAATACTCATCAAATGGTTACAAGAATATTCCAAGGGAACCTCTACATGTTGCACGTCCATCTAGGTGCTCCTAGGTGCAACAATACAATATGATATTACAATATAATTACATGTCCACCTCACATAAAATAAAATAATACAATAATGAAACATTATTATGAAAAGTGTACAACACCATTTTCCCAACAGGATTGACCCACCGAGATGGATTTGACTTTGTATTCACGATATCTTGCATCCCTAGAAATTTGGAAAAAAGTCAGCCGGACCGGTATGCCCACCATACTGGTCCCGACTTTTTCTCCCCAATTTTTGGGAGCTTAATTGGGAGATATTATATCTACCTTTGGGGAATTTTCTTTCGAAGAATCTTTCTTCTTAGGTGATTCCTCCTTTTTAACAACTTCCTTAGTGACTTCTTCCTTCTTGCGCTCTTCCTTTTTTAGGGGATGAGATAGAAGCAAAAGTTACGATCAAGGAAGAAAAGGTGGGTATATAATTTTGAAATGAAGGTGTAATAAAAGCCCGATCGACTGCGGCTATTTGACATAACTGCATAGCCTCAAGATCAGCCTTAACTGTGACAACTTGATTATTAGCCACAAACTTCACGGATCCATGAAGTGTAGATGAAACAACTCCCAAAGCATGTAGCCATGGTCTACCTAAAAGAAGATTGTATGATAAAGGGCCTGGCATAACGTGCGCAAGGGTTGGAATAGTGACTGATCCAACTTTCAAGGACAGTATGACATTCCCCACAGTGGTCTTACCACTATTATCGAAACCTCAGATAAACAAGGAGGAGGTTGCCAAAGAATTTTGGTCCACCTTGATCTTTGGTAACAAGTCTAAACCACAAACATTCAGTGCCGAACCTGTATCGATAAGCGTTCATCTAATACCAATTTCATTCACATGAACAATGATCATTAATGGATCTGCTAAATTCCTCACTTTAGGAGGTGGGAGTTCATGCAGATATAAGGTAATATTCGGCGAATCCGCATGAATATGATCCATCAGCACATTCACATCAGCCGGTCTCGCAGAGGAAGGTAGCAAAATCTTTTGCAAAGCTTCCTGTAGCATACCTTGATATGTCAGGGCGGTTTGAAGCAAATCCCAAAGTGAGATCTTAGCTGGAGTAACCTTAAGTTGCTTGATAAGATCATAATCACTTGGTCAATTGTCTGCCGATAAAGGTGCCTTACGAAGGACAAGTTGGGAAGGAGGTAGAGAAGTTCGAGGTGGTTCAGGAACTTGTTGGTTATTCCGAGTGTTATATGTGTGAGCAATAGTATTATAAGATGGTTGCTTGGATTGCATAAATCTAGTGTATAAATCAGAAGCTTCTCCTTTAAAAAGTTTTTCATTAATTGTCTTAACTCTCTTAGGAGAAGGACATGCCGTTGTCACATGGATGTAAGGTCTCTTAGGCCTTTGTGGGGCCGTAGAAACAACAATGACATTCATAGACCCTTCATTTTCGCATGAGGATGTCGTGGAAGATGACTCACCCTTTACGTCTCTTTTAGGAGAAGGTGCTTAAAGGAAGTCTTCCAAGACTTCATCCAACATATCAAAATCATCCTTTGAGAATGACCTATCAAAGGCATCGAACTCCAAAAGGAAGAGATCCGACATTAAGCATTCACGTCAGGTTCACCAAAATGTAGGGGAGAAGATTTGCCCCCCTCCAAGATGATGGAACTTAGGGGGCAAATCAGTCCGTTGCTACCTCTTTGAACATGCGCTAAGATGAGCCAGGGGATAATAAGTAACTACACTATTTAAAACGCAAAATTACAATACAGAAATGATAAATATATAAAAGCTGAATTCACATAACAATGCAATATCAAAAACAAGTTATACCTTCTAGATGGGGAGCTCTTAGGTTCTGGATGCTAGGGCGGGGCGCAGACACCAGTGCGACGCGCTGTAGTTCGTATGGCCCGTAGACAAGGAAAAGTTGAGAAAGTAGCCTGTAAATGGTTTTTTGCATGCAAAATCTTTTCGTCACCTGCACACACTGAGATAGGGAGAATTGTTGGGGCTGTATAGGGGCCTGCCTCAGTTAAACCCCCATTTAGGTGTTTCCATCGCCACATACAACCAGATAGATAGATTGGAAAAATAAATTGGAACTTGGAAAATTGGAAAGTAAATGTAAATAGAAACTAAACTTAGTTTAAAAGAAGCTAACTCCTATTGCATGCAATAAATATTGGAAGATATTGGAATATTGGAAATAAATATTTAACAATGCAAATGACTCATTGCATGTAAAAGAAATTGGTATAAGAGAGAGAATGAGCATGAAGCCAAACCCCTCATATTTGGATTTGTGAGTGTGACGAAGCCCACTTGATCACTTTGTTGGTAAGAAGCCACCACGAGATGATTATAGCTTGATATCGGTAGAGTGTATGTCCAAGAGCATGGAGAGATTAGTAAGATATCGAGAGCACAATGAGAGACAAGTGCCAAGAACCCAAGATTGGGAACACTTCTAAATGGGTTAGGAAGGGTTCTTAAACCCAAAAGGGGCACAAAGAGCCGTTACGGTGAAACACGAGCCAAAAGACACGCGTCAACCAGTGTCTGACTCTCTACCAGATTTGAGATTCGACCAACTTTTCAGGACGTTAGTGTGGTGCGAGGACGTCCCTGCGTCATGCTCCCATCCATCCAAACGGAGGCCCAAAGGGGCTTTCAAGGCATTTCAAGGCACTTTGCCTTTCGAGCCCATGATGCCAAAATAACATAATTTTGATCATGAATTTGTCATAAATGCACTAGGCGTCATGCATAAGTGTCATAAATGCACTAGGCGTATTTTAGGACACTACAAATTCCTTCAAGGGAAATGTACATTGAGAAATGAGAGATATTGGAAAATCAAATGAATGTTCTTGAGGTGCTTATCAAATATTTAAGAAAAGAACAAAAAGAATGTAATGAGAAGGGGAAAGACATCATCGAAAAGATTTCATCTCTTCCTTGCACTTTTCTTGATGAGAATCAAAGTCCCTCCATCAAGACGCTATTGTTAAAGAATTCAGTTTGTTGATCGATGAAGAGGTTGATAAACAAACTTTCTCAATGTCCTCAATATACAAGTTGGTGGATATCTAAGTTAATCTGGATGATGTGGCCTCACTTTTGAAGAATTACAAGAAATTCTATGTGAACCTCAGAGATTCAATCACCTGATTCAAAGCCATTACAAGTCACACAAAAGGACTTGATTGGGAATCAATGAAAGCATCTTTACAAAATTTAGAGGAATTTATGAAACAGGATCAGAATGGAGTGTCTGGTGAGACTTAGTAATTTTCATAGTAGATGCATTTTTGAATAAAACATTGACACCTTCAGTGTCAATTTTGTATTTACTTTTTGCACTTAGGCAATGCATGACTCCAAAGTCAATTAGGACTCTTCTTTGAATTAGTCATAGTTATTTCCTAGTTTCATGCTACACCTCTCTTCTATAAATATAAGGTTGCTCTTTGTAATAAGTATCTATTATCTTTAATCTATATGTCGAAACTTTTCCGAAGTGAAGAGCAAAAGTGAAACTTTGTGTTCCTCTTGTGATTATGTAAACTTGATAAAATAAGAAGAAAGATTTTGGCATCCAGACTTTGTGTTGGATTCATTTGTGTTTATGGTGAGAGTGTTCTTATGCCATTTTCATTATAAAGTCTTATTTACTCAAGTGAAGGTGTGTTGAGAGAATATTATTAAAGTGTAGAGGCAATTGTTAACTTATGAACTTTGTGTCATATCTTGACTATTGTTGTTAAAATTAGAAATTGGTGATCGTATTATCATTTTGAAGACTTTGTGCTTCATTTTGATATTTCAAGTAAACATAATTGATACATATATATTAAGGTTTCACTTTGAAGACTTTGCGCTTGATTGTGTTATCTTGGAAAAGGAAACAGTAACTTGAAGACTTTGAGCTTCATATTACTACTTCACAAAAGCATTATCAAAGGTGAAGCTAGGAATCATTTTAAAGACTTTGAGCTTTATTTTGATTTTCTTAGTTAACTCATTGGGTTGCATAGAAAAATTATTTGATGAAAGGTTGATAGGAGAGCAACGATTTTAAGACTTTGAGCTTAAGTACTCTTTCCCATCCCAGAGAAGCAACACAGGACTTTCAGCCCTTCATAGAAACTTTGCTTCTTTCCTTATCCATATTTTACTCATTCTTGCATTTAGAGTTAATTTGTAATATTGAAAACTTGTAAGAATTATCACTACTCTATATTGTAAATTCTTTCGTGAAGCAAGAGGAAAAGAATAGCATCTATCTTGGAAAAGAAGATAAGATGATGTTCCACCCATGCTTAGAATAGAAATTAAAAAATTGCATTTCATTTTAGTAAAATAGAGTAGCAAGTTAAAGGGGGAGCCTCCCCTTAGAAGAATAGGAGAGATTAAATCTCATGTTGTTGTGTTTAAAACCATAATTTTGTAAATTCACATAGTTTATAAAATTTTCAACCAACAAAACCCTTGTTTGTAAATGTTCTAAATAGTTGCCAAATGGAGTGAAAAAAACCCAAATTTGACTTTCTCAAGCCTCCTGAATAAAATGGGACAACCAAAATTATTTCCACTAGAGCCAAAAGTGTCGCAATCACTAGGTCTCTCCAAAAAATAAGCATGCAATATAAGATATAAAGATCTAAGTAAACCCCTTTTGATTTTTAAGAACATATGAAGACACAAGAAAAGACATATAGGTTTTCACAAGATCAAATTAGAAACACAAATCACAATGAAAAAAATTAATGATGGAAACTTTCTAAAAGGAAGGGGCTTGCCAGATTTAGAGCTCTAATACCATGTTGAGGTAATTGTCCAAGATCTTCAATCTGCAACACCAAATAACTTCCATAAGACAAGTTTGAAGCAATAAGAAAAGATGATATTTCATCAAATCAAGGATATCATATGATGTACAGGATTGGATAGATGATGTTACAATGTTAAAGGTGTCTTCCTCATATAGGAAAGGTAAGGGCATAATATTAGACAAGATCATGACATGTGTCTTAATCTTATGTCATGTCACAACTAACATAATAAATATTAAATGACCTGGGTAACTAGAACTAAATAAAAACCACAAAGATAAGATATGATAATATCTTTTCTAAACAACCTTGAGACTTCTATAATGACACCATGGACATATGTAAAATTAAGTCATGTGAATAAGTCCCCTACTAGGAACTAGCTAGGTGAAAGACCTTTACTAGGTACAAAACCTTATTCACACTGAGTGGAAAACTTCAATCCTCAAGTAACATTTCAAAAATAACAACCCCAAAATCCTAGCTTTAATTGAGTTAAATTCTCATTAATTAAAAAATAAATTCACATCAATCCAAAAATCAAAATCCAAGATCTAATCTAGTTTCAGGAAATAGGGATTTACGTGACCCCACCTCAACAAATATAGCAAGGCGCTGAGTAACCATAGAGGCTAGCCTCAAATTATCCACCACATTGATTGGGGTAGATAAAAGACAATGAACCAATTTCTTTACCTCAAGGAATCCATTTAAGTCAATCCAAAAACCAAATCCCAAATCCACTCCAAAAAGAAAATTAAAATATGACCCAAAAATTTAAACCCTAACATTAATTCTCCTAGATTATTGAACCTAGTCAAACTCAATTATTCTAAGATCATCCATTGATCCCCAAAATTAAATCAAACCATAATCAATCAAATACATTTTATCCTCCTAGGATTGATAAGAAGGAAATAATATCATGGACACCTTCAACAACTTGAAACTCTGAAAACATATATAACATAACAAAAAGACCTAACATTCTAAAAGGTCTTCGCCTTCTTTTGATATGACCCTTAGATCCCAAAAGAAGGGATCCAAAGGGAAATCCTAATATTGGTTGGTTGCTCATGGTTGGGGGTACTTGTTGTTCGAATTGCCTATAGACTTCCCATGCATATGTTCTTATTTGTCAGACAACTTTTCTTTTTGGAGGGGTCCGTCTGTTTAGATTCCCTTTTCTTGGCTTTGATCCACTTTATTTTGTGGATAATCCTGAATATTTTTAGTTATGGGTTTTAGGTCCTCCCTATTAAACTTGCTTTGTACAGGGTTTCGGGTTCCTTAAAAATCCGGTTTTAACTTAATTAAAAACAAAAAGACCTATTATAGCTTAAACACTTGGTTTTTTTCTATAATTTTATAGGCTATTGAACCACAACAAACACACAAGGGACACCATAATAGACTTGAGTAGAAATTTGATAAAATAAAAATCCATTAATACTTAGATCAATTATCACCAATAGATAAAATATAGGCATGCCACACAAATAAGTGAAATGACAAGAAAAATAGACATGGTTGTATTGACTGCCACCAATCTCAATCAGCCTACTGCCAAAGTCAACAATGACAACTCCACTATAAAATAGAAATAATAAATATTTCAACCAAGTCATGTAAACACACATTAGAGTGATTAACCAACTTGGGAAAACTAAAAAATTCCAAGTATCTCTTTAAACTAAATAGAATATAGAATCAATATTTAATAAAATGTGAAATTAAAATATATAAATAATGGGAAATCAAGTTCCAAAATTCTAAAAGAATGATTTAAATCGCTAAGTTAATTTTCCACCCCATTACAACAAGTGAAACCCATTCAAGAAGTGTGCAAAACATCACAAACTCATTGAAAATATACAAAATTATGGAGATATGACCACAAACACTCACAAGGGTCACTAGGTTCCATGTGACCAAATTGAAAAGCAATTCTAGTAAAACATAAGTAGAGGTCCTATTAATCTATACAATGATGTGATATCAGTAGATAATGATCCATGTACCTATCTTCTCCACACACATTTTGTTGGCCAATACTTGTAAAAACCCTACACACTCAATGGGCACATAAATTTCATCTTGGAATTAATAGTTCAAGAACATGGTAGACCAATACATATCCAAATAATCTCATATGTGAAAATGAAGGCACGCACAACATTAGATAACAAATGAGTTGATATATAATTTCACTATAGATCACGGTGATGAATCACTCATCAACATCCTACATTATCCTAGTTATGTTTAACAAAATACACCTCATAATTAATCTCATATAGTCAAAGATTAAATGATTCTTGTTAGTGTAATTAAGTTATTTTCCCTTGGTTATTTCTCACCTAGGTCCTAATTACACGCCACTTAAGCTTACTTAAGGAATTGCATAAGAGTTGTTAGAGCATTTACACCTTAGGTGGACTTATCATGTTAGCTCTTTATCATATCCACTTATAGTGGTTGCACTTTTCCACCTTTGGTGGGTGATCCAACTTTTGTGGCGTTATCACATTATCACCTATCCAATTTAGGTTGTGTTGGGACCTCAAAAGTTTTGCATTATTTTGAGGGCCCATGTAAAATTTTGTTCAAATGCACTGCACTCAGTTTTGCTCTTGTAGAATAAGCCTGAGTTGTTCAGTTTGACAACTTACAATTTTGAACTTATTGAGTTTCATGAGAAATCCCTTTTGGGATGTTTTAGGCATCTTGTAGAGATGCTATGATTCCATTTGTAGCTTCCCTGGACCATATTTGATGTGCTTTAGAAGTCTCCTTTAGAGGTCTTGAAGTTTGGTTTGCTGTTTGCACATGTTTCACTTTTCTGAGTAGCCCTCTTTGAGGCATTATATCTTTTTTCTGCAAAAAGTTCAGTTTTGCAAAATGGACTGTGTCAAACAGTAGTTTGGAGCCCTCTTTGTGAATTTGTATTTCACAACCAGTTGACCCGCACATAAAGGTGGTTGTACCCCATGATTTCTAGAAAATTATCTACCAAATTCCCAGTTTGTGGCCCCCCAGTTCCTCATTTGATCAGTTTTCAAGGCCCATTCCAAACGAACGTTTTCAAGGTTTAGAATCAACATGTTCAATTTTTTCTGAGTGGGCATCTTTGCTGATTAAAATATTTTGCCTCGAAATTCGTAATAAAGATCCATTTCATACCCTGGATTCTTCATATTACAATCTATCATTGTGCCAGTCTGCATGCCTTAATCAAGTGTTTTGATAAGTTTTTGAAGCTGATTCTGGAAGCTACTCAGGTGTATTTGGCCACATTTCAAAGTGGCAAAAACGTCAAGTTTGATGATCCCTAACTCAGTTTCTCGGATCCAGAACATCTCAAGTCACTGTTTCGAAGCATTCTCAACATGTTGGTTGTCTCAAAACAATTTTTTTTTAGTTGGGCCCACCATGGACCCCACTAAACTGTGACCCAACAAGACAATTAGGCTTATTTTGAAAAAGATATGTTATTTTGAATCAGTTTGATTTAAATAATATTGTATTTGAGGTGATTTAAATAACGGGGTGACTAGCTCAAGAGGATTGAAGGTGAAAATTAAATAAATCACTTCATTATGATTTATGATGTTGGCCATAATAAACTTTTAAATCATTTTTAATGATTTGCTCTCTATTGTGTTATTATTTTAAGAATTGTGGGGGAGGGAGGGGCCATGAAAAATATAGCGGAGAAATAGAATTAAAAGACTTTAAAGTCTTATGATTTTAGCCCGAGAAAATAAATAGAACGAAGAGACTTTTATTGAAGTCTTAATATGTGCCTCATTTATCGTGATGTAGATGAAGGTAAATTTCACGACACCCAGTTCCAGTGATGGGATAGGTAGGGGAAAGGACCCAGTAGTTGTGCACCCTAACTTCGCGCTTCTCAAAATCCTACATGGAAATTTCAAATCACTCTGATTTTGTTACAACAACTTACTTGGCAAGTCCCCTGCTTATAACTAAGGTTTCAAAGCCACATCATCAAATATGATGCCACATCAGCATGCTTTTTGCCAAGGTATCCAAAACAGCCCAAAAAAAAAGTGAGACCAATAGGTGTGCAAAAGGGCTCCAATACTTGTGCAGCTGATGTGGCATCACATGATTGGTTACTTTTCACAACAAATGGTATATTTCATACAGCTATTGGTGCAATGTTATACAAAGGTTGGATATCAAATCAACAAGTATTGGGGTATTAAATCAACAACTTCTATCACAAGAATTGGAACATGCTCAACTACTGGATCCTTTCCCCCATATGGCCAATGCCACTGGAAATGTACAACGCACAAAAATGAAAAAAAGGGTCTAAAAGTAGGAGAAGAACATCAATAGATAACATAGTTCCAATAACTGTCACCTTATTGTCATGTTGACCTCCCAATAGCCGTCATAGTGAAAACGCCATTAATAATTTTTTTTGTACCAATAGCAGATCATTTTTTGTAATTTTTTGTTTATAATTGGCCCATTTGTGCACCACTATTGGGACATTTGACAACAAGTACTAGTGATTTTGAGTTGACGGTTACTAGACATCTTTAGTTAGGTATCAGGTGTACTTTTTGACCTTTGTGCGCATAACTGATTCCACAGTGTGCATCGTTACTATCTAGAAGCTAGATCAATAGCTATTAGCTATAAGCAGTTAAGTCGCATACAAAGACAATTATAAAATAAATTGAAATCGGATGAATCCATTTAAGATCTGTGGATGTGCAAAATTAGCTATGATGACTACTGGTGCTCTTCCCCTACTGCAGATTTGCGCATACCTATTAGAGCACATACCTATTAGACATTTGTTTTAAGCAGATATGAGGATGAGCCCTCACGATTTTGATGTAAATATGTGAAAAGATTTGTGCGTTATACAGTGTGATGAGTGAAAGGTTTGCTGCTTCTCCCTCTTACTTCCAAATCCACCTTTCTCGAGAGCATGCAAAGGTTTTCTCACAACAATCCCTAGGTGCTGGTAGTTAAGTACTCACCTGAGATCAAAATCAATAGGATGTGGGCAATGGCGATGGTGAGATTGGAGCAGTACTATGAGTATGATAATGAATGCAATGCAGATTTACTTGCTGCTTTTGCCTGCAAGCATATATGTAGAATAAGAAGCATCGGCTGTGAATGAGACCCTGATATGGGTATCGGGAGGATCAAAGGGTGGCTAGGACTACAATTATAACCATTAGGGTGCCTGCAAACTAATACCTTGGTAAGCTGAACTTTGAGGATGACCTCACAGAGTTTTAGTGGTCAGTTCAGTGGCTGTAAAACAACACCAAATGGAGGACATGGTGCACATATCTGAAGGAGTGTAGTATAACAGAGATAAAAGAGGGCACGTTTTGCTATGATTATATCATGAGAGTACAATGGTCTAAGCAACTACAGAAGATATAGAAAACAAAGGGTAAAATCCAGAATGTGGCATTCACTGTGTCACTAGGGTGATTTTCAGAACTGTTGAAATGTTTTCAAAGGGAGGGTCATCTAAATGGAATATATTTGCTTAGATTTGACCAGAGGGGCAATGAGACAAGGTGCAAATATATGGAAAATTATTTTCACTAATGAAGTATGTCAAAGGGGAGTTTTATTTTTCACCCAGGAGGGCAAAATTATTCATCTAGAAAGTAAGTGAGTAATTACCTGTGGTGGGCATTTTCAGTCAGAAATGTGAAAATTGAAAATAAAAAGTTTTATTTTTATCCAAGGGGTATTTTATTGAGAATGAGAATCTTTGGAAAGGGAGATTGTTTTATTTTTATTCATGGTGGAAATCTCTTCTAACAGGGGAATTTTATTTCAGCTTGACCGCTAAGTAAAGTGAAATAGTGAAATTACCTGTCAATGGAGAGAAAATGTTCCTTTATCTGAAAGTAAGAAGTAACATGGTGATTTGTTAAATCTGACAAAGGGAGATGCAAAGGGGGTATTTTTATTAAATCTGTGAATTCTTATTTACAAAAGGGGTCACATGCAAGAAGTGACACATCTCCAGCAAGAGGAAAATGACAAAGACACTTTCAGAAAAGAGAAAGAATTTGTGCAAGTCAAGGCATTCAAACAAGGAAATTTTTATTTTCTGATTAAATAGAAAAGTGGGTTGTTTGCAGATTGACAGAGATACATAAATGGCCATTTTTGGTCACTAAGCAGGGTGAATGTGACAAGTAATTGTTGGAGTTTTTCAGATTTTTCAAGTGTCACATTCGAATTCAAAGTGCAGATTGAAGATTATTTTGGAGGGAATATGAGGACAATAGGGATGAAGACATGTGTCATTCTATGATGCATTCTAGAGTTTCAATTAGGTTTCAAGTATTATCTACATTTTTCCAACACATTTGATGTTGTGAGTTGCATGTCATGATTGCTTTCTTTTCAAGGATTAGAGTAAAATGCTTTTGTGGATGTAATGAGACCTTTATGTTCTCAGATGGATTTCTAAGAATGGTTAAATGATAAACTTTTGGTAACCTCGTTATTACTAGGTGATAACTTGTGTGATCTTCAAAGAATGTTTAAATATAACAACATAGGTGGCTCTTTCATATAACCCTGTTGCCCTTTTTTTAGCATTGGTTAATATTTCACAAGTTTTGGTTCAGTTGGTCCCAAACCTTCTCAAAACCTTTTATTTCTGTTTTTCATTTCTATTTTAGAAGTAGGAGTAGTGTAGAAAAACTAGTCCCAATGGTTGCAAAGATGCTCATAAACTGAGGTTGTAGCCAAAACTAGGAGTTTATTTATCTTTCCTTGGTATATTTTCATTGGGATAATCTGTCGTAGCATGCAATGTTTGAACATAAAGATGTTGTAGGTCATTAAGACATTGTAAGGGAGACCCACCTTGGTTTTGCAGAGCTTAAAGTGTAGGAGATCTTAGTCTTGTGATTGAATCTCGTTCATTGGCCAAATCCTTTTCTAAGTCTGTTGGTAAGTTAGTGGCTATTCCTTTAGGACTTAGAATTTGTTGATTTAGGAAGCAACAGGTCGGATGATAACTTTCATTTAGGTTATCATGTCATGAGATAACTGAGACACTTGTCATTATTTCATTCACTCTTTTGTACTCAGCTTGGCTATATAACCAAGGGGTCTCCTATGTACATTAGTCCAGTTCTTTGCATCATTGATGAGAAAATAATTTGTTATTGTCACATTTGCTCTCTCATTTTGTTGTGCTATTCATTAGGCCTCTATATCTTGGGTGGTTACATTCTTAGATAATTCTTACATGGTATCAGAGCCATTAGAGTGCCTTTGGATTGTCATTTTGGAGAGATCTTGGTGCAAATTGGGGTCTTGTATTTCATGACTTTCTATTGTAGGGCTGAATTGGAGCTTTCTAGGCTAAATCTGAGGCCACCATTGGATCCAAAAGGTCATTTTTCAATCAAAATTTCCTTTCGTTTCACTAAAATTGAACTCTGGAGGCCCAAGTTATAACCTTTTGAAGTTTTGGAGTTCGTTGCAAGATCTGGGAAGTACCTACAATTTCATAGCACTTTGAGCCAAATCTGACCTCACCATCACACTTAGAAGGTTCAAGAACCTCAAAATCACCCATTAATTTGTCTATTTTGTGAACATTTTTTTAGGGTAATTTTTTTAACAAGTAGGTCGTATGACCTACCTGCACAATCGGGTACAATTATTCAAAGGAAACAATTTTTAATATTTTGCCAAAAAAAATATTCTAATAATTTTATTGTAAATTTCAAGGTTTATTTTAAGGGGCTTTGTAAAATTATTCAAAAAAACAAATCAAAAAAGTGTTTTAAACTTGCAGAGAGGTCGTACTCTACACAACACTATGGTACATCAAACATGTCAGCGCATCGTATCGTCGATCGCATCAACAATCATATCTCCATTAAAGAACTTGACCTAATTGTACTGTCTAACCTCTTTTCTTGGATGTCTGTCTTATTTGTTCACTACACGCTCTTCCTAGTTCTCTTGGCACTCTTCATGCAGACCTCTTTGCATTGCCTTGTAACATCATCACTCTCAACGCACATTCGCACACCCTAAAAAAATCATGCACTGCTTGCTCATAGGTGATTTCTACACACAATGTGTGCTCAACTTGTCTTGCATTACATGCTTTGCCCCGTGTGGCAACACGGTGATAAAAAAGTCACATGGTTGAGTTGTGTTAAGTTTGTGAGCAAATAGATTCACCCTCCCGCCCCCCTTCTCAGTTTTGTGCCTTGTTGCCAACAATTGGCATTAGAGCAAGATCCTCCCGAAGATGCTTGACCGCTTGAGGAGATCTGAAATGGAAACCTTTGATCTTAAGAAGGATAGTCTGAGATTTGATG
Organism: Cryptomeria japonica; assembly: GCF_030272615.1. NCBI lineage: Eukaryota > Viridiplantae > Streptophyta > Pinopsida > Cupressales > Cupressaceae > Cryptomeria > Cryptomeria japonica. The sequence goes on from NC_081411.1 coordinate 831,718,176, forward strand.
GAACAAATTACACTCTTTGGAAGAACCGGATGGAATGTCACTTGAGATGCTTCGATGAAGACTATAATTGGAAGATTACTAGGAATGTGTTTAATGTTCCTCTGAATGGTCCTACAACTCCGGATGCGATAAAGCAAGCTGAATTCAATATTAGAGCTAAGGAAGAATTGTTAAGTGTCTTGTCTGATTCTGAGATGACTAATGTAATGGATTTGCAGACTGCTCATGAAATCTGAAAGAAGCTAGAGACTTTGTATGAAGGTGACAACCATGTGAAAGTTGCTAAGTTGTAGAGCTTGAAGGGAAAGCATGAGATGCTAAAGATGGACGAAGATGAAAACATTACCTCCTTTATGCAGAAAGTGAATGAGCTTGTGTGAATATTAGATGTGCTAGTGGAGTGCTGGAAGAATTTGAAATTGTAGCAAAAGTGTTGAGATCCTTGCCTCTTGATTACAAGCACAAGGTTGTTGCTATTGAGGAGATCCGGACGATGACAAATGTGACTAGAGACATGTTGATTGGGAAGCTTGCTGCTTTTGAGTTGAACAAATTTGGTGAATCTCTTGCTTATTCAAAATTTGCATTCAAAGCTACTGTTTTTCGGGAAGTAGAAATATGATCCAGGTGAAAGCTCTACAAGGGTGTCTAGATATGAGAAGGAGATGGGAGAACTTGAAGAAGAAGAAAGAGAGCTTGAAAAGCTTGAAGCCCTGATTGCCAGGAGATTGCCTAAAGGTGTTGGTAATTATGAAGGGAAGTTGCCTCTTAAATGTTTTTCATGCAATAGGATAGGACATTTTGCCTCAAGGTGCCCAGAAAGAGTTTCTAAGAAGCCATTAAAGCCATACAAGCCTAAATATCAGAAGAAGTGTTATTTTGATACTGATGAAGGTGTGACAAATGATGAATCTGATAAGGGAAATTCAAGAGACGAGTGGGTGTTCATTGCTATCAAGGAAGATGATCCGGTGACTGTTGATTCTACTAGTTGCATTATTGAAGAGAAAGATTTGGCTGTTAAAGTTAAAGAAAAAGATGAATGGGTTATTGACAGTGGTTGCTCTCATGACATGATAGGTGATAAGAGTAAGTTTGTGAATATGGAAAAGTATGATGGTGGTGTAGTAAGATTTGGAGATGACAAAGCTAGTATAATCCATGGTAGAGGTTCCATTTCTCTTGATGTTAATCATAACACTGATGATGTCTTATATGTTGAAGGTCTAAAGCATAATATTTTGAGTGTTGGACAAATGGTTGACATGGGTTATGATTTGTAAGTCAAGAATGGAAAATGTAAGATGTTGAGTAGCTCTGAAATTGAGATTGCATCAGGTACAAAGATTAAAGGTAATATCTTTCAATTGAATATTGGTGGTAAAAGTTGTTTGATTGCTCAAATTGATGAAAGTTGGTTATGGAATAGAAGGATGTGTCATGTAAATTTTGACCACATGGTTAAGATAAGTTCCACTCAAGATGTAAGAGATCCGCCTAAGATTGTTAAGCCTTCTAGCTCAGTATGTAAGGAATGTCAATTAGGGAAGCAGGCAAGAGTTCCTTTCAAAAGAAAATAGTATACTTCTAATGGAATATTGGATCTTGTACATACTGATTTGTGTGGTCCTTCTAGAGTGAGAAGCTTGCAGGTTGGCAGGTATTTCATGTTGCTGATTGATGACTATTCAAGGATGATGTGGGTTACTTTATTAAGGGAGAAGTTTGAAGCCTTGGAGAAGTTCAAATTTTTCAAATCTATGGTTGAAACTAAGATTGGATTGAAGTTGAAGTGTTTGAGATCTGACAGAGGTGGTGAATTCACTTCCGGTGAGTTCAATTCTTTTTGTGAAGAACATGGGGTGAAGAGACAATTATCTGATGCACAGATCGCTCAGCATAATGGTGTTGTGGAGAGGAAGAACAAAACAATTCAAGAAGCTACTAGAACGATTATGACTGAAGGAAATGTTCCACATATCTATTGGAGAGAATCTTTGAGTACTGTTGTGCACACTTTCAAGCGGGTCCATATCAAAGGTGATACTGATAAGACTCCTTATGAGTTATGGTTTGGTCATGTTCCTACAGTTAGATATTTCAGAATTTTTGGGAGTAAATGTTATATGAGAAGAGATGAAGATCTAGGGAATTTTGATGCTAGATGTGATGAAGAAATTTTTCTTGGTTATTCTACAAAGAGAAAGGCCTACCAGTGTTATAATAAGAGATTGAGAGATATAGTTGAGAGTGCTAATGTGAAAGTTGATAAAGGAAATAAGTATTAGACCAAATGCTCCATATATGATTCATATGATTAGGATGTTAGTTCAGATAAAGGAAAGAAAGTGCAGATCCATAATCAAATTCAGATTGCTCCAGAAAAGCCTAAGAATGAAGAAGGTACAAGTGCTAATGTAAAAGAAAGAGCTCAAGAGTCTGAAAATCAGGAAAATCCTAAGACTCCCAGGTATGTAAGGTTGAATCATTTAGAGAATCAGATCATAGGAGATAAGAATATAGGTGTGATGACTAGGAGAAGGATTGCTGAAGAGTATTGCTTGATTTCTAAGATTGAACCTAAGCATGTTGACAAAGCTTGCAAAGATGAAAATTGGGTTAAAGCAATGGAAAATAATTGAACTAGATTGAAAAGAAAAATACATAGATTCTTGTTCCCAAATCTAAGGATAAAAATGTAATTGGAACTAAAGGGGTGTTTCAGAATAAATTGGATGAAAAAGACGAAGTTGTTAGAAATAAAGCAAGACTTGTGTGTAAGGGTTATTCTTAGATGGAAGGTATTGATTTTGAGGAGACTTTTGTTCTGGTAGCTAGAATTGAAGCTGTTAGGTTATTTATTGCTAATGTTGTTTACAAAGATTTCAAAGTGTATCAGATGGATGTCAAGTCAACCTTTCTTAATGGTGAGCTGGAAGAAGAAGTTTATATTGAGCAACCAGATGGTTTTCAATTGACAAATCAAAAATATATGGTTTGCAGGTTAAGGAAAGCATTGTATGGACTAAAGCAAGCCCCAAGAGCTTGGTATGCCAGATTGGATAAGTATTTGATGAAGCTTGAATTCAATAAAGGTATTGATAACAATAATTTGTACTTCAAGATTCATAATGATATCATCTTAATTGTTGAAGTATTTGTTGATGATATTATTTTTGGTGGAAATGATGGTTTGTCCAAGAAGTTTGCCGATGATATGCAAAATGAGTTTGAGATGTCTATGATTGGTGAAATGAAATTATTTTTGGGATTGCAAATAACTTAGTTGGATAAAGGTACTTTTATATCTCAATCTAAGTATGTGAAGGAATTGTTGAAGAAATTTGGTTTAGATTATTCAAAGCCAGTTGGTACACCTATGGTGATCGGATGTAAGTTGACAAAGGATGATGACTCTCCGAAAGCAAATCAGACTAGATGCAGATCTATGATTAGTGGATTGTTGTATTTGACTCATAATAGATCAGATATTATGAATGTTGTGTGTCTTGTTGCTAGATTTCAAGCTCATCCTAAGGAATCTCATGTTGTTGCTGTTAAAAGAATTTTTAGATATTTGAAAGGGACAATTGATTTTGGTTTGTGGTATCCTAGAGATGATGACTTTACTTTGAGTGTTTTTCTTGGTGCTGGTTGGGCAAGTGATGTTGATGACATAAAGAGTACTAGTGGTGGTGCATTTTTTTTGGGTAAGAAGTTAGTTTCATGGATGGGTAAGAAGCAGAATGCTATCTCTTTATCTACTGCAAAAGCTGAATACATTGCTGCTGCTAGCAATTGTACTCAGGTGATGTGGATGAAGCAGACATTGAAGGATATCAGAGTTGTTTTTGATGAGCCTATTGCTATATACTGTGACAATTCAAGTGCTATCAACATTTCTAAGAATGCGGTGCTGCATTCAAAGACCAACCCTATTATCACACTTTTATTTTTGGGAGTGAAAACAAGTCCTCTTGTGAACACCTTGACTTCAATAAAAAAATTGTATGCTCTGACTTGTCACAACTTACAATGTTTTACCAAAAAATACATATGGTTGCATTTCGCTTGGGTAAAAACAACTTGGCATCCTTCTGTGAAATATTAGCTGCATGCTTTTACTTTCCTCGTAAGATGAAAATACATTTACTGTTACTCATTTGGCTTGATTTATCTTCCTTTTGCTTGCCTGGCATTTTTTAAGTGAAATATTTTTCAATAACACTCTCAAGTCTTCCCCATTTAACTATGTTTTTACTCAAACCAACCTCTCATACATCTTACCTCTCTGTATTGCAATTCTTTGTTTTCATTTATTAAAAACTTGCTTCTACAACATCAATTCTCCTCACCCTGCATGTAAGATTTCTTTGAAAGCTTTGAATGCCCTTTTTACCAAATCTATTTTATGTGAATCCATTTTGCATACCCTTCAATCAATGTAATCTTAACTTCACATCTCTTTGAGGCATTTTATTAGTACACACACTTCGCATTGATTTTATATTCTGCACACATTTTCTATTATGTGCGACTCATGTGCTCATCGCATTCTTGAGACAACACTTCTTTGATGCGTGCTGATAAATACATCGCCCTATGCTTTATTTCACATTCTCCACTCATCTCTGGTAATTACAACTTTAACATTTGACAAAATTCTTCTATCCCATGCTTTGAGATATACACATTTATACTATTGAAAGTTCCCCATATTAGCGCAAGCAATGAGAAATGCTAGGCAAGTCGTGGAAGATAGGCTTTACATCACCATTTGCATTTGTTTGAAAGTTTTCAAAAATCTAACCAACAGATCCATATCGTGCATATTATGCAATCATCGCCTTCATGAGACGACCTCCATTTGAGGCATTTTTCAAAACACTTAGATGCCATGTCAATCTTTCGCCTGCCAAATGCATTTATTTTAAAGCTTCTAAAGCTTTATCAACAAATACATTTTGTGTACATCCTGCAAAAGATGCTGGGAATGTTGTGGAGCTTGGTGATAAACCCGCCATTGCATTTGCTTGGGGTTTCTAAAACTTTATCAGATGCAAACACTGCCATGAGACCACACATTTTATTTGGAACAAATTCAGAACCCTAGCCTCTCTCAATACTTAAGGGCAAACTTATCATTTACTTGGGCCTTGCTGAGGTATATTTTTCGCTTTGTCAATCTCTTGAGGTGTTAATTTTGCATCATCAATTCTACAAGTATAACCAAAGCTTAATGAGGCAAGTTGGGTCCCTTGTGGGCCCGACTTAAAATTTTTCATTCTTAGCCCTTAAACTAGCATGAAACCACCTGAACATTCATTTGGAGCAAAAATGTGCAGAATTAAATCAGTGAAACTTGATTTTTTAACCACTTTGCAAAATGATCAAAACAAGCTTGGAGCCTCTGAAAACCATCTTAAAAAAACTAACCAAATGATCAAATGAGACCATGGCAATTGGCGAGCAATTGGCGAGCTCATGGACTGCTAGATAAACTGTGAACCATACTGCAAAGTGGATTTGCATAACACTTCTTGAGGTGCAAGCTATTAAACCTCAAAGTTGACTACTCATTTGTTATTGCACTGGAGCCTGTCAAAATCCTCTTCAAACCCTGTTTCAAATCCACTTTGAAAAAATAGCAAATGACATCATGAGGGTATGGAACCTTGCACAATGGACCATTGAACTACAAAGAGTTCAATGAACTAGTTGGTTTGATGTGCAGGTCGCTGAGCTGAGAAATAAAAATTAAAATCCAGGGCAACTTTATTCAATTTTAACATTGATTTTGCCAATAAAACTGAATAATTTGCATTCCATCTTGACCTAGAAAAGACATCAAACGAAGTTCCGGGGTCTTACCAACTGACACATAGGCTCTTTTAGATACATGGAGTCACAAAAAAATATGAGCTTGGTGAAATAATAATCTAGATGCAAGTTATGAATGCTCAAAGTGAGCTCTCTTGAAAATTTTTTACAGTGCAATCTACAAAACATGACAAATTGCAAATGGTTTGGGCTTGGCAGATATGTCAAACGAGGTCCTAGGAATATGCAATCAGACTCAAGGGTACACACATATGCAGGGAATATCACGACAAGAGGTTCATCATGAAAATAAACTGGGTGCAAGATGCAAGTCTCTAAAGTAGGCTACTCAAGACTTTTCTGATAATGTGCACACAGTGAAACCTTGTTGACCTCTCAAATCAAGTGCTTGAAAAATGTGTCCAAATTGATCACGAGAAGCTTTCACTTGATCAATATGCTTACTGATAATTGAAGAACATAATCCCAAAGGCATTTTGTATAAAATTCATCTAGCTCCAACTTGTAGCTCTCCAAAGTGAGCTACTTAGGAAAGTTTTTTGTTTTTTTTAAGGGGTACCTTTGAGTGCTACAACTAATTTTCATTCATAGACACTTTAAATTTCTCTCAAATTTGATGGTGCCAACAAGTATACTTTACAAACATATGACCAATACAAATGTTGGGTTAGCATCGTGTACATGATTACAACCGTTCCATCACCAATCCATTGCATAGATACACATAGATAAACTATATATTAAATAGGTCCCAAAAATATAATAATGCTCAAGCATCATAATAAATCATGGTATGACAAGTCATAGAATGGTTGGGCCTTACAATTTCTAAGCAACTTATAGTTTGTGCTTATTTTGATTACGAGGAAAGGGCTACTCGTTGCATATATTCATTGTTTTATAGGTTTTTATGAGTGCTCAAAGGGATACCTTTTGTGTCAACTAAGAACGTCCATATACTTTAAAATAAATGCTAATGATAGACTCACATGCACATCAAAGTGAGAGAAAAATGTTATGATGCACTTTGTATACCCATGCTATTTCTCATTTAGTTTTGTGCACTTGTATTCATTCTACCTCAAAATTGTCATTTAAGCCTAATATTCATTTTTAATTAGCTCAATATTGACTGAATTCAATTTCCTAGTGTGCAAAAATGGAGTAAAAATTTAAAATTTAAACCCCAAGTTTTCTCCCCACTTAACTTAATACATGTGTGTGATATGTTTCTATGTCATTCATGGTTTCAAAGATAATTCAATGTACAATTAATTCATATGTAACTAAATGCAAAAAAATAAATTAGAATCAATTTTGATTTCTAAATGGAAATAAATAATTCAATTAATTACATTATCATATAGGTCATCCACATGTATGTGTATGTTTCCTTTGATATTTTTTTAGGGTTGTTGTTTCCAACCTGTAAAAGGGGTTTAGCATTGGAGAAATCATTCACTCATCAAGCTGACAACTCTTGAAAGATATTCTTAGGAACTACGTTGAAAATTTAACCACTAGGAAGATGAATATGCATAAGGTTTCAAACATACAATTTGATAAATCAATTTGATGCATCATAGTATTATACATTAGATCAAGTCCACACCACTTGGAATAGACCCTACAAAAATTAACATCAAATTATAAATGATTCTATGACTATATGGATTATAACACATTCAATAGATTGGGAGTATTAATTACTAGATATGCGACAAATAAATTTAACATGACATCAAAATGACGTCTTCATGATGGGTTATAGAGCCTAGTGCCCTAATCCCCACATTTTAAGTTTTGTACATTATTATAACCATAAAACCAAACTATAAATCTTAAAGTTTTATTATTATTTAATGTTTCTGTAAATAAATTGTAGTAAAAACATGTCATTTTTATTACAATTATAAAATTGAAGGATACATTTTTTTGATGAATAGGTGCGTTAGATTCTATTAAATAGTAATAAAAGTACACATTCACAATAAAATAGGTTGGGTAGATACAAGATCATGCCCCATAGTTAGATGGGTAGTGCCCAAAAATCTTATAACAACATATCAAAGAAAGGCCACTTAAGTGGCGAGAGCAACTCCAATCGAAGGAGGTAGATCATCTTGATCATTTGGTTTACCCCATACATCAATAGAGTCCAAGGTGGCATCAGGAATGATACATTTTGAAAAATTAATAGACTAATTAATAAGAAAAAAGAAAATTCTTCCAACATTAGCTAGTTAAGTGGTCATATTAGGAAGACTCTTTTGCATCCATAAACCTTACAATAATAGATGAGAGATTATCTATTCTTCATCATGGCGGTCTTTATTGATCTCATCAAGAATTATTATAAGAGCAATTATGAAAGCATAATCTACTCCAGGTTGCACCAACACTGCAAATGTATCCTTTCCTAACAACACATTTGTTATCGTATATCTCCTCTTCATCTGATGCATCCAACACACAATAATAAAAAAATCATTAATTATTAAAACACAAGCAAAATTACTAAATCAATTAGCTTTTTTTGTTGGAATTAAATATAAATTTTATATAAGTTTTAAAAAGTTGGCATATAAACAAAAAATAACAAGCTATTCTCGTAATTTTTGTTAAAAGTGTTGGACTAGGATTTGAGGAAGTAAAAGGAGATTCTAAAGGATCTAAATAATACAAACATAGTTATTATCTTGAAGACTATGAAATGTGATTCCTTTATATACTTCAATCTATCTCCCTATGCAACACTATTACAAATTTGTCTCTAAGGTAATGGTGAATCAACTGTTAGTTCTCATCTATATCATTTCCATTGAGCGAAGCAACTTCATTGCTAGTAGGAACATTTTAGATGGAATCAACACAATCAATGAAGCCATCCATTCAATTGTCAATACTAGAACCAAAAGAGCGTGTTGATAAGATTGGACATACACAATGCTTATGATTAGGTAAATTGGCTATTCTTGATGAGAATTATGAAGAAATTTGGATTTGAGCTAGGATGACTTGAGTGGATTTATAATTTTATTTCTTCTTCTAGCTTCTCAATTTTACTCAATGGGAACCCTTGTGGTTTCTTCAAAGAAACTAGAGGTTTATGGAAAGAGTACCCACTCTCCCTTTTTCTCTTTGTGATTATGGTATAATCTCTATGGAGTGCTGTCAAAATGAAGGCTTCCTTGGGCAAATGGTTAGGCATCTAGATAACAAGGAGTTTGGACCCCATAACCCACCAATAGTTTGTAAATGACACTATTCTTTATGAAAAAGGTGTAAATGGATGAGATTATCAAGACCAAAGCCACCTTAGGTAGTTATATTTCCTCCTTAGGTCAGACCATTAATAGTGAGAATTCATAAATTTTCTTTTTTCACACAAGGCAAGTGGCCTAAAGGAGGTTTGCTCATTGTTTGGGGTTTAATATTGACTCTATTTTGAGTAATTACTTTGGTGTTCTTTTTTCCAAAGATTTTTTTAGTATTGGGCTATGGAATTATACTATTGGAATATGTATCACAAAATAAGAGGCATGTAAAGGCCAATGGCTATCATTGGCTACTAGGATTATAGTGATAAAATTTTATTATTATTAGTGATTCCTATTTACTTAATGTCTTGCCTCCAACTTACAAAGAATGATGCAGGTGACTTAGATGGATCATGGAAATGCTTTATGTGAAGGTTCCAATAAGATCAAGAGGGTGTCATTAGTTAACTAGGACTTGGTAAGAATAAGTAAGTTGGAATGAGCCACAAGCATTTGCACTCTAAACGCAACATTGTGCTAAGCACAAAGCTAGTATGTCATATGTTCAACAATCCAAATTCTAAATGGTGCAAAGTTCTACAAGAGAAATATATAGATAAAAGGGACTTGAGAAGAATCCTTATTGCTGCTAGTCCTCCAAATAGATCTCATATTTAGGATTTTATGATGCCATATAGACATGTGATTATAGATAATCTATCTTGGGTCATTAATGATGGTAATTATGCTAATTTATAAATTGATTCTTGGAGTAGTTTTGAGCCCTTCTCAGAGATCATGAAATTAAATGAGTGCACGAATATTATGGTGGATATTTGAGGTGAGAAGGTTGTATATTATGTTATTCAAAATTTCATGGATAATGGTTTAGAGTAGGTGTGCAAGGACTTTAGTAGTGCTTCCATCTATACTTGAGCCAAAATCAAAATAGTGAAAAAGTTTTTCATTTCTAAAGCTTTTTTTAATCTCCAAACTTGATAAACTCATTTGACATGGACCTATGTGTGGTTGCTACAAAGTCAAACTAGGGTATCAAATCTAGAACCTACCCACCACTAATGTTTATTGACCTTTAGATCTTTCTTGGGGCATTGATCAATGTGTTGCCTCCTAAGGTGGGGACTTTTGTGTGGTTTACATTGTACAAGCATATCTTTATTGGTGGTAGGCCATGTGCCATTAGTATTATGGGTCCTTCAAGGTGTCCATTGTGTCTAAATGATGAAGAGTCAAGTTACCACTTGCCGCTTGTCCATATGCTTGTGTTTGCTCAAATTGGTTAATGTAGAGGTTAGGATGGGTAGGAACTCAATGAGATATTTTACACTTTTTAAAAATTAGCCACATCTTGAGAACAAAGCAATTTGTGTGAGATTATGCTTGATAGGGCCTTCTATGATGTTTTTACAGTTATGGAAGGAATGAAACAAGATTTTTTTAATATGTTCATGCCTTCAAGTGCAATGTATGCATGGGAAAATGATCAAAATTGGCATTTGTGATTTTTTGAATGTCAAAGTAAGAAATTCTAATCACAAACATTTTGCTAGTTGGGACAGTCATGTGATAAAGTCTTGGACTTTGTTAAAGATTCCCAATAATCTCTTCTTGAGCTTCTTTAAAGAATGTTCTATGGTAAGTAGAAGAATGGTAAAATGGATGGCTTCTTTGAGTGGAAGATTGAAAATGAATTTTGAGGGTGTTCAAGATAATTCTAGGGCCTCAAGTGAAGGTTGCATCATTCAGGATGAGATGGGATCCATCATATGAGTAGTTTTAAAAAAGCTAATGCAAGGCATCAATAATGAAGTTGAGTTTGAAGCCTTATATGGAGGGTTGAAACTATGTAATTAATATGATATTTGAATCATTGATATCGAAGGTGACTCTATGATCTATATAAACATGATAAAGTCAAGGAGTGTGATTAAATGGAAGTTAGAGAAAATAATCAAACTAATTTACAATTTTAATAGACAAATTCAACCTCGCATGTTTTTTGTGAGTCCAATATGAAAATCAATTATCTTGCAAATTACAAAATTGAGTAAGCCAAAGAGATCATAGTATCCTCTAGAGATTTTTACAAGATTCTAGAGGTGGATAAGATTGTTGTACACATTTAGAGAACTAATTGAAGGGGATCTCGTGAAGATGGATTTACCTAGGAGAGTTCATTATTGGTTGTTGTAGGATCAATCTGCATATTCCTATGACATTATTTTTACACAGTGAAAATGCTAAGGAGAGAGATATGAAATTTTTGGGCAAGGGAAATGGAGTGAAGGGTTATGATCAATGGGAGAATTTGTGGATGTTGAGGTGAGGAGATATCAAAGCAAGTCTAGAGATTATTCAATATTATAAACCCCCATTGGAAGGAGCAATAATCTCAATGATTAGTAGGAAACTGTTTGAAGGCAAGCACATGGATGAATGACAATGCGATCTTTAAAGAATTTGTAATGAACTTCATAGATGTTTTTGGCAAGAAAATGTATGAAAAACTAATAGTAATCTTTATAGACAATTTTTTATTTTTTATAAACAATTTTTTAAAATTAAATAATTTAATAGTGAAAGCTATTTTTTTTTAATTAATAAAAATAAGTAAAATTCTTACAATTCAAGGCAATAAAAATGAGGCAATTACATTACCGACACCCGCACTAAGTGGAGAATGTAATTTTGTTTATAATCTAATAAAATATTCTAGCTCCGACCTTTCACCGATAAAAATAAAAAATAAAAAATAAAATGAGACAATTACATCTAGCTTTCTATATATAATTTAAAAAATAAATAAATAAAAAGTGATCATTAACTGCTTAAAACAATTCAATATTTCTGGACTGGCATGCAATCAACACACTTTGTTTTTTTGATCGGTAAAGGCAGAGCCAGATTTGTATTAATTAGTTTTAAATACATAGGTTTGTCACTGAATTCCAAGACAATCAAAAAAGAAAGCCCCTGCACTTAGAGAGCACAGAGGTCCCTCCAAAATCTGAAAACCTTTAATCTTATGATTTAGCCATTTTTCTAAACCATAGAAGGTTTAAAAGTCTAGAGAAAGCAAACACACTATAAACATGTATGCCCGATTTTCAACAACCTAGGAACAAAGTTTTTGAATGCAAAATTGATATCTAATAAAAATATACATATATAATTGCATAACCAGTAATCAAAATGAGATATCCACATAAAGCCTAGCTTGGGGAGGGAATGCCAGGTTGTTGAAGTTGCTTCCTTGGATGGCCTCGACCTCTGCTTGCTGAAGAGCCCCGGCTACTACCCTTACTCCCACGACTACTGCTCGGGCTGCCTTTGCAACTCTGATTAGGTTTTGGCTCAGCTTCTACAGCAATCGAAGGCAGGAATCCATTCAACCTTGCAAATTGGAACATAATCTCCTCTTTCCCTTGAGCCCCTGGGTCTTTTCCTAAGAAACACCATTTGAGAAAGCTCAGCCCTGCACTAGCGAAAGCTCTGTGCCTATTCAATTCTTTACCCTTCAGGTCCAACAAGAAAGGGTAATAGTTGATAAGTGCTCCGTGGGCATTAAAGAGGATTCGGTCACTTGGTCTGGGCGCACCAGAGTCATGAAGGGCCTTGTTCAAAACTTCTTGAAGTTCTTGAAGAATTTCCACTGGGAAGAGTTCCCTGGTAAGATTCTAGACCATTTGCTTGGATAGCTTCTGGTCCAGCAAAGACGCCACGAATCTGGAAGAGATGCTGGTGTTATCTCTTGGGTATTTGTCTCTGCTCAAATGAGCACTACCCAGAATCAATTTGACAGCTAGAAGAATTAGAGGATCTGAATTGGTAAGGAGACGTTTGAGTCTCAAATCTGTAATTTTCCTGAAAGAAACCTAACGAGTAGAAGCCCTAAGGGAAATGGGGGTGTCTGCACCGAAACACGATTCAGGCCTGGGATAAACACTCATAATGAAGCCGAACGGGGGTTCGGAAGACATGGTATCCAAGACCAAGGACATGCCAGAAGAAAAACCAGGGAAGAACCAGAGAATGTCGAGAGAGAAAATGTAGCGAGAAAGGGACGCTTCTACAGGAAGACGAGCACACAATTTGACAAGCAATAATGGGAATTAGAGAGCAATAAAAGATTGCTCGAAGGTGGCAGAAATTAAATGCCAAGTCAGACCAAATCTACTCAAGTGCGAAGGGAAAGATTATCTTGCAGACAACTCATGGAAAGGACTAGACGGCGACGTTCTCCAGCTGGAGCTGAGTGTGTCCCGGTTTTATGTTCCCGATTTGTCCTAAGCTAAGCCGGACCCACCTTGCGACGCAATGTTGGCTGAATGGTTTATTTGAAAAAGAAAGTGACTGTTGGGATTAACCGCCAAAAGGAGGGTGGGTAAAGAATATTTAGATTTTCTTTTTGTAGTCCGCCAGTCTGCTGGCAAGCAGTGTCTCAAACATTTTCTGATCAAGTCTTAATGCCTTGCTCTATCTAAATTATCTGCTGGCTAACAGCCCTGAGACCACCAGTGAACAAAGGTGCCTTGAGCTGCAATTTTTGATAAGGCATCCGCCTTTACATTTGCTTCTCTGTAAATATGTTTTGCCTCGAAGTGTTCAAGCATGTCCAGGTTTTCTAGTATTCTTTCCAATAGTGATTGGAGCCTCCAATTGGGGGTTATCTTCTTCCTTATAGCATTAATTGCTATCTCTGAATCTCCTTCCACTGAGACATTTTTGATGCCATGGTTGATGCAGTCTTGCAAGCCTAATAGTAGAGCGGTAAACTCTGCTATGTTATTGGTGTCTGGAGGGATTGGTTTTGCCATTTTCCCAATGATTGCTCTTGTTTGATCTCTGATAACATAGTTTATTCCGAAGGGGCCAGGGTTGCCTTTGGAAGCCCCATCAAAATTCAGTTTCACCCAATCTGGCTTCGGGGGAGACCAGATTGCATCTTTCCTTTTATTGGTTTTATGGCAGGAAAGTGAGGGGATAATGATTCCTTGCCAGTTTTGACTAGTTTTCTTATCCCATGAAGAGAAAACTTTAGACTGGTTCAGTACGAAGGCTATTTTGCTATTGATTGAATCCACTATTGTCGATTCTATTGAGTTTAGGATTGATACTTGATTTCTAGCTTTGCCTTCAAATAGCCTGCGATTCTTTTCTTTCCATATTTCCCAGATTAAGCATGATGGAGCAATTTCCATAATTTGGCAACGAGCTCTCCTTTATATGCAAGGGCCAGCTCTGAAATAAAGACTTAATTTCATTCGACAAGGCTAAGATTAGTTCCAATTTTGCACAGAGCCATCTCCAACATTTGGAGGCAAAGGGGCAATTCAGGAGGAGATGATCCACTGTCTCTGATTGGGCTTTGCAAAATATGCATCTAGAAGGTCCTTCATAACCCATTCTTGTGAACTTGTTTGCTGTTAGAATTTTTTTTTGAATTGCCAAGCATGCAAAGATGCCCGCTTTCGGTATGATTTTGGAGCTCCAAAACATCTTTAGAGGGATATTGAGGTTGTTGTGCTCTGTAGGGCTGACCAGAATTCTATATCCATCCTTTGAGTTATATTGCCCTGTTTTAGAAGGCTCCCAAATGAGAGAATCGTCCCCTCTTCTTGGGCTGATATTTCTCGCCTGTAAGTGTCCTAAAAGTTCTTCAAGGTCCTTCCTTGGAATCGGCAGGCCCTCCATTGATTTCCACTTCCAACTATGTGAGTTTGGTGCATCTACCATTTCCAGATAGTCTCTAACTCTGACTCCCCAATTCTGTTTGAACCAATTTTCTGTGGCAGAGATATGAATGATGTTTGCCAATGGTGGGTAACCACCCCAAGAGTCTTCCCAGAATAGACTTGTTGATCCATCATGAATATCCCAAGAGACCGAGTTTGAGATCAAATTTCTACAAGAGGTGATGAAGTTCCATATCCTTGATCCTTTAGGAAATGTCCCTGTTTTGAGGATGTTAAGATGGTTCTGGTCTGGGAGATACTTTGTTGCTAGCATTCTGACCCAGGAGGCATTTGGGTTTTTGATGAATTTCCATACTAGTTTCGCCCCCAAGGCTATATTTTGTAATTTAAAATCCTTAATGCCTAAGCCACCCATTGGTTTGGGCTTAATAATTTTGTCCCAGGCAATTAGCGCGATTTTCTGCTTCTCTTCAGTGTTTTGCCAAAAAAAAATCTCATCTTTTTTATGATGTAGGCATTGACACTAGATGTTAAGAATAAAATAGATAAAAGATAAGTTGGTAAGGCCGAGATCACTGCTTGAATCATGACTAATCTTCTCGCCCAAAACAACCATTTGCCCTTCCAGGCATTTGCACTTCTTTCAACTTTGATTTTTAGTGGATCCCAGAGTTTGGTGTTCCTTACACCTCTATCTATTGGGATGCCCAAATAGGTGCATGGAAGGCTTCCTTCTTTGTAGTTTAAAATTCTAAGAATTCTGGTCTGAAGTGAGATTGATGTTGTGAAGAAGAAGACTTTAGTTTTGTCCTTGTTTCTTAGCTGGCCTAAAGCCCTACCATACAGATCTAGAATCTGATTTAGGTGATTGGCTTCCTTAAGATTTGCTGACCCCATTAAGAGATTATCATCTGCAAACTACTGGTGGGTGGCTACGAAGTCTGTGGTTATTTTGATTCCCTCTATCTTTTGATTGACATGACTAGCTTTGATGGCTCTTCCTAGAGCCTCCCCCATTATTATGTATAAAAAGGGAGAAAGGGGGTCCCCTTGCCTAATACCCCTTGAGGAAGAGAAGAAACTTGATGGCTTCCCATTAATCAATATTGAAAATTTGGGTGTTGAGATGCACTCAAATATCCAATTTATCCATTGCTTATCAAATCCAAAGGCTTGCATGATTTTACAAAGGAAACACCAATCTACACTATCATATGCTTTTGTAATATCTAGCTTTATTATCATACCTGGCCTATTTGTGCTTTGGAGGGTATGTATTGCTTCTTGTGCTACTATCACTCTATCGAGAATTGATCGGCCTGGTACAAACCCTGTCTATTCTTCTGAGATGATGCTATTCATGAGAGGCTTCATTCTGTTAGTCATGATTTTTGAGAGAATTTTATAAACTGTGTTGCATAGAGAAATAGGCTTGTAATCTCCAAGGTTTTTTGCTTTCTCCTTCTTTGGAATGAGTGCTATAAAAGTATTGTTTACCTCCTTAAGAATTTTCCCTGCTCTTCTTGAGCACTCTAAGGCTTCTGAGAGTTCATGTCCTAAGATATACTAGCATTTCTTATAGAAATCTGTAGGGAGGCCATCCGGCCCTGGTGCCTTACCAGAGGGAAGCTGGTTTAGAGCTTGGAGAACTTCTTCCATTTTTATTTTCCCATTTAGGATCTGGTTCTGTTCTACTGTTATAATCCTGGGGATCCCAGACAACAACTTATTTTGATCCTGAAGATGGGATCCTTCAGTGTTATTCAGGAGATTGGAGTAGTAGGAGATAATCTCTTCTTTTATAACCTCTGGGTCCTCTGAAGTTTGGTTGTTTCTGACTTGTAGTTTAGATATCGAATTTTTTCTTCTGACTTTTGTTACATTGTGAAAAAACTTAGTGTTTTTGTCCCCCATTCTTAGTCAATTCTCTCTTGATTTTTGCTTCCAAAAGATTTCTTCTTTGGAGAGGATATCCTCGTACTCGAGTGGGAGGGATCTTTCCTGCTGAAAAGATTCTTGATCCATGCCCACCTTGATGATCCTGTCATTTAGGGCTGCTAATTGTTCTTCTATAAGTCTTTTTGATGAGAAGATGTTTTTGAAGTGTTGGGAGTTCCATTCAAGCAGTTTTTGTTTGACTAATTTTAGCTTTGCAATGAAACAGAAGAGTTTTGAACCCTCAAATGATTCTTCCTTCCACCATTTCTCTATCATTATAAGAAAATTTGGCTCTTTCATCCACATATTTTCAAATTTGAAAGGGGTCCTGGTTGATCCCTGAGTGCCTTGTAAAGAGAGCAAAATGGGATAGTGGTACGAGCCTGAGCAAGAGAGAACATTGCAGAGAGGAGTGAATGGGAAAAGAGTAAGATCCCCTTGCCAGAAGAATCTGTCTATTTTTTCTGCAATATTGCTAAAGCCTTTTCTCTTGTTGGTCCATGTAAAGGTGTCTCATGAGTCTATTTCAAAAAGGCCATTCCTATCAATTCAACTGTTAAAATCATGTTAAGCACTCCCTAAGCGAGTGATACCCCCCCTCTTATCTGATGCGCTCTTGATAGCATTAAAATCGCCCCCAATGAAGACTTGTTCTTCAAATAAGGTGGTTAAAATTCCATCTAGAGAAGACCATGTCTGTCTCTTTTTGGAAGGGGCTACTGGACCATATACATTGATTATGAAGAAAGAAATGTTCAACTACAGGAGAGTGATTTTAACAAGCATCCAGTCCTTATTAGATGCGATACCTTCAGCTTTAATATGAGAAGGCTTCCAAATTATTATTAGTCCTCCCGAGGAACCTTCTGATGCTACTGTAGTATCCAAAGAAGCTTGAAACGAGGAGCTTATCCCATTCCCAAAGGCCACTGCTAACTTCTCTTCCAGTTTAGTTTCTTGTAGGAGGATTATATCTGCACTGACCAAAAGAATCTGTCTTTTGATCACCCTCTGTTTGTTAGGGGCGTTGAGTCTCCTAACATTCCAAGATAAGATTTTCATTGTTGTTCAGGAAGGGGGTTTCCCTTCCCTACTTTCCAAAGATCTAATAGTTTGGATTGATTTTCCGCCTTTCCATCCTAGGTTCTAACCTCTATGAAAGACTTTCGACCCTTCTTGGGTGGGGATGAGCCAAAATCCGGCTTCTCCAAGCCCTCCAAGTTCTGGTGAATCCCTAGCTTTTTTTTCTCCTTGATCTGTGAGTAAAGCATTGCCAAGGGGGTATCCAATATTGCATCCTGATCCTCCTCTCCTATCATGACATTTTGCAGAAGATTATGAGCATCCTGATCCAAAGGCAAATCCAGGTCGTTAGATTCAAACAACGGGGATATCAGGGAAGGGAAGGATAATTTCGAAGATAGGTTGAGAAGGGGCTTATGGAGAAGGCAGTTCGAGAAGGGGGAAGTTTCTCCCTCTGGAAGGGAGGTATTCTCTTTGTCCATGAAGCCTGCTTTAAGGTCCTCTTCAATAACCTCCTCCTCTTGCAATATTTTCGCAAGGTGACTATTATTGGATTTTGTGAATATGGCCGTGCGAAAATTTCCCCTTAACTTCTTAGGCTTGAAGCTGCTTTTCTTCCTAGAGGCTTTGGATGGAGGTTGGGAAAAGATGTTAAAAGCTCCTCTGCTCAAAGCTGAAGTTTTTTTTTGCCCAAACAAACTCCTAACTACCTTTTGAGAATGAGGTTTGGCAATCGGGGATAAAATGAGATGAAGGCAAGGACCCGGGGAGGGAAAGGTGGCCAGAGGATCATGGCTAGGGGGCGGGGAAGCCAGGCCTGCAAATTTGTTACTCAAACTCGGGCAAGAGGAGGGGGAAAGAAGGACAAGGGGATCTGGAGCCACAAATAAAACCCGAGGAGAAGAAGAGACATTACCGAAAGACTGGCACAATGGCTTTGAAAGGGCTTGAGCCGGTATCACGACATCTAATTCTAGGGCAGCATCCCGCTCCAAGGTTCTCTTTTGAGGAGTTGAGCTCGCAAATTGTTTTGAGTGTTGAAGAGGGATATTGATGACTCCAAAAGATGCTGCCAAAGAGCTATTATTGACTATTTGGTTTCTCAATAAGCATTTGCCAGGAACTACTTTACCCAATCTAATCACTTTTTGCTTCCATCTGCCCATCTTCGAGATGATCTCAAGCTCACTGTAGATGCCTTTGGACAGGTCAATCTCAACATAAATGTTTGCTGTATCCCCTTTTTGACCTTCAAAAAAGTCTGCTTCAATTCCTACCAGAGAACCAAGAGTATCCCCTATCTTCAGGAGTGATTCCAGGCACTAGAATTCAGAAGGAAGGCCTACTAGGGATAACCAGATAAGAGTTTTCTGGAATCTGTGTTGTGCTGGATCAAACCCTGGTTTCCAATCCAGGAAATGGAATGTGGAGCCTTGACAAAACAAGGGACTACCCTTTGTGATTGTTTTCTTTAGTGTCGCATCCACATATTCTATGAACAAGAAATTGTTCTGCATTTGTCTCACTGCTATAAAGTCTGGAAAGGATGATTTCCACCAATCCACGATATCTTTGCTTGTCCCACCAGTGCCACACCATTTCGCAAAGAAAACATTCTCCTTGAAGCGGACAAGTGAAGGGTTTAGAGATTTCGAAGGGAGCACAAAAAGTTTGCTTCCCATTGATTTCCTAAGCCATTTATGTTCCTTGCTTACAGATCCCAGTTGGTCGGGCCCTGAGGGGAAGGCCTTTCTGTTGTCCTTGACTCGCAAACCTCTGTTAGGCGGACCTAATGTGCTCCAAACCTTGAAAAGCCATCTTGTTGTTGAAGGGGGGTAGTTTTGTTGTCTTTGTCGCCTAGACTGCTTCTTGGAATACATAGATTGATTAGAAGAAATAAATCTCTTCTGATGGGTTGCGATAGGAATACAGTTTAATCCTGTCGCAACCTTTTTTGCCCAAGTGTCTAGGTTCTGGTACTCCTCAATGGCATTTTGCCGAGAAAACCAGTGGCAGTGGTTGACCGGGCTCTGAGACTGCGATTGATTTCGATACCCCGATCTTTGGTGCTGCTGGAGGGGAATGAGTCCACGAGTGGACCAACCCTGATTTCTCAGAGGTCCTATTCCGCGAGAAGTACCCTGGTTTCTCAGAGGTCGAAGCCCGTGGGGGGTCCAGCCTTGGTTTCTCAGAGGTCCAGCGTCGCCCATGACAATCCCCTATCCTTTAACTATACGGTTTTGATTTAACTATAGATTTACCATTCCTTGTCTAAAAATTAATCATGAAACCACCAGATGCCTGAAATTTTGGTGCTTAAAGTTTTAAGCTTGCCTATTATTACAAATTCCATAGGACCACCTGCTTATGAAAGCTCCTAAAAATTCTCAGCAGTACCTGCTGAAATATCTTAGAAAGCCCAACTCTATAGGACTGCAGCTATTCCCGCTTGACTGCTTTCTATCTGTCACCAAATGCTAGAAGACAGAACCGGTACCGGTTGGCCACTACCAGACCTAGACTAAGTGCAGAAGAATACACTATTCAGTGTGTGCAAAGACAATGTTTAAAAATGTTACAATCAACACACTTTAACTGCACAAGTGAGAGAGTTTTTACCTGAGCAAGGATGCGGTCGCCCTGATAAATTGTACAGGATCGGTCAAAATAGCTGCCCTTGATACGGAAATCAGAGTATTTTTCGTCCCTATTACCGGCCATGAACACATCAAGCGCAGTCTTGAGCTGAAAAATCGACGATTTCCTTGCACTGAAGGCAAAATTTTTGTCGTCAGAGTTGTCACCTCTAAATGCTTCCCATCGCCTGTGCATCGAAAGCATCTGCAATGTAAAAAAGACTCTAATTAAAGCGGCTTTTGAATTAAATAATTAATGGCGAGCAGTAAAGATTGATTATTTATACCTTTTGTTTTAGGGTTAGCAGGGGATTTCCAGCGGCGTCTTGCAGGAGGCGGCGATCATGGAGGCTCATGACCTTTCCAGCGACTCTGAAGACGACATTGCCGTTGGAGTCGGTGATGGCGAAATCTCCTCCGCTGAGAGTGAGGAGTTTCTTCTGCACTGTCAATTCAATGGGGTAAGGAGCGCAGAAGCGCTGGTGTACTACACAGAGGCTTTGGGGTTGCTGTAACTGGTACTGCATGTTTTTTTTCTCTTCTTTGAACCAGAAGATACCTAATTTGTCAGAAATTGCAGGTTGGGTTTTGGGGAATAAGGAAAAGAGGGAGTACCGACCGGAATTTGAGGGAAAAGATGAAGAGGATTTCCAAGTCGGTTAAGTCGGTCACTTTGTTGGTATGTTCAGTCACATATAAGGGCGGCTAAAGTTATAGAATATATGATACTTTTCTTGGTGTTGAAGCCAAAGAATATATGCTACTTTTCTTGGTGTTGAAGTTGTTCTATGATAGTGTAGATGGAGAATTAATGTGTTTTGTATGAAGATGAAAAAACTTGTGTCAATTAAAAAACAAAAAATAAAATTAAAATAAAATAGTTTCTATTTTTTATTAATTTTATAAAATAATAGAAAAACAAAAAAATTATTACATTTTGAAGACTATTTTTAAATAACAAAAAGTAAAAATGAAATAAAATAGATGTTACTTTTTTATTAATTTGATAAAAATAATGTTTAAAAAAAATAAATTTATCAAGACAATATATTTTTGTTTTAAAAATAAAATAGAAAATCTATTAATTGTGCAACAAAAACTCATTGTAAACTTATTGTTATTTTTTGTTTTAAAAACAAATATTTCTACAAACACTATGTTTTTAAAAAATAAATAGAAATACTATCAAAGATGCAATGGGTAAAATTTTATTTAAATTGAGAAAGGAAAGAAACCATGACAATATTATTTATTCTCAATCTGGAAGAGTTCGACCAGTGGAAGGAGGCGTTATCAATCTGAAGAAATTCATCAGACGTGTTATGAATATAATCTTATAAAATTGAATACTATGAGGTTTTTTTGTTATTCATCTTCTTCTACTCCCAATGGGTTGTCATCCATGCACTTATGGTGGTTGGAAAGTTGTGTTTCCCCCCTAATATTATAGTTCTATTAATTGTGCAACAAAAACTCATTGTAAACTTACTGTTATTTTTTGTTTTAAAAACAAATATTTCTACAAACACTATGTTTTTAAAAAATAAATAGAAATACTATCAAAGATGCAATAGGTAATTTTTTTTTAAAAACTGAGCAAGGAAAGAAACCATGACAATATTATTTATTCTCAATCTAGAAGAGTTTGACCAATGGAAGAAGGAGGCATCATCAATTTGAAGAAATTCATCAGGTGTGTTATGAATAGAATCTTATAAAATTGAATATAATGAGTTTTTTTTGTTATTCATCTTCTTCTACTCCCAATGGGTTGTCATCTATGCACTTATGGTGGTTGGAAAGTTGTGTTTTCCCCCTAATATTATAGTTCTATTTCCTCAATGATAATGCAGCTGCAATGATTGTCTAATCTAAGTTTGATATGGGTTCAATATGTAATTTAGGTGGTTTAAGAAAGTTCTATTATTGTGATATTCATTTGGGTGATTGTGAATTGGTAGACGAGCTTGATGGAACATTTTATTTGATCAAAGTGATTTTGATTTTCTTTCAAGGCACAATTTTCTTAAGTTTGTGTCTGCTTATCCCTAAGTTAAAATTCAGTACATGCTATAAGACCACATAAATAAATTAATGGGATGGTTAAAAATATCAATAGTAAAACTCAGACAGAGGTAAAAGAGCCTTCTAGGATTTTGTTTAGTGAACAATTCAAAAGCCCATTACTAGCTTTTCTTTCCCCAAAATAAGACTCTAATGACAAAATTCTTCATCAAATTTTGGGGCTGTAGAAAATTTAAATGGCACAATTATAAGATGACGCCTTTAATGCTACGCTATGCCTGCAAGAGACGAGAAGAATGGTTTTCAATTTTGATTATTATGTGTATATTGTTTGACAAGCGAAATGTCTATATTCTTAGATTAAGATATTATCTCATTTGGTTGTTTAAAATTTTGCTTCAAATTCATTACAATAAAAATCTTTATTATTATTTATGAATATTATATACTTTCAAATTTGATATCTCTCGGTGTATTTTACATAAGCTTTTTAAAATATAGGTATGCTAGTTAGTATTTGTATCAAAAAGAGGTGTAAGGGGTTGAGTCGATAGAAAATTCTATATAAATTAATATGTTAGAAATTACAATTTGATGTGTATATATGATACATTAATTTAATTTGCAGTATCTAATGTATAGAATTTTTTTTTTAATAATACTTTGAAACACAATCTTTGACCTTAAGTCGATGATTTGTCTTCAAACTATTATTTTTTCTATGAATTTTACTCTGTGCTTTTAGTGATTTGTTTGTTTTGATTAACAACTTGACAATCTACATGTAAAAGATATGACAAATAATCAATTTAGTGGACAAACTATCACACTACATATGACAAATAAACAATTTCATTAATGATTTAATATTTGTGAAATATCGTTTTAAATTTGTTTTCAAATATATATTTCTTCGTATGCATGCATAACATACCACTATACTTTGCTTTTGAAATTGATGTCTCAATCATACTTATAGTGAATATGAATCAATCTTATTTATTTAAAAGATAGGTCAAAACTCTTTAACAAAATTGTAATAAATATATAGACTAAATTAATCTTAGAATATGGTATCATTGTAGGATAGTCCATGCACCAACATTTAGAAAAAAATACATTTAAAAGACAAATGTAAATTTATTTTGAAATAATTATAAAAAATTAATACCTTCAAAATCATGTACACTTATGGCTATATTCTTATATGTTAGCGTTGAAACATAGGAGGCAGACAATCAAACCTTAGCATTGTTGATAGAGAATACAATTTGTGCAGAATCTTGAGGTAAGTCACTTGCCATGGTTTCAACGAGATTTTTATGTACACAATCAAATCAATTTCTATTTTGTTTTATTTCATTAAAAAACTATTATGTCGTTATATGTTAAATCAAGACATTGGTTATGTGGTTGTATTTAAGGGTGTTTCTTACTTGGTTTTATTTGTATGATGGATGTAAGATTTTTTATTCCATTGTTTTGGACTCTTATGAAAATATAAATAAAAAATAGAAATAAAAATAATGGAGACCAAGAAAAATGGTAGAGTGGAATGACCAATGAAGATTTGTGAGAGGGATTAACAAATGATTTGATATATTTAGGTGCAGTTTACAATCTATGTTGTGGCACCTAGGATTGAGCCACATGATTTTTTTAGCATGCATAAACTCTTAACACGTTCAACTTATAATGAGCATAAATTTTTCTACTTAATTGATTTCTAAATAATAACCAATATATTCAACATGACGTCAACAATGTTATCATCACTTTTATAATTTAAATTCACCTATCTATCACACTTAATTTTCAAATACTTATTTTAATTATTCAAATATATTTAATCTAAATTTTTGCTATTTGACTGCATTTATCTAATTAGCCTTGATTATTTTTGTTCTTGTAATGCATTTGATTTCTTTACACTTTTATGCAAGCCATGGAGTACATTTATAAATTAATAGAAAGATGGAGCAACAACGATTATCATGAGATAAACAAGTAACTTGATTGTCGTGTCGTTTGGGTAATTCCATTCACTCCATTGCCAAGATGTAAAACAATTGATAAATAGTCTTACAGGTTTCCTAAGCATATTCAAGAGGAAATACACGTTAAATGCTTAAGGGTTGACAAAGGAACATTTGGAAAAATAGTAGAATAAGAGGATCTTACAAATGTTAGGTGCTTCCACGGTTTGAGGATGTGACTTACAATTCACAAGGTAGTATTGGGTATATATGTTCATATTCCCTATCCCATCGTCGACACATCACAACAATAATTGGAGATAGAATTTGCGTACAAGACTAAGACAGTTGTATTTTGGTTGGCCCTCAGCCTCTTTGTCCTCTTCACTGCTACTGTCATATGATTGACTCTAATAAACATTTAAGTTCTAATACATGCATTAGGTTAATAAATGTAAGTCTTCAAGTTTGAAAGGGTGTTGACATGGCTTGAGTATGTGTAGGGTCATGGTAGGCCAAAAAGTGGTGATGTGAAAAAAATGTGTTTTTCCTTTGTTGAAAAACACAAAAATCTGCTTTGAATTTTTAATTGGGTTGTGAGAAATTTTTTTTGACTGCCACGAAATAGATATCCATTTGGAACATATATTCATTTAGAACAGATATTTGTTACCTATGGCACAATAAAAAACAAAATACAGTCCCATGAAGGTCATTTTTACCAGTTAGCGCAACATTTTGGGTGGAGAACGTGACCCTAGGTATCAAATATCATAAATTATCTAATATCAATTTTGGAGAAACAATTTTCTTTGTAATTTCAACAATGTATGCTCAAATAATACCTTTTCTATCATTTTTTTGTTTTTGCATTCGTTTTTTGGTGTGGAATGAGAAATAAGGTTTTTTAATGTAAATTATGTTTTTTATTTCAAATTTTATTAATTATTTCAATTTTTTACTTTAATTAGGTATAGCCATTGATGATGATCGAAACCACATCCCACCAAATCCACCCGCACTACCAAACCCTCCCGAACAAAATCCTCCTTAAATTCAAGACCTAATAAATGCAAAATTAAAATGAATTGAAGGACATTTCCTAAATCTACTGTAGGCACCCTCATTTGTCTCCTTTGATAAACTCCTTAGATGCCATCATTTTGAATGTGGAAACCCTCACATCCCAACATGGTGCTTTTATATAGCGGCAAGATTCCATGAGACAATAATATGTTGATGACTTATCATATGACCAAGTTAAAGATTTGGAAATTTCTAAAGCTGAATTTGTTGGATATTTCTGAGAAGTTTGCTGGAAAGATGTGTTATCATTGATGTCAACATATTCTTGTATGTATTCCAGTGTTGCAGTCAGTTTGGATGAGTTGGTTTGGTCAGTGTGTTGCAGTTTAATGGGTTTTGAGATAAGTATCTCTAGTTGATTCAACAAAAGTTTCAAAGGTTTACATGATTATTTGATCGAGTTGTGAGATCCGATATTGAGGTTGCTTTTCAGTTGTTCCTGTTATTCGGTATTCTATATTGTGCTCTGCATTGCTCCGAAATTGCAATATCTTGGTTTACAGATTTGGCAGAGTGTTTGGGACATTCATATGTGTCCTCAATTCAGATGGTTCATGATTTGGAGGCCCGCAAGTGAATTTTTTAGTTTGGCAGTCAGTTCAGTGTACGTTCTTGTGGTTCGGTATAATGATGATGGAAATTCTAGTAAGTGGTGATGTTGTAGTTGTTTCTATGGTGATTCATGTTGCTTGTGGATATTTATAGATCATGTTCTATCCATTTTGATGGTCTACATTAATCATTGTGCACGTTATTGATCATTTTCTTGATTTGGTGGTGTTCTTCGTGTTATGCGACATTCATGGTGATTGTAGCGTGTTGTGGATGTTCGAGGCGTGATTCTTGGAGGTGTTTATTGCATGTGGTGTTGGTTTAGGTCCAGACTATGTCTTAGTCGATATTATTTTGGTCTGCATGTATTGTTGTAGCATGTGAGGTTATTATTTTATAATTTGTGTTGAGGGTTTAGTCGAACTTGAAATATAGGTTGATGATTTGTATAATAAATGTAATAATCATGAGAGAGATGTATTTGTGTGTGCGAACACTGATTTGATCTTTCAATAGCAGAGGAGAAGTGAGAAGAAGAGTGTAGAAGTGTGAAAGAGCGGAGTTTGTGTTATGTGATTAACCGGAACTGTAACCAGACATGAGGAGATGCTATTTTATCAGTTTATGATCCTTTGGATGTAATCCAAATATTTTTGTAAGGAAGTAAGACTTCCCTAGGGTTGTAACCCTTCTTGTTTTGTGATTTGAGCAATGAGATCTAGGTAGTGTGCCTAAATGCATGTGCATTCTCCATTGTAATATTTTCACTTACTCCTAACATGGTATTATCTCATTATGGGTAGGTTCCCACCATGGTTTTTCCCTTAACTGGGTTTTCCACATAAAAAATCTTGGTGTTATGTGTGTTATTGATGCAGTATTGTCTTATGCTTTCATTGTTTATTATCAAATTTGAAATTGTGTTTGAGTTGTGTAGAGTTTGAGAGAAAATTGATTCACCCCCCACCCTCTTAGTTTTTTGCACTGTTGCCAATATTTGGTATCAGAGCTAGATCCTCTGGAAGAAGCTTGACCGCTTGAGGTGATACGGGATGACAACCTTTGATTTTAAGAAGGATAGTCTGAGATTTGATGGAACAAATTACAATCTCTGGAAGAACCGAATGGAATGTCATTTGAGATGCATCGGTGAAGACTATTGGAAGATTACTAAGAATGTGTATAATGCTCCTCAGAATGGTCCTACCAATCCAGATGAGATAAAGGAAGCTAAATTCAATATTAGAGTTAAGGAAGCATTGTTGAGTGCCTTGTTTGATTCTGAGATGACTATTGTAATGGATTTGTAGATTTCTCATGAGATCTAGAAGAAGCTAGAGACTTTGTAAAAAGGTGACAACCATGTGAAAGTTGCTAAGTTGTAGAGCTTGAAGGGAAAATATGAGATGCTAAAGATGGGTGAAGATGAGAACATTACCTCCTTTATGTAGAAAGTGAATGAGCTTGTGTTGAACATTAGATATGTCAGTGGAGTGTTGGAAGAATCTTAGATTGTTGCTAAGGTGTCAAGATCCTTGCCTCCTTCTTACAAGCATAAGGTTGCTACTATTGAGGAGATCCAGACTGTGACAAATGTAACTAGAGACATGTTGATTAGAAAGCTTACTGCTTTTGAGTTGAGCGAATTTGGTGAAGGCCCTCCTAAATCTGAATCTACATTCAAAGCTACTGTATCCAAGAAGCAAAAATATGATCCGACATCTACAAGGGTATCTAGATATGAGAAGGAGATGAGATAGCTTGAAGAAGAAGAAAGAGAGCTTGAAGAGTTTGGAGCTCCGATTGCTAGAAGATTGCCTAAAGGTGCCGGTAAGTATGAATGAAATCTACCTCTTAAATGTTTTTCATGCAATAGGATAGGACATTTTGCCTCAAGGTGTCTGGAAAGAGGTTCTAAGAAGCCATTAAAGCCATATAAGTCTAATTATTAGAAGAAGTGTTATTTTGTTTTTGATGAAGGTGTGACAGATGATGAGTCTGAGAAAGGAAATTTAGGAGATGAGTGGGTGTTCATTGCTATCAAGATGATCTAGTGTCTGTTGATTCTACTAGATCCATTATTGAGGAGAAAGCTTTATCTGCTAAGGTTGAAGAGAAAGATGAATGGGTTAGACAGTGGTTGCTCTCTTCATATGACAAGTGATAAGAGTAAGTTTGTGAGTATGAAAAAGTATGATGGTGGTGTAGTAAGATTTGGTGATGACAAAGCCGGTACAATCTGTGGTAGAGGTTCTATTTCTCTTGATGGTAAGCATAACATTGATGATGTTTTATATGTTGAAGGTCTAAAGCATAATATTTTCAGTGTTGGACAGATGGTTGATAAGGGATATGATTTACAATTCAAAAATGGAAAATGTAAGATCTTGAGCAGCTCCAGAATAGAGATTGCATCAAGTACAAAGACTAAAGGTAATATCTTTCACTTGAATGCTGGTGGTAAAAGTTACTTGATTGCCCAGATTGATGAAAGTTGGTTATGGAATAGACGGATGTGTCATGTGAATTTTTATTGCATGGTTAAGATAAGTTCTACTCAAGCAGTGAGAGATCTGTCGAAGATTGTAAAGCCTTCTAATTCGGTATGTAAGGAATGTCAGTTAGGGAAGCAGACAATAGTTTCTTTCAAAAGAAAATAGTATACTTCTAATGGATTGTTGGATCTTGTTCATACTAATTTGTGTGGTCCTTCTAGAGTGAGAATATTTCAGGATGACATATATTTCATGTTGTTGATTGATGTCTATTCAAGGATGATGTGGGTTTCTTTCTTAAGGGAGGAGTCTGAAGCATTGGAGAAGTTAAAATCTATGGTTGAGATAGAGATTGGCCTAAAGCTGAAGTGTCTGAGATCTGACAGAGGTTGTGAATTTACTTTTGGTGAGTTCAATTCTTTTTGTGAAGAGCATGGGGTGAAGAGACAATTATCTGCTTGGTGGACCCCTCAACATAATGGTGTTGTGGAGAGGAAGAATAAGACAACTCAGGAAGTTGCTAGAACCATGATGATTGAAGGAAATGTTTTGCATATCTATTGGAGAGAAGTTGTGATTATTGCAGTGTAAACTTTTAACTGGGTGCATATCAAAGGTGATACTGGTAAGACTCCTTATGAGTTATGTTTTGGTCATTCTCCTATAGTTAGATATTTAAGAATTTTTCGTAGTAAATGCTATATCAGAAGAGCTGAAGATCTAGAGAAGTTTGATGCTAGAAGTGATGAAGGAATCTTTCTTGGCTATTCTACTAAGAGTAAGGCCTACCAGTGTTATAGTAAAAGATTGAGGAAGATAGTTGAAACTACTAATGTGAAGGTTGATGAAGAAAATGAGAGACAAATCGGATCTTGCGGATATGATTTAGATGATCAGGATGTCAGTGCATATAAAGGAAAGCAAGTGCAGACCCAGAATCCAGTGCAGATTGCTTGGAAAAAGCCCAAGAATGAAGAAGGTGCAAATGCTAATGCAAAAGAAAGAGGTCAAGAGTCTGAAAATCATGAAAATCCTAAGACTCCTAGGTATGCAAGGTTAAATAATTCAGAGAATTAGATCATAGGTGATAAGAATAGAGGTTTCATGACTAGGAGAAGAGTTGTTGAAGAGTATTGCTTGATTTCTAAGATTGAACCTAAAGATGTTAGTGAAGCTTGTAAAGATGAAAATTGGGTTAAAGCAATAGAAGAAGAGTTGAATTAGATCGAATAGAATAATATATGGACTCTTGTTCCCAGACCTCAGGATAAGAATGTAATTGGAACTTAATGGATGTTTAAGAATAAATTGAATGAGCAAGGTGAAGTTGTTAGGAATAAAGCAAGACTTGTTTGTAAGGGTTATTCTCAGATGGAAGGTATTGATTTTGAGGAGACTTTTGCTTTGGTAGATAGAATTGAAGCTGTTAGATTATTTCTTGCTTATGCTGCATAAAAATATTTAAACATTTATCAAATGGATGTCAAGTCAGCCTTTCTTAATGGTGAGTTGGAAGAAGTCTACATTGAGCAGCCAGATGGATTTCAGTTGACAAATCATAAAGATATGGTTTGTAGGTTGAAGAAAGCACTGTATGGATTGAAGCAAGCTCCAAGAGCGTGGTATGCCAGATTGGATAAGTATTTGATGAAACTTGAATTTAATAAAGGTACTGCTGATAGTAATATGCACTTCAAGATTGATAATGATAACAACTTGATTGTTGAAGTTTTTTTTGATGACATTATTTTTGGTGGAAATGATAGTTTGTGCAAGAAGTTTGTTGATGATATGCAAAATGAGTTTGAAATTTCTATGATTGGTGAGATGAATTTTTTTTTGGGATTGCAAATTACTCAGTTGGATAAAGGTATCTTCATATCTCAGTCTAAGTATGTGAAGGAATTATTGAAGAAGTTTGGTTTAGATGATGCAAAGCCCGTTGGTACACCTATGGTGACCGTATGTAAGTTGACAAAGGATGATGACTCTCTGAAAGCAAATTAGACTAGATACAGATCTATGATTGGTAGATTGTTGTATTTGACTAAGACTAGACCTGACATTATGAATTTTGTTTGTCTTGTTGCTATATTTCAAGTTGATCCTAAGGAATCTCATGTAGTTTCTATGAAAATAATTTTCATATATTTAAAAGGGACAATTTATTTTGGTTTGTGATATCCTAGAGATGGTGATTTCACTTTGAGTGCTTTTACTGATGCTGATTGGGCAGGCGGCGTGGACGACATGAAGAGTACTAGTGGTGGTGCATTTTTCTTTGGTAAGAGATTGGTTTCATGGATGAGTAAGAAGAAGAATGCTATATCTTTGTCTACTTCAGAAGTTGAATACATTGTTGTTGCTAGCAATTGTACTCAGGTGATTTGGATGAAGTAGATGTTGAAGGATATTAGAGTTATTTTTTATGAGCCTACTGCTATATACTATGACAATTCAAGTGCTATTAACATTTTTAAGAATCTAGTATTGCAATCAAAAGACTAAGCATATATCAATCAAGTTCTATTTCTTGAGGGAGAAGGTGAATGGGAAGGAAGTCAAATTGGAATATGTATCTACAAAGGAACAAATTGCAAATATCTTCATGAAGCCTTTGCCTAAAGATACATTTGAGTATCTTAGAAAGAAGCTAGGGGTGTTTTCC
Organism: Cryptomeria japonica; assembly: GCF_030272615.1. Classification (NCBI taxonomy): domain Eukaryota; kingdom Viridiplantae; phylum Streptophyta; class Pinopsida; order Cupressales; family Cupressaceae; genus Cryptomeria; species Cryptomeria japonica. The sequence goes on from NC_081411.1 coordinate 831,749,393, forward strand.
CCTCCTGATGAGAACTAAGATGCATGGACTTGCATCAGTCCGATGGACTTCACAGAGATATTTTGTGATCCAAATTGATGAGTGAGGTTTCTACTTAGGGGGAATAGTCAGTGTGCGGTTCAGATGTTCAGATTTGTGAGTTTTTCCTAAGGGGGAGAGATTATCTTCTAAGGGTGAGAGAATAATGATTTGTGTGTGCCTTTTTCATTGATGTCAAAGGGGAGAGAAGAATGTGAAAAACTTCTATATCATGTACTGATCTCAGGAGGAGATTGCTGAGAGTTATGTGAGATTATTGGTTGTTGATTTCTTTCTTTGCATTGATTATTTTTCACATCCACATGTTTCCATCAATGCCAAAGGGGGATATTGTTGGATATTGCTAATAAGTTTGTTGGAATGATGTGTTGTCATTGATGCTAACATATTCTTCTGTGTATTCTAGTGTTGGAGTCTGTTTGGATGAGTTGGTTTGGTTAGTGTGTTATGGTTGAGCTATTGTGGTTTAATGGGTTTTGATATAAGTATCTCTAGTTGATTCAACAAAAGTTTCAGAGGTTCGCATGATGTTTTGATCTAGTTGTGAGATCTAGTATTGAGGTTGGTTTTTATTTGTTCGTGTTATTTGATATTCTGGATTGTGCTCCACATTGCTCTAGAATTGAAATATCTTGGTTTACATATTTGGTAGTGTCTGGGACATTCATATGTCTCCTCAATTCAAATGGTTTGTGATTTGGAGGTCCGCAAGTGAATCTTTCAGTTTGACAGTCAGTTCAGTGTATGTTCTTGAGGTTTGGTATAATGATGATGGAAATTATAGTAAGTGGTGATGTTACGGTTGTTTCTATGGTGATTCATGTTCCTTGTGTATATTTATAGATCGTGTTCTATCTGTGTTGATGGTTCGCATTGATCATTGTGCACATTATGGACCATTTTATTGATTCAATGGTGTTCTCTTTGTTATGTGACATTCATGATGATTGTAGCGTGTTGCGGATGTTCGAGGCATGATTATTGGAGGTTTTTCTTGTGTGCAATGTTGGTTTAGGTCCAGACCATGTCTTAACCAACATTGTTTTGGTTTGCATGTATTGTTGTAGTGTGTGAGGTTATTGTTTTGTAAATTGTGTTGGGGGTTTAGCTGACCTTGAAATATAGGTTGATGATTTGTATAAATAAATGTAATATTTATGAGAGAGTTGTATCTATGTGTGCGAACATTGATTTGATATTTCAGTAGCAGAGGAGAAGTGTGAAGAAGAGTGTAGAAGTGTGAAAGAGAAGAGTTTGTGCTATGTGATTATCCGGAACTGTAACCAGACATGAGAAGATTTTATTTTATTAGTTCACAATCCTCTGGATGTAATCCAAATGTTTTAGTAAGGCAGTGAGCCTTCCCTGGGGTTGTAGCCCTTCTTGTTTTGTGATTTGAGCAGTGAGCTCTAGGTAGTGTGCCTGAATGCATGTGCATTCACCATTGTAATATTTTCACTTACTCCTAACATGGTATTATCTCATTGTGGATAGGTTCCCACTATTGTTTTTCCCTTAACCATGTTTTCCATGTCAAAAATATTGGTGTTATGTGTGTTATTGATGTTGTGTTGTCTAATGCTTTCACTGTTTATTATCATATCTGAATTTGTGTTTGAGTTGTGTAAAGGTTGAGAGCAAACTGATTCACCCCTCCTCTTAGTTTGTTGCATTGTTGCCAACAGAATTAGCCACACTTTTTAAGAATCCCATAATAGAACAACATGTTGATTTGTAGAAGCCCATATATTAAATTAAATGGTGTCAACATAAGGGTATAAAAATGCAAAGTGGTTAAAAAATAGGGTTTCCACCACAAGAAGGATGAAAACCACTAATTTTTTCTTTGGGATCAATTACATTCAAAAGAGGGGTTGAATCCAATAGATTTAGTCACAAACCAACAAAGATAAGGATTGAAAATGCTGATTGGATTCAAAGTGTGAATTGGTTTGCCCTCTTTTGTGAGTTGAATTACTGAAATTAGGGAAAAGTGCTAGAAATGAGGATAAAAACATAGAAATAGTGAGCTACAGTTGTCGGATTGAGCCACACACCTGGAACTAAGAAACATTACAAGTATATCCTAATTTGATCCCTGAAGGAGCTCTCGAAATGTCGGGACCGTGGTGCCCATCACCCTGTTCCTCCAAAAAAATTGAACACCAAAGGGGGAATGATCCATCACTGTAAATAATACCTATCCTGAAGATCACAACTCGGTACCTATTTCTTGCACATAGAAAGAAAGGGAAATATGTTGGGAATAGGGGTTTACCTAAGTCAAACCCTGGTTTTGGAATTAACCATGAAATCGAGATTAAATATAATTGAATTTTTGTAATTGAAGATTCTCCTTTTGAGAAAGATGCTAAATAATGACTGAAAACCAAAATGATATAATTCCTTGTGAAGTTTTGTTTGTCTCCACACGAGATTAGGATTTCATGAAGTCTTTGACAAAATAGGATGTGAATGTCCACTTCACTGCTTGAATCTTGACTTTGTTGTTGCTCCAAGGCTTGAAGGAAGACTGATTACTTGCTCAATTGCTTGAATGCTTGAATGCATTTTCTTGTGTGCTTGAATGTATGTGTGTATCTTATGTCCGTATATCAAAATGAGAGGGGAAAGCCTCCTTTTATACTTTCCCATCAAAACACATTAATTTTATGACATGAATCAACATGGGGCTAGGTTTTCCACTCATATTTGAAATTGAAAAGAGGGTTTAAAGGGGGGCCTAAATGGGGGACAAGGTCGTTGATGTGTCAACTTGCACCATTTAAATTCTCTTCAAATATTGAAACGGGATGTGTCTAAAGTTGTCTGTGATAAGGAATAATTTGGTACAAATTTTGGGGGGTTTTGCACTGGCAAACAACGACTGGGGTGTGATCATACTCCGTCAGGAGCTATCAGGATCTCTCTACTATGACTGAATTTTAAAGCTAAAAATATCCTTACAATCTAAACTAAAGGAACCAAACTATTCCTAAGAAGATTTGGATTTGTTGAAAAGAATTCAAATAGGATTGAGTCAAGACAACCATGGAATTATCTAGAAGTCTGGAATAACTTTTAAATCCTAAAAAATTCAAACCTAAAGCTAAGTTCTTGGAAAATAAACCTATTTTATGCTTACTAAAAATGAAACCTAAATTACGTTTGCAGGAAATGAAATTTAGTCTATTAAAGCATGAAAACAACTAAATCCATGGACTCATCTAACAACAATTTTGTTATCATCTTAATCTTCAAACTCATCATTTCATTAACTACTTTAACAACATAATGCATCTTATGGAAATGTATTCTAATAGAGTTGTAAATCGAAACTAACTTAACATTCATCTACCAAACGATGCATGAAATGCATACTTAACTACTGAAATTAACTTCTTAATTACTCAAAACTCATTGTGACATCAACTGAACAAAAATAAATCAATACCAATGCCCCAAATTGGAAGTGAAAGAAAAATAACTCAAGGATCACCTCCCTTTGGTTGAGTAGGCCTTTCTCTTCCTTTGGTGAGATCCCAAACACAAGATTTCAGATCAACTTTCAATTTTCATTGAAGTAAACTTCCAAGAGGAAGTAAAACAAAACTTGTTGATTACTGAATTTAAGGCTCTACTGTCAACTATCTTACTGTCTATTTTTCCTATTACATACTACAAAGAACATTAGGATATTTATATATCCTTTATTCAAATTCAAACTATGGTTACCCGCCTAAAGCAAAGTAACGAATACAAAACCAATCTGGAGAGAACTTAACAAGAAATAAATTAACTTCAGAAGGAATTTAAGTTCTAACAGGCTGCCAATGGAGTAGGTGTAAAGAAGATTGAAGAATATCTTCCCAACTCGAGCAATCGGGAGTTAACATCCTCCTTGTGGAAACCAACTTAGATCTATCCATTGAGTTTGCTTGTTTACTCAAAACATATTCAAAAACACATTTATGGAGATAAAACAAAACATGGTGACATAATTCTGATTATCATGCAATTTATATGTGTAAACAAGCAAAAATTGAAACATTATATCACAAGACGTCATTTCTAATATTACTTCTAATTAGTAGAATATAATAGCAAAAATGAGTAAATATGAGTGAAATAAGGATGCCGCCAGACATATTAGTTCACAAACTATTACAGGTTTTAAAGCATAAACTATAATAAAAGTATTATGATGGAGCACTCATTGCTAAATGGGGAGGACCAAGGCATGGCACCCTGGTCCTACCCCATGTTAGGTATGGGATAAGGGGCCAAGTTGATATAAATAACAATAATGGGGTCATCTTTAATGCATGGTGCGAGTAGAATTAGGTCCCAGTCAGGCCTAGGACCACACACGCTAAGGCAAGGACCCAAATGTGGTCAAAATTGCCAAGGGGTGCAATTTTAGGATGCTACATTTAGCTCCCACTTTAGCGAGAGTATGAAGTAAATCATAGTCTCGGTAAAGTACAAGGGTTCATATTGAAAAAATTTCACCAAGTGACCAAGGAGGCAAGATACACCAAGCCCCCAATGAAATTTAGGATATTACAACTTTGATGACAAGATAAAAGGGACATCATGAAGGAAAGAGAAGAAAGAACCATGACTACACAAAATAGTAAGGTTCTCTTACTATAAGTCATGAAAAGAAAAATACAAAAATTACAAAGAAAAAGACCGAGTTCGCTAAGTAACTTAAGTACCAATATATGCAAAAGAGAGATCAATGAGCAGAGTGTATGCCCCAACATTAAATTGATTGCATACACCTCATCAGGATAAATTACTTTAAGGTAGGATACAACCAAAAAGAAAAGCACAATATCACAATAATATGCCCCCAAGGAAGGGTAAATCAAATGATAATGAAGACAAAAAACACGGGGTGGTTTTGCTTAACTCTGGGGTCAGTATGGTTTTTATGATAAATATTGTATATCATGTACATATATTTGTATAGAATTTTCCTCATCCCCCAAAGAAATCAAAGCCACCATGGAAGAAGGGAACATGTGTCTTTTGAGTCAACATGAGAGAGACCAAAAGAGATCTCAACGCTTTGCATCATCCTCAAGTAGACAACACTAGGGACAACAAATAGAAGAAGGATACGAACAATTGAGAGAGAGAGAGAGAGGGGATCTACGCCATGAATTAAGCTAATAAAGCAAGTCATCCACCTCCCCATCTTGTTTAACATTATTTTAGGAAGGTGGACAAGACGCAAGAGGAGCCACTTTGAGCACAATAGATGGAGGTATCACAAGTTCCAAAAAAGGACCATGCTCTAATGATGAGTCACCTAGGATTAATGATTTTAAAAATTATTTAGATAAATCATTGTCAACATCAACATATTCATATTCATCATCTGAATTATTAGCATCAACATTTTCATCATGAACAACATTCTCATATATTTCTTCATAAAGATTAACAAAAATAGGAGCTCTAATAGGAATAGAACTTGAACCATCATTTGTCTTAATCATTTTACATCTTGGAAGATTAGGTTGAATCTCTTGGTTAGGAGAATATTGAGCAAATTTTATTATGTCAATAGTAGGTGTCTTCAAAGAAGAAATGGTTTGGGAAGCAAGTTCATGAGCTCTAGCATGACATCTTTGTCAATGTTATCTTGCACAATGATTTTATTTAGTTTTAGTTGAAGGTTGTGAAGGTTTAGTATTAGCAGGCATAGATTTAGTTTCTTCTTTTAAGGAAGGATGCACAGGAGAAGGTCTTTTAGGTTGGACAATAGGAGATGCTGGTCTCTTTCCTTTGTAAGATGTAGGAGGTGGAACCACACCATATAAAGGAGGAATATAAGGTGTAGGAAGGAGTCCAGGTCCATCATGAGGAGGAGGAATAGGTCTATCCTTAGGAGGAACAATATGCTTATCCTTAGGAGGAAGAATAGGTTTATCCTTAGGAGGAAGAGGGAGATTATTTTTAGGAGAAGGAATATAGTCATCACTACGAGGAAGACTAAATGTTGGATTTCTAGGTTTGCTCAAGGATAAAATCATCTCATTCTTCCATCTTTGATAAGATTGAAATAAAGCATCACTTCGAGGCTTAAGAGGTTGGAATTGTTCAGACAAAAAATAATCAAGATTAACATCTCTTTTCCTAATCATGGGTTGGTACATGCTATGATTAACAGATATGATATTTTCATCAAGAGGGAATTTCAATAACTTATGAATAGTAGAAGGGATTTCTTTCATGAAAGAGAGCTAAGGATGTCCCAACTTCACACGAAATTGTTCTGATGTAGGAATAATTTCAAAATTAACATCTAAAGCTTTAGTACCAATCTCAATGGGAAGAGTAATAGAACCAATAGCGGGACAAGAGAAACCATCAAATATTTTAGTCACCACATCAAATTTATCATATGTCACTTGATGCAATTGTAAGGTTAAATAAATTCTTCAGTTATCACATTAACCATACAAGTTGGATCAATGAGCACCCCTCGTGAGGGTATGTCTTTGATTCTCGCAGTGATATATAATGGGCCATTGGGTGCTTTGATAGTCTCACTAGGATCAAATGTAATGCAAAAGTCCTTAGGAGGTTCAGTTTTATCAATAAGGTTCACTACATTATTAGACTGAAGGCCAAGATCGGTAGGAGAGAAGGCAAGATGATTAGTGTCAACCACATTAGTGGAATGGGAAGGTAAAGGATTAGTAAAAATTTCAAGATTTTGATTAGGAGGAGCTATATATTTGTTTCCTTTATCATTCACACCAGCCACATATATGGTATTGTTATCAATCAAGTCTTGAATCTTACTCTTTAAGGAATAACACTATTCAGTGCCATGACTGGGTTGACGATGATGTTGGCAAAAAGCTTTCGAATCAAAGTAAGGTGAAAAATTATTTGATGTATCAAATGGTTTAATAGGAGGAAGTTTCAACACATTCCTTTGTAACAATTGCATCATAATACTATGCAAAGAATCACTAAGAGGAGTGAATTCTTTTCTGAAATATTTGGACAAAGGAGGCACACTTGTTGTTGTGGCTACTACTTGAGTGTTGTTGTTGTCATTGAAATTGATGAATCCCTTATTTGGTTTGAACTTCACAAAAGGTTTTTGAGCACTTTTAGTTTTATCAGTCAGAGCCATTGAAGGAGATTATTAGGATTGACTCATAGTAAGGTGATAATTGTGAAGCACTGCACACAACTGGGTATAGGAAGTAAACTCAGAAAAGAGAAGTTTATCTCTAATTTATTTTTGCAAATTAGAAATTAAAATTCTTTGAATATCTTGATCAAGAAAAATTCTTTGAATATCTCTAATATCTTGAATTATAATTTTTTTATATCTATCAATAAAATCAATCACTTTTTCTTTAACACCTTGCATACAATGCATCAAATCAGTCAAAGTAATCTTAGGACCAATATTATTGTGAAATTATTGAATGAAACCATTAGGAAATTTTTGAAAGGAAGTAATAGAATAAGGAGGAAAAGAACAATACCATTCCAAATCTTTATCCCTAAGCGTTCTAGTAAACAATTTAGCCAAAAGTCTTTGGTCATGAGCAAAGTCACTAGACAAAGTTTGAAATGTTTTCACATGAGTTAAATGATCACCTTTTCCATTATAAAGCTCCAATTGAGGGACTTCCACATGTTTAGGAGGGGAAACACAAACAATGTCATTGGATAATGGGCTCGCTACATCAAATATGGGCACATTATACTTAGATTGGTTCATGGAAGCTATTTGTTGTTGTAAGGAAAATAGTGTTTGGGATAGATTATTGATGGTAGCTTTGGTGGATGGATTGAAATTGGACATGTTGGATTGATAAGGAGGAGTAAAATTATTGTATGATGGAGGAGCTTGAGAATAAGGAGGTGGGATGCTATGGTAGGTAGGTATGGGAGATGGTTGTGCAACAAATGAAAGACTCACATGAGAAGGTATGAAGGAATTATGATACCCCTTTGATTAACATGTCTAGGTATGACATTTTGTGTAAAGGTAACCATGATGTTAGATGTAAAAGTGGGAACACTAGCCCTAGGAGTAGTCATGGGAATGGAATGATTAACTTGACTAGGAGGTTGTGTATAACCAAGGATCTCAACACAAATCTTCAGAGGCATAATATTAGTATCAACAATATGAGCAATACCACACAACACATCAACACCAATTTTATCACTTTGAACCATTCTTTTCAATCCTTAAATCAATGGTAAAGCCTCACTTTTTGGGTATTGTTGACTCATTCACTGTTGTGTAATGGAGGGAATTTGTCACCTCAAGGATGATGAATCCTTAAGAACAAATTATCCTTTCAATTACCTCTTCAAACAGGCACAACGTTGAGCCAGGGGATAACAAAATCATGCGAGGAGCGTTAGATGTTTGAAAGACGCCTCTAGACGGCCCTACAAAGTCTTTGCCCATAGGATGAGTGCAGGAAGCTGGGACTCTAGCACGTCGTGTTGTCGTCCTATATGAATGGAGTATAGAGCTTGAACACAAATTATTGGACGCGGTGACTAAACTTATGAAACAACTAAACGATATTGAAAACTATGAAAAGTACGAATTACAACACAAAATAAGGGAAGTAGAAGAGAATAAATAAATCTCACAACCGATCCACGTTGTGAATCCTCCTGCAAGATAATCTTCTCTTCACAAAGCTGCACCTACACACATACAAGAGAGAAAATATTGGGGGTTGTGTTTTGGAGTTTGCCTAAGTCAGACCCCCATTTTGGTGTTTCCACCTCCACGAACAACCCAAAAATCCACGGGTAAGGAAGATGATAAAGAAGAGTATAAAGGCAAATACAAAGACAATGCTATGCTATTTGGTAATTGGAAATAAACAAGATATTGGAAATGCAAGATAGAGTTAGATTACTCCCCTAGTACTTGGAAAATGTTGGCATGCTTGGTAAACTTGGTAGCTTGATGATGTTGCAACAATGGTGGTGGTGTCTCTAAGAGCTTCAATCTCCAAGAGCAAGTCTTCAATGTGCCAAAAGATCCTTTGGAAATGTCTCAAAACCAAATATATAGGCTAAGGGACAAGCCTGGATATCAATGGCCGCATAGGGAGGCATTATGATTTCTTCTTGGCGCAGGTCGTATCATCTCAACGTCCACTTGTTGGTTGGCAGGTTGGCAGGACGGTAGCGCGCCACACGAATGTCTTTGCGCTACTTTTGCACCTGCTAATCTGTCAGGCTGGCAGAATTGGTAACATCTCTAGGGAAGCTGACATGGACTTCTTCAGTGGACAAAAGGACAAGTTGGCGGACCTGTCCTGCAAGCAGTGTGGGGGAGGCTCCACATATCGCAATTTTCACTAAAGGTTATGAGGGTGACATTTTTTATTCTACATGTTGAATATTTTTAAATTGATTGTCAATCTTCGTCAATTGGTCAACAAAAACCATAGTTAGTGATTCATCTAAATCATGAGTATTAGGGAAAGCACAAGGATAAATGGGATCATTTATAGGATTGGAAGAACCACCAACATCCTCATGGAACAAGTTATCTAAGTTAGGTTCCATGTCCTTGGTAATTAAACCTTGGGAAGCCTTATTCTACAACTTCTTCTCACGGGGATAAATTATAGGTTGGACTAATAGTAGTAAAACTCATGCAAAAAGAAGGGAAATTTGAAATTTGAAATTGAACTTTAAAATTGGAGATTGAATTTTAAAATAATTAAACAATGCAAAATTTTGTAAAAATGATTGTGCAATTACTTAAGAAAGTTGATTCATAAATTGGAGAGAGAATGCATTCCACTAGTAATGAATTTAAATTTTAAAAATTAAGGTTTTGTGAAAATAACCTCTTACTTTAAAAAAAATTAATTTGAAATTGGATCTAAGATTGCAATTTTCAATTTGACTAACATTAACAATCAAATTTGAAACAATTAATCCAAAATTTAAACAACCCACAAGTTCAATTTTAAATTTAAGAATAAGGGTTTTGAAATTAACCACTAAATTTTTATAATTCACTTGGAAATCAAACTTGTAAATGAAAATTTGAATCTTAAATTGCACAAATACTCAAATCCGAGAACATAAATTAGAATTAAAGGTTAAGGAGTTGGGTTCATAAAAATCTAAAGTGGTGAAAAATTAGGGTTTCCACCACAAGAAGGATGAAAATCAGTAATTTTTCCTTTGGGACCAATTACATTCAAAAGAGGGGTTGAATCCAATAGATTTAGTCACAAATCAACAAAGATAAGGACTAAATAATACTGATTGGATTCAAAGTGTGAGTTGTTTTACCCTCTTTTGTGAGTTAAATTGCTGAAATTAGGGAAAAGTGTTGAGGATACGATGAGCTATAGTCATCGGATTGAGCCACACACCTAGAACTAAGAAATATAAGAAGATCCTGATTTGATCCTTGAAGGGGATCTTGAAATGTCGAGATCGTGGTGCCCATCGCCCTGGTCCTCCAAAATTTTCACACACCAAAGGGGGAATGATTCAGCGCTGTAAATAATGCCTATCCCGAAGATCACAACTTCGTACCTGTTTCCTGCACATAGAAAGAAAGGGAAATAGGTTGGAATAGGGGTTTGCCTAAGTCAAACCCTGGTTTTGGAATTAACCATGAAATAGAGATTAAAGATAATTGAATTGATGTAATGGAAGATTATCCTTTTGAGAGAGATGCTAAATAATGACTGAAAACCAAAATGATATACCTCCTTGTGAAGTTTTATTTTTCTCCACACGATATTAGGGTTTCATGAAGTCTTTGACAAAATAGGATGTGAATGTCCACTTCAATGCTTGAATCTTGACTTTGTTGTTGATCCATGGCTTGAATGAAGACTGATTACTTGCTCAATTGCTTGAATGATTGATTGTAGTTGCTTGTGTGTTTGAATGTATGTGTGTATCTTATGTTTGTATATCAAAATGAGAGGAGAAAGCCTCCTTTTATACTTGTCCATCGAAAATACATTAATTTTCTGACATGAGCCAACACAGGGCTAGGTTTCTCTCTCATATTTGAAATAGCAAAAAGGGTTTAAAGGGGGGCCTAAATGGGGAGGATCAAGGCGTGGTGCCCTGGTCCTATTGAGGACTAGGGTGTGGCGCCTTGGTCCTACCCCATTTTAGGGCTAGGATAAGGGGCTAAGTTTGTTGGCATGAGGTGCTTCATTGATGACCAGTTATTGTCATTGATGGTAACTGGCATTTGGTGAGTTATTCATCCAATCCACAATTTGTGATTCCTTCATTTTAGAAGATTGTTTGAGGTTTAGTGAGGTCCGATAAGAAGAATAGTGTAACCAACAGAGTGTGCAGTTTGGTAGTCAATGGATTATTTTGGTTAACTATTTTTCTTTGCGAATCTTGGAAATGTGTTGTGGATATTCAATTCACCTTATTCCATGTTTGTGACCTTCGGTGTTAAGTTTGCTATTAAAAAAAAAATCCGGCAGACCGTTTTTTCTGGTATAACAGTGTTTTGGTATAGTAGCGTGTAAAGATATATTGTGCGGATCATGCAGAGTAATTTTGATGGTTGTTTATGTGTTCAAGGTTGATGATCTGACTTATGGGAAGCGCGTGGACATCTTGTTTTGGTCTAGTTAGTTGTTATTTGATCGGATTGAACCGACTTGGATTACACATTTCATGTTGCGTGTTATGTGGTTTTTGGAAGCCAATGTGGAATTGATCTAATTTGATGATGTAGATATATTAGTTTGATTGATATGATCATTTGGGATGTTGTTTGTGTTAGAGGAAGCATGTATGAGTGATTTGACGCAATTTCACTTGCGTAGTTGAGAGATCTATGGTCCGGTATGTGACAGAGAAGAATATAATAGAGCCGAGAGACAGAACAGTGGCAGAAGACTATTTGCACTTAACCGAAACTGCTTTTTGGCATATGTAGATGCTACTATTAAGATCATATATTCTTGTTCTTATTTTTAATCACTTGTAAGGTAGTGAGCCTACCTTCGGGTTGTAGCCCTTTCTTTGTAATTGATCAGTGAGCTCTAGGCAGTGTGCATGAATGCATGTGCATTCCCCTTTGTAATATTACTATACTCCTGATCACAATATTATAATATTGCGAGTCTCAATCCCATCGTGGTTTTTCCCTTAACCGGGTTTCCAAGTAAAAATATTGGCTTTGAGTTTCTGCATTTACTCTACTTCATTTGTATAATATGGTTGCATGATCAGGTTATTGAAGTCAATTTTGTTGAACATTGATTCACTCCCCCCTCTCAGTGTTCCCTTGATTCCAACAATTAGTATCTGAGCCAAGTTCCTCGAAAGGAACCTAACAACTTGAGTGAAATCCGGGAAGGTATCTTATTGGATTCAAGTGGTCTAAGACAATAGTTTCTTGTTGCACTTGATGATCTTGATCAGTCTAAAGCTAATGGACAAACTCAAGGAGAAAGAGGAGCAAAGAATTGATGATCAAGTTCTGAAAAACAAGACAGATGAATGTGAAAAACTTGCTAGAGATAATGTAGTCCTAAATAATGAGATGGAAGCCATTGTGATAAAATTTACAAAGGAGATTGAAAACCAAAAGAATATTTAGGAATTATTGACTCAGTCACTAAATGATAGATTTGATGAGTGTTGCAGACTAAATCATAAAAATGACCTACTAAAGCTTGAATTGATGCAATCCAAAAATAATGAGCAAGAGATTGAAAGACAAATCATAATTCTGAGAGATGAACTTACCACTATTAATGAGTACAAATAAAAAATCAATGCATGCTCGGCCAAGATGGATGGATTGCTAGAAATTCATAAAAGTAAATGTGATATGGGAGGACTTGGATTTGAGAAGGGAGAAAAATCTGGATCTAGTCAAAGCAATCGACAAAAGAACAAGAGGTCTCTAGTAAGACAACCTGATGCTTATAAATTCAATGGTAAATTCTTTGTTTGCAATAAATTTGGTCATATGTCAAGTCAATGCAGAAATAGAACAAATCCGAATAATTCATCATTCACTGATCAATGCTTCAATTGCAATAAATATGGTCATAAGTTAGTTGAATGCAGAAGTATGGTAAATGTGAGAAATGTAAGATGCTATGCTTGTGGAAGATTTGGACATATTTCTAGCTAACCAATGCAGATCAAAGGGAAATAAAAGTAATTTTAGGCTTTATCAGAGAAACAACATTACTTGTTATTCTTGCAACAAAACTGATCACATTGCAAAATATTGTAGAAGGAAGAATGTGAAGAATTCTCTGGTAGACCAAAACAAATCTGATGATAAGGGGAAGATGAAAGTTGAAGAAATCAGAGAGTTGTACAAGAAGAAATGGGTCAAGAAGAGTGACTTCTGAGGTAGGAGATGGGCCCACGCCTGATTCCGGTGCTGGAACCTCATCCGGTAACTAAGCTAAGGCATCCGGCATTGGGGGAATCTTTCATGAAAATATTTTAAATCCCCTGTTTGAGATCTATGCCTGATTTTGGTAGGTTACAAAGGTATATATGATGATTGCAGGTGTCTATGATAGATTTTTGGAAGAATCTATAGGTCCGTAGAAGATCCTTATGAAATGAAGGGTACCCAGAAGTATTAGGGTTAAGAGAATTTATTATAGTAAAAATTTAGGTTTGCTAAAGATAAAAGGTGATTTAATCACTCATTTATCACCTTGCATTCGAAGAAGAAGAGCAGAAGAGCGTAGTAAAGGAGAACTTGTAGAGATTCCGAAGCAATATCTAGATTTGAGTCTGGTTCAAAGCTATTTAACAATGAAACCCCCTTTTCTAGTTGAAGTTTGAAGTGTGAATTTGATAAGATGGTTGCGTCTAGCACTGCAACTCCCTTGCTTGTCAAAATCACTGAGAGTGCACATTTGAATTTCAAGAATCATCCATTCATTTCAATGGAATATGATCCCGAGAGCGCATTTTCATCTATTTGCTATGAAGTGTTGCATATTGAGGATATTAGGGTATATACACACTTCCCCATTGAGGAATTGGGTAGCACATAAATGTTGAATCTGTACAACAATCAGCTAGCAGACAAGAGCTCAGTATTGAAACCTGAATTTCAAGATTTGGAGAGCAAGGGTTTTGTGCAATTTGTCAGATTTTTGATGTTCTATGAACTTGAATGGATCCGGTATATCTCGAGTCGAGTTCATGATGAATTTATCTGGTTGGATAAACCCTACAAAATCACCAAGTCAGTCATTCGGGCCGTAACTGGATTATGTGCAACTGAAGAACTACCATCCTTTAAATCTATGAAGAATGAAATTGTGATCAATGCAATCGGATCTAAATTTGACAAGTGAGCGATGACAATCAACAACATTCTGGAACATGATATTGTAGTGTCGTAAATTGTACGCCCTTGCTAGGGTGGTATAATTTCATACTTAGGTTAGCACCCGCCTTAGTGTGTCTTGCATCTTGCCTTTCTAATTCCCCTTTAAGCATTTAATTAATTTAATTAAATCTAAGGTCATTATCATCACTTTACATACTATAAAGTTGGGCCCTTTATCCTAAGCGTGCCCCTTTTCATCTTATTTCTCCAATGAATCATTTAATCATAAATGCTAATTATGTCTTATTTTGACCATTTAGGCCCAATTTCGCATATCAAAACATCTTGAAATCAGTTGTAACTTTGGGATGCGCTCTCATATCATCATATCTAATGACCTTGAAAATTTGGTGAAAAGTTGGTCGGACCGTGGTAGGAATGCACATGGTCCACGACTTTTTACCCAAAATTTCAGGAGCACAATCCTATGATATAATAATGCTTAACCTCAAAATATCAGCGGGAAATTCAAATCCTAGTTTGGCCTAATCATGAAATTAAGATCTAGGGTTTCATACTTAAGAGCTCTCTTTCTTCATTTGAAGGGGTCTTCTTCTAAGAATCTAAGAACAAATTTTTGGAGAATTAGAGCCTTTTTTGCAGCGAAAGAGTAGATCTTTGAAGTCTTCAACAACATTAAACATTCATCCATCAAACATTCATCAAACATCATTGTATCAATTGGGGGCTTTTGAAGATGTAGAAGAACAATAGGAGATCACCGACTAATGATTGGCGTGTACCTCTCCCTTGGGGTTGGGTATGGTTTCATGTTGTTTTCATGTCTTTGCATAAGCTTCATTTTGATTCATATTCATTCTTTAGATCACTTTTCATTGTGGATCTAGAGAATTTACTTTGTCAATTATAAGCAATTAGGGTTTACTCTTTAGGGTTTCTCTAGGTTGTTTACTTTCATTCTTAGGATCTTGCACATACACAAGGTTTTTGCACACATATTTTTAGTACATTATCGACTATTCGTGGAGGTGGAAATTTCCAACATGGGGTTTTGACTAAGGCAAAAACCTATATAGCCATCCCAAACCCTCTTTTACAGCTTCAGGTACAGGTTCAGATCCGAGCATCACTAGAAGTTTCGGGATTGGAAGAGCACATGGGGACAATTTTGGGTTGCAGATCTCAGCAAAAAACCCAAGGTTAGGGGCGTGGTGCCTTGGTCCTACCTAGAAAAATGGTGTTGCACCATGGTCCTTCCCAAAATAGTGGCGTCGCACCATGGTCCTGCCCTCTATCAAAATAGTACTTTGCAAGCCTCAAAATCCATCCTGTTAGTTGCAGCTCCATAAGTGCAGAATCAGGAAAGTGGCATGGCACCCTGGTCCTGGACATTTTTGCTTAGATTTTAGATACAGGTACACCTATGATTTGGCCTTCTGATCTATACTTTTCAACAATATATCAGTTGTTCTTTGATCCGCATTCTTAGATTAGGGTTTGCTTGTTTACTTGCATTCTAGGTTAGATTGCATCTTGCATCATTCCTCTCTCTCATTTATAGCAAAGGAATAGAAAACCTAAGAGGTAATCCATGACTCTCTCTCTTTATAAGAAGTAGCCGACGTGTGTTACCTCCCCAGGCTCTTTCATATTCCATGAGTGTGTATGAGAGTGGGATTAGGGTTTCCATACTTAGTCTCACTTTTTCCCCTACACAGATATCAGGTTTGCATCAATGGTCATTGGGTACAAAATCTATTTTTCTAGTAGAGAAAATTTTGTTTCCGGTACTACTATTTATACTGGATATGAGATAATGAGAGAGAACAATAAATATGATCTCTGTGAATTTCTCCAAAGTGATATTATCAAGAATATTAAGAAGATCAAAGAAAATAAGAAAAATCCTTTCAAATTTGGAACACTGCTTCTATATCTATTTTTCTACTTTGTGAAGGAGGTTCTGGGTATTGGTCCGGTAGAATGGGCATTTGACAGACCCGTAGAAGTTCAAATCTAAGAACATTTGTACAATTCCAATGATTCTAAGGTCCAAGGCAAGAATTTATGGGGTTAATTCAAGAACTTTCAAAAGGAAATGCATGATAAGGAAAGGATACCTAAGTTTGTTTTATAAAAATATCAAGATACTATCTACTTCATGGTAGATACTAATCAGTGTTTGATGGAAGCTATAGAGCTCTGAACCGTATGGATCATGCCTATGGGCTATGAGGTTGAAGAATAGATTCTGGAACTATATGCACAACATATGTTGAGCAAACCAATGGATCCTAATGAGGAAAGATTCAGAACATACAAGGAGAAAAGTTTAAAAATTCATTAGCAGATTTAAAAAAACAGTAATTTAGAAGAAGGTTTAGAAGGAAGTAGAGGATTTTGTAGAGAGTATGGGAATATCTAAGGAAGCTGTCTGGAAAGCTAGAGAAGAAAATATTCTCTACGGATGTGGAGTAGTTTGTGAAGAAGGAAGTAAAACCGGAAGTATCTAAGCCTAAGACAAGACAAGTCAGAAGAACAACTCCCTCCTCTAGTCCTACAAAGTCAGCAAGCCAACCAAAATCTTCAATCAAGCCATCTGGTGGTGAGAAGAAGAAGAAGACAGTCAAATTTGTGACTGTGGATGAAGAAGAAACTGAATCTAATGAAACCCTGAAGGAAGTGAAGGCTCAAACTCCTAGAGTTACCAAGATCTCAAACGAAAAGCCTTCCGGTAAAACAAGATCTGGTAAGAAACCTAAAGCATCTGAGCAAGAAAAATTTACTATGACATTAGAGTAGATTGTAAATGAAGTTATTAAGAATGACAATTTGAAACCATTATTTGAGTGGTATGGCAATTTTGATGACTCCGATAAGAGAACTCTAGTAGAGGCAACTGTAGAATATCTTAATATGTATAGTAAAGAATTAATTGAACTAATGTTTTTCATACCCAAAATATTGTATGACATTCTGGATGCTAAGAGACAAACAACTAGTAAGGAAGATGAGAGACTGAAGGAATATGTGTTGGTTAACTTATGTTTGGTCATTACTACCGAGGAGATAGATAGATTGCTAAAACTAACAAAGATAGTTGAATTCAGAAGCAAACATAGGGTAAACAAAATCATGTTAGGGAAGATTGATGAAGTTGCAAAGGAGACTAAATAGATTTTGACAAAAGTTTTGTTAGACAATCAATATGAGGTAAATAAGGCAAAAGGGCAGGACGAACATCATCCAGAAGAAAAGAACATGACATCTCGAGTTAATTTGGAAGTTGAGCAGTCAACAAATGATACTTCTGAGCATGCAAAAGTTAGTGTGTAAGAATAATTTGGAGTAGAAGACATAGGGAAAGCAGAGGAAGGTGAGGACAAGGTTGAGAATCCTCCAGTTGTTGCAATTGACCCTTCGGTCACTAAGAAGAATGCAGAAGAAGAAAAAGTAGAATTCAGGGTTGAAATCAAGACTGAAGTAAAAGATATCGTAGAGGAAGTAAAGGGAAAGACGGTCATTGATGATCCAAAATTCATTCAAGGTCCTATCAACTTGGATTCATTGTCCCCAATTCAAAAGCTACAACTTGCATCATTTGCAAAAGCCAAAGTCAGCGAAGATCTTTTGAAATTCCATGTTGAGGATAATATGTTGCTAAACTTGGCAAGCAGTGTTCTTGAGAAGTTGATGCCCTCATTTCAAAATAATACTTCAGATACTCCATCCAAGCGATTAAAGAGGTTGATTAATTATGTTGACAAACATTTTGAGTCTTTTGAAAGGTTAGCTGCATAAAAAGTCCTAAATGAATTTAATGCAAAAAGGCTTCTGAATCTGAAAAGAATGATTGCCAAAGATAAAACCACTTTAGGAGAATGTGTAAAGAGAATGCAAGATGCATTATCTGTAGGTGAGAATGTGTACAAGTCATGTCTATCTTTGAACAAGTTTAGTGCAGATATTGAGTAGAAGTCTAAGGTGTATGAAAATGAGCTTGAATGAATATCTTGACTCCCTGACAACATCATTGAGTAGTCATGAGAATCAGGTAGCATCTATACTTGAGAAAATCAAGAGCCTGAACCATGACCAGGAAAAAATAATTGGGAGAGTTAGTGAAGTTAGGAGTCTCATTACTCCTAAGTTGGAGATTATGCAGAGTGCTTTGAAAGATGCCCAAGATGCTCTGGCTAGTGGTGATCTGAATGATGTGAAGACAACATAGGCACAAGCTTACTAGTTTAGTGGGCTCATAAATATATTGGAGAATCTGCAAAAAGGTTGGGACAACCACTTAGGACTCGTTGAGGAATTCTTATGCTGATATCTTCAAAATATTGTGAATATATATGGATTGTGTGTGCACATGTGTAAATAGCATTTTTATTTTTCGGAACTCTACCTTTGTCATTGATGTCAAAGGGGGACAATAGATGAGTGAAAAATGTTGATCTTAGGGGGAGATTCTTGATTCTTTGATTCTTTTGAGTCTGGAAGTTTGATTTTGGTTTTGATACTGACACTTAGTCATTTTTCACTGTGTTGCCATCAATGACAAAGAGGGAGATTGTTGGCATGAGGTGCTGCATTGATAATCAATTATTGTCATTGATGGCAACTGTCATCTTCTAAGTCAATCATCCAATCCGCAGTTTGTGATTCCTTCATTCTAGAAGATTGTTTAAGGTTTAGTGAGGTCTGGTAAGAAGAATAGTGTAACCGACGGAGTGTGCAGTTTGGTGGTTAGCAGATTATTTTGGTTAAGTATTTTTCTTTGAGGATCTGGGAAATGTGTGGTGGATATGAAATTCACCTTATTTCATGTTTGTGACCTTCAATGTTAAGTTCGGTGTTGGACAAAAGATCTGGTATATAGTAGCATATAAAGATTTGTTGTGCAGATCCTGCATAGTAATTTTGATGGTTGTTTATGTGTTCAAGGTTGATGAGATGAATTATGGGAAGCATGTAGACATCTTGTTTTGGTTTGGTTTGTTGTTTTTTTATCAGATTGAGCCAACTTGGATTACACATTTCATTTTGCATGTTATACGATTTTTGGAAGCTGACATAGAATTGATCTAATTTGATGATGCAGATATATTCATCTAATTGATATGATCATTTGGGATGTTTTTCATGTTAGAGGAAGCATGTATGAGTGATTCGACGCAGTTTCACTTGCACAGTTGAGAGGTGTGGTCCGGTATGCGATAGAGCAGAGAGAAAAAGCAGTGGCAAAAGACTATTTGCACTTAACCAGAACTCTTTTTGGCATATGTAGATGCTACTATTTAGTTCACACATTCTTTTTCTTATTTGTAATCACTTGTAAGGCAACAAGCCTTCCTTTGGGCTGTATTCCTTTCTTTGTAATTGAGCAGTGAGCTCTAGGCAGTGTGCCTAAATGCATGTGCATTCCCCTTTGTAATATTATTATACTCCTGATCACAACATTATAATATTGTGGGTCTCAATCCCACTTTGGTTTTTCCCTTAACCTCATTTCCATGTAAAAATATTGGTGTTGTGGTGTTGATGATCTTGGCTTTGAGTTTTTGCATTTACTTTACTTCATTTGTATAATGTGGTTGCATGATTAGGTTATTAAAGTCAATTTTGATAAACATTGATTCACCCCCCCTCTCAGTGTTCGCTTGATTCCAACAAAGTTGATATAAATAATAATAATGGGGCCTTCTTTGCATGGTGTGAGCAGAATTAGGTCCCAGTCAGGCATAGGAGCACAAACGCTAAGGCGAGGACCCAAATGTGGTCAAAATTGCCAAGGGGTGCAATTTTAGGACGCTACAAAAAGATAATTTTTGGGAGAAGTGGTGGATGGTTTTTGATAAACAACCCAACAACAATATTGATGTCCACTTATACTTCCTTAGGAAACTATATGTTGAGTTTATCTTGGGTATGAAATTCAACTGTTATGACATGAGAAGTTTCCAAGGTTTGGGTGGATGAATGCCTTAGGATAGACCTAGAGAAATTTGAGTGGTAGAAGGTCCATATGTTCCACCTCCTTCTTTTCCTCTCCCACATCCTATACAAAATCTAGACATTGTTGCAACTTCATGGAGCATCATGACCATATACTCTCTAAGCCATTTGACCATTTGATCACCTAGAGATATTAGTTTGCTAAGCCAGTTGACCTTGATATACCAGATGGATCAGTTGATGGTGGTGTACCTTCATCATCTCCACATATTTGTGTGCCACATACTTGCACTATGTGTAAGAACGCATGTTTAGGCCCACTTGGAAATCATACTGAGCCTCCCATCAACACAACCAAGTATGAGGTTCATCACATATCACATGTAGGAGATGAGATGACAAGGGTAGGATCATATGTTGTAGAGACACGGGGTGCTACAAATGAAATAGTGGTAAGACTTAACTTGTAATCTCATAGTACACCAAATTATATTAAATATTAATATTTACAAGAGATATTGGTACTAACATGTACATTTATGTGGGATTTAACTATTGATGTCTGAGGTTGTTTTGGGATAGGTCCATCAAGGCACCATATTAGTCATTTCATTTGGCCTAGAGAGTTACATGGTATAGTTTTTTGCATATACATGTTTACAAATTTAATATTGTATATGCATATTTCATTTAAATTGTCATTAAATAAACTATATATTAATTTATATATGTTGATCTCATTTTACTCTTGTAGTAAACCCCTAGTGTGGGTGATTTGCTATGTTTCCTAGCCCACAACACCACAAATACTGACCGAGGTAAGGTAATTGAACACAAATTTTATTGAATTATTAGTTTCAAGAGCTTACATGTAATTTACATAACTTATTGTAGAATTCAATTTAATTGTTAACTTTTCAATTGTATTAAATTGTTATACATGTGCATAGATTGATTGTCTCACATTCTTGTCATTTTTATATAACAACAAATTGACTTTACATCAATATTGAATGCTCAAACACAATTGACTTCACAACACAAGAGGTATGTAATTATTTTTCTATTCTCAATATGTTTAGATAGAATTATGTAGACATATGTTTAGTTTAAGTTTCATTGTTAGTTAAATTATATCTTATAGCATCATAAATTGTAACCAGTCCAATTTACACCTCATGTTTGTGCTCCTACTTTAGCGTGTCACATCTCCATCCCCTGTGTAGGTCTGATTCGACCCTAAGATTCTTCAACTTTGATGTCATGAACACCCTTTGGTGCGTCCCATCATGGAATCCCCTGCCCCCTTTTTCTTTGTTTTGGTCCTATTTGTAGAAGGACTAGGGCGTGGGATACCCTGCCCTGGTCCCTCTCAAACGGGCCCCAATTTGAAATGGGGTAAGTATTATATCTCCCCGATGACATTTGATCATTGAGGCTACACATGACCATTGGAGGTTGCCCTAATTGGTAATTTACCCAAGGAACCCTATATAGAGACATCTTATCAATTCATTTGAGATCTAGAATCAATCCATGAGCTACCTAAAGTATTCATGCATTCGTGAAGCATTCATCATTAAGTATCTTAAGAGATTCAAGGCTGCATATTCTTCATTAAAGCATTATGGAGAAAATTTACATCAATCTTCATGCAATCATGTGTGCGTGATTTTTTTTTTCATGTCCATGTGCTTGTCATGCCATTATATTCAACATTTATGATTACATTCAAAGAGCATTGCATCATCATCAACAATTGCATCTGAGGTAAATCTCCTTAATAGCTTTTTCAGTATTTGCATTATTTCATTCAAGGTTAATTCCTAAACTAGGGTTTGACTTAAGAAAAACCTATCCCCAACATCTCTCCCTTTCTTTCTCTATGTAGGATATAGGTGCAGGAGATGTACTTGAGAATTTTGGCAGTGTAAACAATGACAAATAGGTTTAGATTTTGATGATGGAAAATTCAGAGGACTAGGGCGGATCTATGCTACCTGGTCCTGAAAAATCATGCCAAACTTTTAGGAACAGGTTCTAAACATCTCATTTTTCCCAGGTCTCAGTTGATGGCTCCATGGGACATTTGTAGCTTATTGTTTCTGTCAATTTACCTCAATTATCCCTCTTTTTTGCCTTTCATATTTACATTCCAAATTCAACTAAGAAAGAGGATAACCAATTTAATCCAATCATAATATCAGACCTTTCCCCATTGGGATTGAACCTAGACCAATATTAACAAAACTTAAGTTTTTGAGGAGATGTAAGTCTCCTGGTAAATTCAAGCTAATATGTTGGGAATATAGAAATAATGGCTACATAAACAAGGATGTGTTTGGTATTATAGTATTTCTTTCATTGGCAAACTCTATATTTTATGTTTCATTAGAAAAAAATTGAGGATTTTAGTTAGTTTAAAGAGATTAAATCTCTTATGTGTGTGTGTGTGTGTGTGTGTGTGTGTGTGTGTGTGTGTGTGTGTAATGTATATGTATGCATATATACATATACACATGTACACACACACACAAATAAATATGTGTGTGTGTGTGTGTGTGTGTGTACATGTATACATGTACAATTTCTAACCATACATATATATGTACTGTAGACACCTAAAAATGTCTCATCAATCATGTACTAATTATTCATCTAATTATTTAATTAAGTTAATTATTCTTCTAAATTGACTCAATCATCACATTCAACATTTCTAATTATCGAATTTCTATTCTTTTATTAATTAATCAATTAACCCTATCTCAAATATTAATTAAATATTATTTATTTAATTAATTATGATTATTTCCTTAATTAAATAATCTTTTATTATTTAATTAATTCTATTTATAATGATTAAATAATTTTATTTGAATTATTTAATTAATTAACTTATTCCTCCAATTCCCCATATTCAAAATTCAAATACTTGCATCTAATTTCATTTATCTCAAATTCATAATTCCCCAAATGTGGATTTCAATTAATTTCATCTAATTCCAAATCATCAAATTAACATTTCACCAAATCTGCATTTCATCACATTTCAATTAATCTCATGTGCATTTCAGCATTTGAAAACCCAAATTCAAATCCAAATATGAATGAAATTGAATTTCAATTCAATCACATGTTTAAAATCAGAACTGATTGATCAAATTAGTTAACTAATCAGTTAACTCTCCAATCCCCCCTTTTCACTCCAAATCACCTTTTCTGACTAATCAATCAAATCAGTCATCTCCTCAATCTATCTAGTCAACTAGCTAATCTATTCAGTTCACTATCTGATCTATTTAGTTGACTACTCAATCAAATGAGTTAACAAATCAATCAACTCTGTAAACTGATCAATCTAAATCAATTCACTCCCAATTAGGACTTGAGTTCAAAATCCCTCCCCATCTCTCTTGAAAATCTATATAAACAATATCAATTTCTCAAATCAAGCTAGAATCACAGTCTTCAAAACAACTGTCATACTTTATGTAGGAATCCCAATGCAATACCTGAGAGCCACCTTCATACACAATTCGGAGAAGAGAAATGGAAGCCTTGTCAAATCGATTGAGGGAGTCTTAATTATATTATTTATTCAGTTCAATTGATTTTGCATTATTCTATTGTCATTTAGGAGTAATCTTAATTAGATTAGAGTTGTGATTCACTCTTTGATATCCGATTATGTTATTTATGACTAATTTACCCCTAAGAAACATATACACATGCATATATACATACATATGTATGTATATATACATACATGCATACACATGTATACATGTATATATATGTATATACCATTGTAAACAATACTATTTAAATGAAAACTGGTAAATTCAATAACCGAAACAATAAAAAATGCACCAACCTGGATGATTTTTTTGGTTATGTGGGTGAGTGGTTTGTAGGTTTGCGGGTTCACTGGAGCCAAATGCCATCGAAAATGACAATATAACTATCATTTTCTAAAGTTATACCTTTTAAAAAAAAACTCTAAATAAATGGGTTTGATCGAAGGTAATGTTTGATCAAACCCATTAAAATATTAAAAAAAATTAGCCGATAAGACCTTCAATCAAACATTATGTTCAATCAAAGGTATTGAAAAAATAATGTTTGATTGAACGTGTTTTTTTGTTCGATCAAACATATTCTTCGATCGAAGGCTGTAACATTTTGGTTTTCGACAAATGAGTAGAATTTTTTTGTCCAAAAAAGTGTAACCCACTATTGTGGGTCGCTTGGTGTTGGTCAACTAGTATAGAAAGGCTTTCTAGTTTGATCATTGTTAACACTTTTTCTCTCCCCAAACATTGTTCATCGAACATAATGTATCTTGTTAGCATGATCATTGTTGTAATAATTTCTAGTGTAATCATTTGTTGCACTACATAGATCACAAAACTTAATGGAATAATGTTGTCCAATGGAATCCATTCCTTTTTATACGGATCACCTAGAATAATGCAACTTGCTAGCTAGTAGAATCCATGCTACAAACATGAATCAATACCACAAACATGAATCACCAAACATAATGTAACTTGTTGGCCTGTTGAATTCATGGCTTTCCTATGGATCTCTAATATAACACAACTTGCTAGTTGTTGGGTCATGGATCCCTTGTCTCATCATAAATTAGTGTATGCTCTTTCCTTTTTCAAAATTCCTTTTGTCCTCTTGCAATACTATTCCGAGAATGATACTTAGTGACCTTGAGATATTTTGATATCAAGGTCTCTTTAACTAGTTTACTTGGAGCATTCTTTTTGGTGCTAAACCCTTTTTGTATCCTTTTGTTTTCCTTTTGTTTTTCCTTTTTTATTTTGTCTTACCTTTTGTTTTGTGTATCCTAGTTTGGATGTTGTGTGAGTTAAGATCCTAATCTTGGGGGCTTGCTTCTCTTGAATTAGTGACATCTTATATTTTATTTTGTAAGTCTTTTTCCTATGTGCTCCTTCTATTTTACCATGAGTATGAGCATAAGTTCATACTCTTGCTAAAGTGGGGGCTAGATGTAGTGTTGTAAATTGTATCCCCTTACAATTTTACAGTCTATTTTGGACCCTTTCTTTAGTGTGCTCTCTCATAGCTCACTTTGGCTCCATCTTTACTATTTTTCATCATAGCTAATATTTTAACAAGATCCCATGTCCAATCTAGCTCCTGATACTCCACAACAAACTTTCTCTAGTCCCCTTTTTAGTGGAGTAGGGTGCTCAATGCCCTAGTCCTTCCAAAAGGGGTCTGAATTCAATGTACGTGTTGACTCCTACCATTTGTGATCTAATCTTGATATTTTTATTTGACCATTAGAAGTTAGCCTAAATTTGTAAATATCTTGTAAACAATATGTAAATAAACCATTTATCATTCATAAATAACAAGTCAAATTTTTTTGAGAGCCCTTATTATCAAGCAAGCAGTTGTGGATCTAAATCTTCAACAATATGGAGCATAAAGTTGAAACAACCTACATTCCAATATGATTTCATGATTAACTTTGTTATGTCTTGTCATGTTATTATATCAACATTTGGAGGACTTGTCTAAATCTTGAACATTGTATCACCACCATTATCAATCTAAGGTAATATCATTTCATTTCAACATTTCAATTATGATTTAGCCTCTTCCCTACCATGGGTAAGCTCTCTTTTACATCATCATTGTTATTATGGAGGTGGAAACACCAACATGAGGTTTGACTTCAGAAAGATTGTATACAACACAACATCGTTTCCTCTTTTCATGTGTTATCTAACAAATAAGAATTGCAGAATTGCACAAAGAAAACTAAGACAAATAGTTCTAGACTTTGAACAAGCAAACAATCCTAGACTATATCGATTTGCACACCTATCTAACACTTTTAGGCTATTTTTTAGAAGGACAAATTTGTAGAGCCTCTTGATCCAGAATTTGAAGCTTTCTATTGATGAAGACACCTTCAGACTAAGGCACCTAATACACTGGTCTAGCACTTTAAGGTCTATATTGTTGTCATAGATTATTTTCTATCTCCTAATTCCATATTTATACTTCCGCATTGGTTTCTAGTTTTGTATATTTCTATTTATGTTGAATGTTATCAATTTCCTATCATTTTTCCTAGAGCTTGCATATTCATATGATATCAAACACACCTTCAAAATGGGAACAATTAATCAAAGTGTTTAGCTCTCTTTTTGGATCAAATTTGAGCCTTGTTGGTCATTTCCCAATGAAGAATTAATGAATATTGGAATAGTGAATGAATTAGATCTTAGTTTACACCCCTAGGCTAAGGCTCCTATTTTCATGCATTTTAGTGATGCTTATGAAGTCCCACAATATGTTATTTCACACTCAAACATGAAATAATGTAACATACTTGATCATATTGTTATTCAAATTTGAATGCTTGAATCATCAACGTGGAATTATTTTATTTATTTTCTCCTTGAATGTGTATACGTTTGTCCACTCTTTAAATTTGCTAGATAGAGTAGAGTGCTTGCTATAATTTGAAATGAGAAAGGTAGTTGTATAAATATGCAACTTACATATTAAAAAAAAAAACTTTCAGGATGACTAGACAAGCCAAGGTTGAATCACACAAATTGCAGGGTTGACTTTCATCTCTAAAAAATGAGACCTTTTTTCTAAGGTAGGGGTACTAAGCGCCCTAGTTCTAACAAAATATGCTAACAAAAGGCTCAAAAATAGGGAAAATAACCCATTTTCTAAAGTGGTCCTTAAATCAAGAACATATATGAAAGACACATATTCTAAAATGGGTTCTAAACTTAACGTAGTGTATTTTTAAGGTCAACAATTTATAACACTACAATTCCATACCCAACATCATAATTGCCTTGGTGATAGCTGAAGTGGGGGAAAATAATCATTCAAACAATTTTATTATGAAATCAAATACCATCATCAAAATAATCTAGAAGCCTCCTGCACACAACTTTGTTTCCATTGAATGAACATGTTGAACCCAAGGCAAGACTGAGAAGGGGGAGGGTGAAACAGTCCAAAACAAAAATTAAATACAACACATAAATAATTAATCAACAACACTCATCCAACACATGAACAACAATATTTATACGTGGAAAACCCAAACATGGCAAAACCACGGTGAGCACCTACCCACAAAACATATCCACTATGTATATAAGATTATAAATAAAAGAGCTAACTGCTCTAGACTTGCACACCAAGGTTAACTGCTCATGGGACAAGATACAAAGAGGACTTGCAAAACCCAAAACTAACTACTCTTAGGGCAAGATACAAAAATGATATGAAAAGAAGGATCTCTTGATCATGAAGTTGTCCTTGAACTCTGCATCAAGTGACCAACATCAACACAGACAACTCTGACCTCAACTACTAATACTCTGTCTCAAATCTCTATCACAGTCACAACACATCTTGCATATCATTCGAACACAAATATTCTTCTTCTCTTTACTAAACCTCACTAATTATCCGAGCGCATCTATATTCATCACACTTTGCTTCCTTGTCTCTCTACACAACTCAATCATACACATCCATATATACAAGATATATCATCAAAGCTTAAACCAAGTCAGCCTAAATCAAAATACACTTTCGGAACCAAAAATACACACACTGATCCATTCTAAGAGAAAGAGGGGACCAAAACACATCTTTTAAAGATCAATTCACCGATCTGCAATCATTAGAACATAACCAACAACATATCCATACACTACACATCCATATGATCAATTAACGATCAACAACATACTCTCCTATGCACATATCTCAAATCTAGATCTCCACACGCTATAGTGAGACCCATAACATATAAAAATGCTTCCACAAATCATATCCACACCAAAGGAAAGGTTTCACATAGAATCTCACAAGTAGTGACGATTAATACCACAACACCCGAAGAATAGAAAGATGTTTTTGGACCATAGAACCATCATATCCATAATATCAAAACTATATCCAATGAGGATAACAACAACACTCAACATCAACAATATATTCTGAACCCAAACACTTTTAGAACAACCAATAGAACAATTGCAACATCATCAACACATCAAGATACCTCTGCACCATAGACATTTTGGACCAATCAATAACAACAAGGTCGACATCAATGACAATTGCAACAATACATCAGCTCATACTTCCAATAGAACATAGCCTCAAGACCCATGTTATTGTTTTTATTGTGGAAAAATACATTTGCAAGTGAAAACACTAGAGAAAAAAAAAGACAAATCTAGTTACGTTACAATATATATATATATATATATATATATATATATATATATATATATATATATATATATATATATATATATATATATATATATATATATATATATATATATATATATATGAGGGAGAAGAGTGTAACAATGGAAGATCTTATTATTTTAATAGAAGATCCCTACCTATCCCTTGAGGGCAAGAAGTAATTGGGTACTCCAACTTAGGAAGCACGTTGATTCCTTTGAACCCTTGTACAAGTACAACTAATTATTAGATCCATGCAATAAAAGTATTTTCTTTCTATGTAGTTATTTGTATTCATAATGCTAACCTTTGTTCCAAAGCTTGGGAAGGCTTTGATTGTGATGGATAGTGTGGTCAATGACTTCTTTTTAATTGATATTACCATGACACTCTTCGTTGCATACTTGGATAGTACTACCTATAGATATGAGAAGATAAACCTAATAAAATTGTTATTAGGTACTATTATAATATCGAGAACTACAAATGATTATGTTGTAATGGTTATAATGGGTGTACACTTGTATAAATCAGAGTTTATATGGGTTTCTTGATGATAAATATGTATATGTTTTGTGTGAATAGAATTTCAATAGCTTCCTTTTAATTTGATCATTCCTTCACTTGTCTATCTCTCATGAGTAAATCTTTGAATAGTTCAATATAAATTCTCTAGCATCCCTCTCTCATGATTTTGAATGGATAACTTGGAACTTACTCCCAATGGAATGAAGAGATATTATTTACACTTGATAGCCAATGAAATAAACTAGTATCTTAAGACTTGGTTTCTAATAGATGCTTGTTTTATTCTGGTCTGCAAGCCTAGTTTAAAGTGGAGGCAAAAGGGTAAGTTCAAGGTAATGGGTCACAAATTGGCGGAAGTCTGCGTGTTAGAAAACATGCTCTTAGAAACGGGGGCCCGTTTTTGCTTCGAGCCCCTGAGGCAAAAAGTAATGGGGGCCCGAGTCAAAATTAAACAGGCCCCCATTTTGTTCTCAAATGGGGCCCCGCTTGAAAATGGAACGAGGTCCCGTTTTTAAATCCGATTTTACCCATTTTTTTCAAAAACCAACGGTTAAAAATGGAATGGGCCCTCGTTTTGTAAATAGGCCCGTTCTATGGAAGTTGATTCCACAACCCTCCACTTGCCTTGGGATTAGGTCCAGGATAGGCCTAGGATGACCACACCTGAGACATGGACCTTCAAATTCAAATCTCCATGAATGAGAGCACAAATATGAACTTCTAAAATAGTTTACGTGCCTCTAATTAGATAATTTTTATACAAAGTTAAAACCCATTTCAGATTATACTGTCTAGATTCTAAATATGTATTTTTTTTAAAAAATTGATTATTTTAACTATTTTTCATTAATTTATACTAAATCGGGTCCATAAACTTGAAATATTAACTAATTTTGTTAATTTAATAACTTTTTTATTTTAATGAATTTTGAAAAAAAAATATATGTCATCAATCTACACAAAATTCTTTTTTATTTAAAAAAATAAAATAAAAATGTGAAGTTTATGTCAAATTATGTGGGTCGTAGACGTCAAATTTTTAAAAAGATAATTAAGGTTATTAAAAAATAATTTTAAAAAAATACAGAAAAATATGCTCATTAATCTTCAGTGTGTTACAAACCATTTCCCAAAATGGTTTGAGAAAATAATTTTAATTGTGTCAAAAAGTGTGGGTGGTACACGTGCATGGTATGGTCCTGAAACAAACATTTTTAAAACATAGTTTTTAGAACTCCATTCAAAAAGTTATTTTTTATTATGTGGGTATTAAAATAAATTACATATTTGGAAAGTAGACTCAGAGGGATATCTTTTATATTACTGACTTTTTAATCTCCAAGTGTTTCAAAATTTAAGCTTAAATGAGACAAAACCTGAAAATCAAGGAAAACACTTCCACTTTTTGGCCAAAAAGTGGACTCAGCTTCTTGCACTGACCCAAAATGTAGAGTCAAAATTTACATGTCTCACACTCTTTATTTTATGGTTTTTCAATTATTTTGGTGAATTTCACTCATAGTTATGATTAGGTTTCATTTTACTAATTTCTTCAGTTTAAACCTCCTCATTGACATGCCAACCTTTAATGATCAAACCCTACAACTATTGAATTTATATAAGAGATTTGTTTACAATAATAATCATTTTCACAAAATCATAAGAGAGCAAAATATGCAAATAAGTATTCAGAATCCACAATAAAGAATTGACAAAAATACCATCAAGATGACACAAGATTTACCCTTGTAAAACCCTCAAAGAGAAAAATGGGCATCTTTCAAAATTAATCATACTCAATGTATTATCACATGAATGAAGATTATAGTATACTTACAAAGTCTTCATGCAAGGGTTATAAAACATCAACATTCTTAATTACACTCCATGTAAACAAGAAAATGACAATCATATAGCCACACATACCAATCCATGCATCATCTTCTCACATATATGCAACTTACAAGAGATGTTCAATTAGTCTTAGCCAAGAAGTCAAAGGTTATGCAACCACCCTCAACAACTACTCATTTGTTTGATTTTATAGAAACAATCCTATACAAATTGACCAAGAGATATTACATAAACCACGTGCCTCTAATTCACAAGCTTACAAAACCATGCCCACCTCATTAACTTTCTGGTATTAATTTTTCCCTTTTTGGAACTAATTTTTTCTAATATGAATTTTTTTCCCAATGTGCGATGTGAATTAAATATTTATCCCAATGTTACATACAACATACAAGTTGCCTCAAGAATGTCTAGCCTATGTGATGTACACATCCTTATATTTGCTATTGTAGGTCACAAATAAATATTAATTTATATTATAAGCATGGTGCAAATTGAACAACACACCATTTCCTAACATTTTCCTATGCCCAAGCTTTCTTTACAATGCTTTCTCCACTCAAACAAAAGTGCATCTAGACTAGTATCCTTAGACACTAATGTGCCCATGTTTTGTTTCTAGCGCAAAAATTAAATTTAGGTGCCTCTAAACCCTTTTTCTCAACCTTATTATGTTCTCCAAGAGTTACTTTGTACAAATCATCCTATAAAGATCTCTTTTGACAATTTTCTTAGCTCTCTCTTAGTTCTCCTTGGTTCTAGATTCTATTAATGGTTCATTTCTCTCACCTTTTTTAACTCCAATTTGGGCTCATCTTATTCTCCATTGTATATAATACTTATATCAAGGCTTCTCCATAGTATCTCTAAATCTATCCCTTGGAACACCCTTAATCACCATCTCCTTATTATTCCTCATTCATTACATACACTACATTCTACTAGCATGCCTTAGGCCTCCATTTCTACAACTCTTGCACACACCACAACAACTCCATACTTGGTGATCACACACTCCCAATATTTGCTAAGACATGTCATTGAAGAGATTGACTAAGGTCATCTCTCATATCTAGCTTGCCATTTCCTTCCTTTAGATTTAGACAAATATCACACCATAGGAAAACATATTTACATTTGATAAAATATATACTAAAGAATAAATTAAGGTGAGCAACTTTTTAATCTTGTAGAGCATATCAACACTAGGACATTTGCATTTGATAGGTCAAGAGTGCACACTACCAAACATAAGTGTGTTATGTTTGACATGAGCTCCTAATACATTCTTTGATCTTTTGCAGACTTCAAAAAAGTATATTCTAACCCTTCTTCTACCTTTTACAACCACCAAACTATATCAACCTTAAAATTAAACATATTTCTTAACCATCTCTTTATTAACTCTATTAGCATTTAATAATTCAATTTTAATATTTTTCTAAACTTAAAATATAAAATTACTATTATCATTGTTTATTGAAAAATTAAATTAACTTACTCTAAACAAATACAAGTAATAAGTGAAAGAACTAAAGTATAGTTCAAAACTTAAATATCAAATCTATTTTATCTACATCAAAAAAGAATATAGTTTATCTACATGACATAAGAGCATAGTTTAAATCATATATACGACTTTATATCTAATGAAAAAAAGTGAAAGAACTATATTGATAGAAACAAGTTAAGAATTGATAGAAACCAACAATTAGCCTAATTATACTTTAGAAAAAGCACTCATAAAATTTTATGAAAATCTAAACACAAAAATGGTAGATAAATGAAAGAACTAAAATATAATTTAACCAAATATATTTTATCTAAATCACAAGAGAACATTATTTTTTAAATTATATATATGACTTTAATAAGAAAATTTGAAAGAACTATATTGATAAAAATATCCTAAGAATCCATAGAAAGCAACAATTAGTCTAACTATACTTTAAAAGCAGTTGTCAAACTAACTTTTAAGTACAAATGTATTAGAATCTAAACACAAGAATGTGGCGTTGATGTAACATGCTTACACAAAAAGAGATGGCCCTTCAAACGATTTCTCTCCGTTCATTTGAGGCCTACAAAGCCAGCCTATTGTACATACAGTATCATAAACTAATACTAAGAGCTGACATTTGCTAATACTGATTCGATATATTGAAGAGTGCAGCTTCCTCGTTCAATAATGAACACAAGATCGTATCTTATTGAATTTACGTGGGGTACTGTAACATTGATTCCATACCCAACATCATAATTGCTTTGGTCATATCTCAAGTGGGGAAAAGAATCATTCAATCAATTCGATTGTGAAATCACTATCAGAATGGCTGGATGCTGCATCATCACAGAAAGCATCTGGAACCCTCCTGCACACAACAATGTCCCCCTTATATGATCATAACCTCAAGACCCAGATTGATTATTGTCATTTTTATTGTGGAAAAACAGCCTGTTAACAGATGGGAGAAAAAAGAAGACATTTTGGAATTAGTTGTTACAATTTATGCAATGAGGGAGAAGAGAGTAACAGTGGAAGATCTTATAGTTTCAGTAGCAGCTTCCTACCTCCCTTGGGGGTCGCTACAAGTAATTGGAGACTCCAGCTTAGGAAGAACATTATTTCTCCCTTTGAACCTTGGTACAGGTACAAATAGTTATTAGGTCCATGCAATACAGTACTTTCTTTTTATGTAGTTGTTTATAATCATAATAGCGCTCTAACATGGATTAATTTGCTGCTGCTACTGAACAAAAGTGAAACAATGATATCTGATGTGATACCATTACTTATTTCCAGGTGGTGGTGTTTATTTCTGATTGTACTGGTCATTTACTCTGCATGGATTTCACCATTCGAGCTAGCCTTTGTTCCAAAGCCTGGGAAGGCATTGATTGTGATGGACAATGTGGTCAATGGCTTCTTCTTCATTGATATTATCATGACATTCTTCGTTGCGTACTTGGATAGAACTACTTATCTATGGGAAGATAAACCCAAGAACATTGCCATCAGGTACCATTATACTGCTTAGAACTACAAATGGTTATAATAGGTGTACACTCGTATAAATCAAAGTTTATATGGGTTTCTTGATGATAAATCTGTATATGTTTTGTGTAAATGGAATTTCAACAGATTCTTTTCAGATCGATCATCCCTTCACTTGTCTATCTCTAATGAGTAAATCATTTAATTGTCAATCTGAATTCACTTGCATGCCTCTCTCATGAGTTTGAATGGATAACTTAGAACTTAGGCTCAGTGGAATGAAGAGATATGATTCACACTGACAGCCACCGAAATAAACCTTGTGTATTCTGCATTGCAGGTATCTTAAGACTTGGTTTCTATTCGATGTGATTTCTACAGTTCCATTTCACGAGGCCACTTCCTATATATTCAGTGGAAAGCACAAGTGGGGGATCTCCTATGGTCTTTTAGAAATGACCCGTTTATGGCGTTTGAGGAGGGTTAGTGCACTATTTGCCAGGTAGTTCATTATCTTCGTACCCATATTTAGATTTAGAATATAGAATTACAAATCCTTTGGTTTTGTAGTACACTCTGTCTCTTAAACAAAACTTTCTTTGAGCAACACTTCACTGGACGTCTTGGCAACACTTATTTGAGATTCATGTTATATTTCATTTAATATACATAATGGTAATGTTCTTGTGAGATAACTTTTAAATTTGATTGTAAAAATACATTGAGTGTGATCTAAAACAGAAACAATACTAATGATTATAAATTACTACATTTTAGATCTCTCCACCGAATCTATCATCAGAAAAAAGAGGTGTCAAACATTTCTTTCATTAACTATGGGGTTTGATACTCAAACCCCTACACGTCCAAACCCAATCGAACTATCCAATTGTTCCCAGATGAATACTGCTTTCACTTGTTTAGATCCAGAAGTTGCTGTTGTATTTACCCAAATCAGAAACAGAAATCAAGTACGTTAAAACATTAGCTATTTATTGACTTTCTATTAGAAATAATAGATAACGTTAAGGCTTGTCTGGGATAGAACTTTCTATTTTGCCTATGATGTTCATGGCTACTAGCTAGGCATCCCTGAGTTAAACTTCTTGAAAGGACTGGTGGGTAAAGGAGCATGATCTAACCAAATGATCACTGAAAATGCGCAGGGAGAGACCATTCAACTTCTAGCCATCCCCAGACGTTCTTCCCATTCTTTGCTTTTCCCTATAATCCAAATCATGTTATATTTAATTTCTGAATACAGTTAAATGTAGGTCCTATAGACAATACGTAATACCATTGATCTAATACATGTTGAAAAGTTTTGAATAACTAAAAGTTTATCTGAAGATCACTGCAAAAAGCTTAGGAATATTCTTTGCTGCAATGTAGGTTAGAGAAGGACGTGCGCTTGAATTACTTCTGGACAAGATGCATAAAGCTTATTTGTGTAAGGACTTGATAAATCTTCTCTATGATTGATATTTATTTTCTTGATTCCGATTCATAAACAAGGATGATTAGCGATTGTGATGGCCCAGGTGACCCTTTTTGCTGTCCATTGTGGTGGGTGTTTCTACTACCTACTGGCAAGGCGGAATTCTGACCCCAAAAGCACCTGGATTGGTAATGCATATCCAAACTTCAAGCAGGAAAGCCTCTGGACTCTATATGTCTCCTCCATGTACTGGTCTATAACAACCTTAAGTACTGTGGGATATGGAGACCTCCATGCTAAAAACACTGGAGAAATGGTTTTCACTATAGCGTACATGCTCTTCAATCTTGGGTTACAAGCGTATTTGATTGGCAATATGACCAATCTTGTTGTCCATGGCACTAATAGGACATTTAACTTTGTAAGTATATGCAGCAATAGTATAGACATTTTGTATTTAGTCTGTACAACATCAATTAGGGTGCATATTTACAACCTAGTTTATGGGTGTTTTGCGTATTTGCTGATGGAGTCCTATGTAAGATGGGGTATAGAGAGATGCATTGAATGCTACCTCAGATTTCTGCGACAGAAACAGGCTGCCACAGACACTAAAAGAACAGATTCTTGGACACATGAGGCTCAAGTTCAAGACCGAAGCTTTGCAGCAGCAAACTGTAGCAGGCCTTCCCAGGGCAATTCAGTCTACCATAGCACAACATTTGTTTTACTCAATAACGCAAAAAGTCTATCTCTTTCATGGAGTTTCAGATGATTTCATTATGCAGATGGTAACTGAATCGCCTATTTTGCAAAAACTTTACTTTCACAGGTTTACAAATAACAATCACTTGGTTGTGCCTACAGCCTCATGAATGGATTAATGATTACCTTTGATTTCCCTTATACCAATTCCATTTGACCTGTTGCCTATATATTGTTTGTGGGATTTGAAAGGATATTATCATGTCCTTACTATTCTCAATTTCTTGTATCTTTATATTTGTGGGTATTTGCGTACCAGCCACATTGAAGCTATAAAATGTTCTAAAGATTTATCTCTATGTGCAATCCTCATTACAGGTGACAGAGATGGTGGCAGAGTATATTCCTCCTAGAGAAGATGTAATTCTTCAAAATGATATTCCATCTGAGCTATATATAGTTGTTTCTGGAGCAGCTGTAGGTTACATTCTCACAATCTTGCATTTCCCTTTTCATATCTATCATGTTTCCTGATTTGTTATATTCTTTCGTAAGCATATGAGATCTAAACTGGGACAAATATTGCATTGCAGGATTTAATCTTTACGGATCGTTCAAATTCAGAAAAGGCAAGTTCTAGATTAGGTCACAATTAAGAATTTGGTGGATATTTGCATGAATGTCTACTAAAATATTGAACAGTGTAGGTTCTAGAGTGTTGTTCAAAGTAACCGAATTGAAAATTAGAGGAGGGTTACACATTTGTTCTAGTGCTTGTGATAAAACTTGAAAGCTATTTTTGTAAGTGAACATAACAAAGTTTTATGGAAATCTTCTTTCACTTTCATTTGATCATCTGGTATCATTTCCTATATAAGGTAATTCTTTTTTGGGGTCCAGATTCTCCAATCAGCTGCGCCAGGGGATATAGTTGGAGAGATCGGAATCCTGTTCAATATTCCACAGCCATTTACAGTCAGAACAAGGAAGCTTTCTCAACTTCTAAGACTTAATAGGAACGTTTTGACCAATCTGATACATTTAAATATTTCAGATGGAAGGACTATTGCCAGCAACCTTTTTGAGGTTCCCAAACATCTAAACTCTGGGACTTATGGATTTTTCCTTTGCTGCAATATACTTTATTCAATGAAAACTATTTTGTAATCTTGAAAGTGCATTCTTTAGGCATATTGAGGAAAAACATTATTAGCCCTCTTTTAAAAGATGGCGAAGATAACTGTTACATTTTCTCATCTTCTACAGCATCTGAAGCAGCTTAAAGGAGCAATTTTAGAGCATCTGCCATCCGAAATACAGTCTGCTTATACAGAAAGGGATGCAGATTTGCCAGTAAGCCTCAGTTATCTAGCTTCAAAGGGGAATGCCCGATTCATGGAAGAACTTCTGAAAAGAGGATACAATCCTAATGATACAAATTATAATGGCCGCACTCCTCTGGTTAGTCAATGTTTTTATAACCTCTTATTGTCAATAGGCCAATGTTTTTGATTTTATGAATTGATATTTAAAAAATAAAACTACTTGTTATTCTAGATTAGATAGTCTATGAAATTTTTGATCATTATTGTTTTGAATCACATTTCATCTTCTTAGAACTCTCTTTCATTCTGATGATGAATCATGGAATGCAATTCAAAACGTTTATGCACAATCTAGATCTCCTTAGAAATCTCTTTCATCTTGACGACAAATCACTTCGAAATATTGATAATAAAAAATTTCATACACAATCTAATCCAAAAAAAGACACATCATTAGAGTGATGCAGCTAGCAGTAGCACTGAGCAGCACAGATATTATTTTTCATGTGATTGTTTAGAGCCTTCTGTTTCTTTCTTTGCAGCATATTGCAAGTGCTTATGGATTCATGGACTGTGTGCAATTGCTGCTTGATTATGGAGCGGATCCCAATACTAGAGGTTTGATTAAACATTGCTTTGGATGTCTATGCTGCATATTTATACCCAGCTACTTTGTTTTAAATTTATGTCACCTCGGTGTGAGAAGAAATATGTTTGTTTTTGTTAGGCCTTCGTTTGTGTTGCGGTAGATCCCAGTAGAATTCCCTTTGGCCTAATGAAATCTGATTAACATAAGTGATTTATAGGATAAGCAATTATATTTTGGGTTTCCTTTTCAATCTTATATTATCATGCATTCCAAGTAATATTTATTGAACATGGCACAGATGAAGAAGGAATCACAGCCCTTCATTTAGCTGTCTCTGAGGGAAAAGAAGAAACTGTAAAGTTGCTCTTGGATAACGGGGCAGACATGACCCTACCAGATGTCAATGATCAGACACCCATTGACCTAGCTGAGCAGCAGTCACACAAGAGAATCCTTACATTGCTACCAAATACTCAAAAATTGTTTGAATGCAATCATGTAAGGGGTCCCTTTGTAAAATCTCCTTCTAATAAAGTTCTTATCAAGGAACAGATTGGCCTCAGAGTACAAAACCTAAACCAAATTCAAAAAAGTACAACATTCCCTCTGGTCAGCAACCATGCTATTCCTTTGCCTGCAATTAATTCGTTCCAGAATAAGCATATTGAAAAACTGGATGATTTTCACCATTCATTGTTTGGCATGTTTGCACGGGAGATGAGCATGATTTCTGCAACCAAGGATCCGAACTTCAACTCAAGCTCCAACTCTTTGCATCCTCGATCAGTTGCAGGTTCACCCAAAAGAGTAACAATACACTTATCTCATCCAAGCACTCAGAAATCAGATATACTACGAAGAAAATTGATTGCTTTGCCACCCTCACTGGAGGAACTATTGCAAGTAGCAGGTAGAGTGGTGATTTTACATTATATTTCGATTGCTAACATGTGTTGTTTTAATTCTGAGCAAATTCAGAATCCATTTTTCAAAATATTATCTCTTCAACAATATGCCTTGATGTACTTGATAACAGGGCAAACATTTGGATACAGAGCAGCTATCGTACTGAGCCAAGATGGTGCAGAGATCGATGATATCAATGTAATCAGGGACAATGAGCATTTATATTTTTGTTAATTAATTTTATAAGATCAGTTTCAAATAGCAATATAAAAAAGATCAGATGATCATCTTGATCTGACAATATAGCAAAGATAAGGGTTAATCTGGAATTAGCAAATATGAAAAGGAGTATTAATTTATATACTACATTACGGTTTTGCAAAAATTGTAATGTTCGCCTTACATCATTCGAATTTTACATTAACCTGGACTCAACAATGTTTTATTGATATATTTTGGAAACGTTTTTTTTTACTTCACCAATCTTACTGATTCAAATAATTACTTATAGGCATACATGTATAAAGTTTATTGTAGAAAATGCTACACTAGGATTAGAGATGATTGATCATGGTAGAGCATCCGAGTAGCAAATGGGTGCTTTTAAAAAAATCCTAGCTGCTTCATGAAAAAGATTCAACATGATATCAGAGCTAGGTCTAGGCTAAGAGCCTTAAGCACATAAGTGTGGATCAAGGGGGAGTGTTGGAGAATGAATTTGAAGCAGAAGCATCCAAGGATGTAAGGCAATCCTACATCATCCAAACAAGTGTTTACTTTTAATTCAGTTAATGTTAGGTGAGTAAAATTAAATGCAAGCATCTATAGGTCTCCGTATACCTAGGAAAATGTCCAAGGGCATATGGGGGTTGAAATTATTTAATATTTGTGGTCTATGTCTAAAAACTGTAAGGAAAGAACAACACGGAAACACCTTCCACAGTATTAAATTCAAAGAGGAGAAAAGCAGGGGTGACTTTTAATTTCATATTACAGTCATTAAGATGCACATTTCCAGAATAACAGAGCAGAACAGAACAAGATTCATAAACACAAAATTAACACTAGATTTTCACATGGGAAAACCCTTACAAGTGAAAAACCCACACACCAAAGAAATAATCACTTGTATTATAGTAAATCAAATTTTCATACAAGTTACAGATTAATCGCTCTGAATCAGTCTCTGTTCAGGTAACATACACATTCCAGATCGAATTAGACCCACATAGATTATAGGCACAACATTCTGCAATTTGACAATCAACAAAACCATCAACTAGCCAATAGACCAACTTTTGCAACTAATTGATCCACTTCCAACCTACCTACAACCATTTCTTCAGATGATTTATATCTCTATCAAGAAAAACGGTTTGTTTCAGTTTACTGGCCCAACTATCAAACTTCTTCAGTTATCAAAAACACAGTGTGTAATCTACACCGAATTCCAACCACACTCCACAGTTTTCAGCTTAGACCAATTATCGACATCCAACCCAGCAAGTCAAACCGAGTCACATGTGGTCCCTACTGAATCTCAAAGGCTATCAACAACTGTTCCCATTCAGACCAATCATCGGCTTCCAACTTAGCATGACAACATGAGTTAGTCGTGGTCCCCACCAAGACTATCGCTGATCGGTATAGAATCGGAATTTGACACTAAAATAGCTTTGCCGAAAACTCAAGTTATACTGATAACATGAGTCAGCCATGGTCCCCACCAAGACTATTGCTTATTGACATAGAAATGGAAATCAACATTAAAATAACTTTACCAAAAACTCAAGTTATACCGATAACATGAGTCAGTTGTGGTCACCACCAAGACTATTGCTTATCAGCATAGAATAAAAAATCGACATTAAAATAACTTTATCGAAAACTCAAGTTATACCGATAACACTTTTTTGCCACGACACTGAACAATGTTATCGCAAAGATCTCATCGTAGAAAAAAGTGACTTATCTAACTCTAAGGTTACTTCGAAAAAGCCTTCTACACCCAATATTGCCAAGACTTATTCAAGTCTACTCGAACTCGTTGCATCTCTAGCTGTGTGTAAACCATAAAAGGTATTTAGACACCTTTGGAGCTAGTTGACAACATGAAAGTTTTCCACACTAAACTGCTTATTGCAGAAACCAAATGCCATCTGATCGAGATTTCAACCAATAAGTTTGAGGCACGCTTCCTCAACAAATTTTTTTTTATTTTTTATGAGTGGCACATTAGTATATTATTTCTAATGCAAAGTCAAGAGAATCCACATCTTGTTGTGGATTTGGGGAAGGCGAAGAAGTAAGCTTTGACATGTCTTGGTGGGTGTAAAGAAGAATGGGAAAAGACACCTTTCTAGGTATTTGAACAATTGAAGAGACAACACCTTAGGAACCTTCCTAGGGAAGTTGAAGGGTCATCTATTAACTATGTGTTGCATTTCTTGATTGCTATGTGTTGCTCTCCAAGAGAGGGTGTGGAATTTCCAAAAGGAACGAGAATGCTATAAAAGAAAGGCTTCAACCAGTGGTTAAGCATTTAGAGTTGAGTTCTTCTCTTCATAGATAAAGAGTAGTAAGGGTGTAGAAGAGTAGTTTGTAGCTCCAACTTGCAAAGTTGTAAAGCCTAAGTGGCTAATATTTTGTAATTGATGAATTTGCATTTCATTTTATTGAGAAATAGAAGACAAGTTATTTCTTGCAAATTTGTTTTATCCTCTTTGTTATGATATGCATGAATAATGGTGGTATAACCCTCATCTAGTGTAACAAAACATGTGTTTTGGGTGTTTTAGGGGAGTCCCCTACATCATTGTATCAAATCTAATGTTCCTAAGCATGTAGATAGAGCTTTGGATGTGAGGTAGTCTTGCACCATGATCTATGGTGGAGTGTGTGAGTTGTTGCAAAATGGTGTTCTTGAGCGTGCAGACAAATCATCAAACATGAATTAGTCTTGTACCGAGATAGGTGATCAAGTGTGTATATGAGCAAGTTACAAGAGGAGTTATGTAAAGAAGTTGTGGAGCAATTTTTCCTGAGTGTGTAAATAGGTTATCAAACATGAGGTAGTTTGCACCAAGATTTGAGAGTGTTAGTAAGACAATTTGTGTAGAGGATTTGAGAGGTTGAAGATGGAAAAGAGGAAGAAGAAAATGACATTTTTCATTGGATGGATTTTAAGAATTTATGTGCAAGCTTAAGAGGAAAGAGAGAAGATTAAGAGATAGAATGATACAGATACATCACCAAATAGAATATATATAATAGTGGAGGCTTAAAAGATACCACAAAAGAGAAAAGCAAAGAAGAAAAGAGATGTGGGTAATTTTCTTTCTAATGTTTTTTTATTGCAAGAAAGAAGATGTAGCATAGTGCCTTGCATGTGGCACAAAAGAAAAGGTTGTAGTAGAGGACTTGGAAAGTCTAATATTCAATGGAGATGAAGAAGAGTAAATACAACATAAACATGTTTGTTGGAAGGCATGAAGAATGAGATCCCTTGTTTGACACACAAATCAAGAAAGATGAGAATTTCAAAAGAATAAATAGATTCTTGGAAATTGAACATGAAAAGGAGGAGGAGGTGTTGTAGTAGAGGAAAGTCTTTGTGAAAGCTTGGAAATATTGACAATAGAGGAAGAAAGTAAAGAAAGAGTTGTAGCAAAAGATGAAGTTGCAAGTCTATAGACATTAAGAGTTTGGAAAGTGAGGTCACAATAGAGACATGTCTTTGGGAAGGAATGAAAGAAGAAAAAAGAAAGAGGTTGTAGTTATGGATGGTGTTTTAGTAGAGACAAAGAAATATGAAGATGAAGAAGAAGTTATGAAATTTATGTTATGAAAATATACGATGCAGAATTATGTAAAGAAAACAATAAACAATCAACACATAGCTTCACATGGAAAAAAATGGTAAAAAAATAATCGAAAAAAACCACAAGAAAATATCTTTTGTATTGCATTTCTCAAGAATTTTCACAACTACAACAATATTCAAAAAGTCT
Source organism: Cryptomeria japonica (assembly GCF_030272615.1). NCBI lineage: Eukaryota > Viridiplantae > Streptophyta > Pinopsida > Cupressales > Cupressaceae > Cryptomeria > Cryptomeria japonica. The sequence continues at coordinate 831,792,388 of NC_081411.1, forward strand.
ATACAAAAAGTGACTTCTTGTAGCATATGATGTATGAGTTGCAAAGTCCTAATTGAAGACAACACTCCAAAAATAGAAAGTATGACTCAAGCAACTAAATGTTGAACATGTCAAAATGGCTAAAAATAGTAAGCCCCCATAAAACTTTTCCACTATAGCCAACCCCTGTGCAACCCCCAACCTTTATCCTTTGACTTAAAGCTTATTTCTTCAAATGATAACATCAAGCACAAATTGGAGGTACCTACTGTTGGTATTTTGGTATGGTTTTGTCATTGATGTCAACACCTACTAAAACACTAGCACTTTGGAGATCTAGCAGCATTCATCGGCAAGCAAGTAACTATTGCACAGTTACTGGTATATGGTTCACCGACAGGATATAATGATCACCGACACTTGGAATGATATGGAAGACACTTGGTAACATCAAAGACATCGTGTGGACATCTTATCTTAACTAATTAATCATTGATATATTCATATTTGCATATTTGCTTTTACCGGTAAATAGGTCCAGGGTTATCTAGGGTTACACCGATAGGTTTATCTTTTCCAGATCAGCATGGCACGCTATGAAAATGATTAATTATTGTTGAAAATGCATTAAGCCGACATGTTCAATCAGTTATTGCATCGGATATTATATTGTTTGTAAAAAGTTTTTTATTGTAATATCTTGTAGAGCCGACCTACTAAAATTGGTTTTAGGTTATGGTATAAAGGTAAGATCTTATTTGTAAGATCAAGTGTGGAATGCGAAAAAGAATTGTGTGAAGGTGTATGCGAGATTAAGCAGTGCAATACACGCAGACATCATTTGAAGGTGAAGTTAAGTTTTTGTGAAAGCATATCAACATTACACTGGTACTGAATCCAGCATATGAAGATGCTATTTTGTGCAGTACATTCTTATTGGATTTAACCATCCAACTGTAGTCAGTCTGACTCCCATTTTGTGATTGAGCAGTGAGCTCTAGGCTGTTGGCCTTTCTGCATGTGCAGACCCCATTTATGTACACTTACTATCTGCAGTAGTATAATTTGATTGTGGGTAAGGTTTCCCACCGTGGTTTTTCCCCTTACAGGGTTTCCACATACAAATATTGGTGTTATGTGTTGTGGATGACTTTGTGTTTATGTTTCATGCATTAATCTTTACTGGTATAGCAATTAACTATTAAAACTGTCTACCGACATACTTAATTGGTTTACCGGTATTAAGCATTCAGTTGGTTAAGATATTTTTGGTTTGAATTTATTAGACAACTAATTCACCCCCCCCTCTCAGCTGTCTCCGGGACCTAACACCTACTATAGTGATGGATTTTGTTGAAGGTTGTGTACAACCTAAAATGATGGTTGTACCATCTAACTCCATTTTGTAAGACTAAGCTCACAAAATTTTCCTACACTAGGTGCCTAATACATGATCATCCAAGGGTGTAAGGCAATCCTACATCATCCAAAAAAATGTTTACTCTTGATTCAATAAGGTTAGGCAAATACAATTAAATGCAAGAATTTATAGGTCTAAATGTATCTAGGAAAGTGTCCAAGGGGGCATAAGGGGTTGGCCTACGTCTAAAGGTAAATACAATTTTTATTAGTGCATACATATTTTTATTACTTCTAATGTAAACTTAATAAAATCCCCACCTTGGCATGGATTTGTGGAAGGGGAAGAGTCAATATTTCACATGTCTTGGTGGGTGTAAAGAAGAATGGGAAAAGACACTTCTTTAGGCACCAACATTGGAATTTTGAAGAGACGTCACCGTAAGTGCCCTCTTGGGAAGTTTAAGAGTCATTTAGTACCCGTGTTTCACATTTCTTGATTTCCATGTGTTCCTCTCCAAGAGGGGGTGTGGGATTTCCAAGATGCACAAGAATTCTATAAAAGGGAGGCTTCTACTAGTGGTTAAGAATTCAAAGTTAAGTTCTTATCTTCAAAGATAAAGAGGAGTTGAAAGGAGTGTAGAAGAGTAGTTTGTAGCTCAAGCTTGCAAATTTGTAAGGCCTAAGTGGTTAATATTTTGTAATTGATGAATTTGTATTTCATTTTATTGAGAATAAAAGACAAGTTATTTCTTCCAAATTTGTTTTATCATTTTTGTTATGCTATGCATGAATAGTGGGTAGAGCAACCCTCATCTAGTGTAATAGAGCATGTGTTTTGAATGTGTTAGGGAAGTCCCCTACATCATGATATTAGAGAAAATGTTTCTAAGCATGCAGATAGAGTGTCAAACATAAGACAATCTTGCACCAAGATTTGTGGATGGAGTGCACAAGTTGTTATAGAATAGTCTTCCTAAGCATAGGAAAAGTGTCAAATATGAGGTTATCTTGCATCAAGATTGTGGTAAACTGTGTATATGAGCATGTTGCAAGAGGAGCTATGTAAAGAAATTGTCAAGCAATTTTTCTTGTGTGTAAATAGATTACCAAATGTTAATTATATTTAATAAGATTAGTTTCAATTAGCAATATTAGTTTCTTTTATACTTCTACTCCTCACAGTGGTGCTTTCTCTATTAGGCCCCTCTCTCATGTGTTTAATGTTATGCCCTACATACTCACCGCTACATTTTCACTTGGTAAAATTCGAGTCCCCTTTTCTTTGCTTTTGTTTCCTTTTTCCTTTTGTTCTTGTTTCTTTTTGGGATCCTAGAGTCTCAGGTTTAGGATTCTTTTCTCCTTCTAACCCCGATTTCCCAAGTTTCCTTTTATTTTGTTTTGTTGTTTTTCTTGTGTTTCAAAATATTGAAATTATGGGTTCCCAAGTTCGTAAACTTGGGACCCTAGGATCCCAGGTTCTCGGGTTTTCGTTGTTATTTTTGTCTTGTTTTTCCTTTTGTCTTTAAAGTTTCGGACCTCCAAGTTTCTTAGTTTTCAATAGTCCTCAAATTTTTGGAACCCCGGGATCCCAGAATCCAAAAGTCTTTGTTCCTTTGTTTCTTTCGTTTTGGCCCTCACAACCCCGGAATCTTGAGTTCCCAAGTTTGTTGTTCCTTGTTTGTTTGGAACCTCAGAATCCCGAAGTCTTGAGATCCCAAGTTTTCCTTGTTTTGTTCGATCTTTTTAGAGTTTCAGAACCTCGAGTTTTTGAAGGTTATCATGGCCTTTGGTTGTGTGGACTTGGAACCTTGGGACCTCAAAATCTTGAGTTTTTGTTCTTTGATGCATTGAATTTTGTGACCTTATTGGAGTATAAATACCTCTCGGTAGTTTATTATTCTCATTTGCACACTCGATATTTTGCATTTGAGCTCCTTTTCTAGCAATTTTTTGAGCGAGTTTGGTGGTTGTGGATTTCATGGTGTCGGGTTTCTTGTTGTACTTCTTCACACATTATGTCAAGGTAGGTTTTTTTCCTTCCTTGTGTCTTTCTCATTTTTGTTTTGTTTTTGTTTTTCTCTTCCTGCATGTTAGATTAGGGTTTTGGTTTTGATAGCTTAGTAATAATTTTATTTTCTTTGTGAATTTGGCATTTTGGTCTCTTAAATCAATTTTTTGGTCATTAATAATGGCTTTTGAATAAATTGTTGATCCGTCAAAACTTAGGGTTTGTAACTTAATTTTGTATTGCCCTAGTTATTATTTCTCCCCTAGGTTTTGTCATTCCCTTTGCATCTACGAAATTTTGAACTTCTGTAATCTCGAACCCCAAGGAGTTAGGAAGTTTGTCTTTCTCTGGCTTTGGAACTCTGGAATCCCAGAGGTTTGAAGAATATCCTTTGCACAACTTTGGAACCTTGGGATATCGGGATCTCGAGGTATGGTTTTCAGTTCCAAGATTTCTAGCCCGGAAACCCAGAACCCCAAAGTTCCATCCTTTTAAAAATTTGAATCACTCAGAACCCCTAAGTCCCAGAGTTCCAAACTTCTTTTGTTCATTACATTTCAGAGACCTCAAAATCCTAGAATCTTGATTTCTTGAGTAATTTGAGTTCTCTCAACCCTAAAACCTAGAAGTCTGGGTTTCCAAAGTCATGTGTTATTGAAAATATAGCAAAGGGGTAAAATGTGTTCCTTGAGAAGTTCTAATTAATTGGCTTTCTTTTGTAGGTTTAAAAAGACCCTATGGAAGCAGTAGATGTCCAAGTGACCTCAAGGAGGAAGGCATAGACTGAGATAAATCTTGAAAACATCCCGATCACAATGAAATACCAATATCAAAATTAGACATCTTCCTCCGAGTTTGAGAACCAAGTACAATGGATCAAAGATATTGAAATTGGTCACATCGAGATGGAAGCAATAAAAAAAGAAGTAAATATTAGCAATCCCAATCCTACTTGGAGGAGGATTGGAAGGTTGGGATTAGTTCAGAAAACTATATTTCCTTTAGCTATGCAGACACCCGAGTTTATTTTGACCATTGCACAACATTATGACATGTATACAAGAAAATGCATGAAGATTATGGGGATTATAGTTGTTGATTTGTCTCCAAAGATTTTGGCTCTAACCTTCAAGATCCCATAGTTTGAAGAAGTTTTGCAAACCACAAAAGAAGAAGTTGTAAAGGAATTCAATAGTAATGTGGATAATAACAAAGATAACGTGAACAACACTTGGCTTTGGGAACCTAGAAAAATAGGTCTGAAGGTAGTAGATAACATTCATAGGACAAAATTTAAAGATTACCCTTGTGATCTAATCATTATGTTAAATAGGTCCTTTGGGAAAGAGGAGTCTAAACATTATCACTTATGGATGTATTATTATATGTTCACCATCCTTAAAGGGAAAAATTACTTTGTTTGGGCTCAAATTATTTCTGATAATATTCAAGGGAAGTCATCTGGAAGGATATCAATGACGTTGAAATTGAAGAAGAACTAAAAAAGCTACTTTGGTTAGTATTTTCACAGAGAATAGTTTACTTAACAAAGAAGGAGGACAAACTCATATGGGCCCCATTTGCAAATGGAAATTATACAGTCCACAATGGCTATTCAGCACATGATGAACCATCAACAAACTCACAAAGCATTTTGCTTTTGTTGGAATAATGTGATAATGTCGAAATAAGGGTGCTTCTCTTGGTTGGCACTAAAGAAAATAATACTTACTAGTGACAAGGTTGACAAGCTTCAAATAGCACAATAGTTTAAATGTGTACTATGTGATCAGAAACTTGAAATTGTGAATCACTTGTTTATCCAATGCACATTTATGCAACAGTGTTGGTGTTTTGTTATGCTAAAACTAGAGCTATCCATGCCCCTTCCAAACACAATTTGGGATTTCTTTTAGACTTGGCCCACTCTCTTTAAATCCTCTCTTTTCTCATGTATATGGGCAATCATTCCATTTGTTAGAGTATTCAGGTCTTTACTTGATTAATTAAACAATATTTGTTTAATTATTTAAGTTCCCTTTATCTCTTTTACACTTAAGCTAACTTTAGGTGCATAATAATTAATTCTTTTATTAATTATTATGTGCAAGCCTAGGTTTTCCTTTTTAGGGTTTCTTGACCTATTAGAGGTTTATTCTTTTCATTGTATTGTAAGGATTATCACATTACACATTTTGTGAATATTGAGATCTCATTCTTTTGAGCATATTTTTTGTGTACTTGTTTTATCTGTTATTTGCTTCCTTGCTTCTCCTTGTAACATGTTATTCATCTTGCAGAGATCATTTGGGCTCCTGTGGTGTTGTGTTTCTCAACTCTCACACCATCTACAATCATGTGGCCAATATGGTGGGAATGAAACAAGAGGATTTTCAGACAACATACCTCACCTATAGAGAAAGTGTTTTGTGAAATGGAAAAATCAATTACTAAGCTAGTAAACACCTATATGCGGAAACATCAGAAAGAGTAGTGCATTATTCACTTCATGGGATGGTGAGCTAATGAAAAAATGGAAGGATATATGTTTGCTAGTAAATGGTAAATAGCATTCAACAAGTAAACCAAGAATTGTTAGAGCACATATAGTCTGGCAACCCCCTCAACCCGACTTTGCAAAGATCAAATTTGATGGATCATCAAGGGGTAACCCAAGTGATTCACAGGTAGGAGTGTGTATTAGAAATAGTTTAGGGGAATTGCTAGCTTTCAAATCCTCTTCACTACCCCAAGTAACAAACAATCTTGCAGAAGCCCAAGCTCTATTATACGGGCTATCTCTAGCCAAAAAAATGAGGATGTCCAAAATACATATTGAAGGTGATTCCACTTTGATCACCAATGCATGCAAATTCAGAAAGTCCCATAACTGGAATATTAGCTATGTTCTTAGCCAAATATTAGATATACTGGATTCTTTTGAAATTTATGTCATATCACATACATATAGAGAGGGCAACAAATTGGTGGACAGGCTAGCAAATATGGGATGTGACTGTGTGGAACTCGAATCACTAAATGGGAGCATTGATGTTAATTTATTCCCTCACCTCCAACAAATCCTAAATGATGAAAAAGAAAATTAGATAATCATTATGAGATGATAGGAATAATAGCTTTTGATTTGAAGCTTGGGATCATATCATTTACCGAAAAGCCTCATTATTACCCACCTGTGAGCTTTTATTTCATAGCTACGACCACTCGTGTAGACTGAATGCCAAATGCTCCACCATTTCCACATGTAGTATTTTTTAGACATGTGACGAGTTCTTCATAAGCATGTCATCACTCAACTGCCAAGATAAATATGGCTTGGTACTTGGTGTTGTATTCACAGAACTGTTGAAAGTAGTAACAAACAGATGATGAGCTAGTTGAAGTATTATGTAGATAGAATTAGTGTGAATGTAGAGGTTCTCGAGTGAATATGAAGGCGCAACTCTGGGTAAGGAGCATTCAGTGGCAACTACAGAAGAGGGATAACAAAGGATTTGTGGAGTTGGTAGAAGTAATTTACAAAGATTTCAAACTTTGTCATGACCTCGATGAGAAGATTATATATAGGAATTACCAGTGCAAGATGGATTATAAGCCACGTAATTAAAGAGTCATGATATTGGTGGCAGGCTGGGAGTGCTCATATTTTGGCCACATTACTGATGAAATCCTTGGACAAGTCTCTAATTTTCAAAGCAACCATATAAGGAGAAGTGTGAAAAGGGTCATAGGAGAGGAAATTATTTTTCCTCAAGCAAGTAGGCTTATTTTTCCCTCCTAGTTAGTTTCAATTTTCCTCTCAAATGCACTGGATCTTTTGTAGTCATTGGAATTACTGTAGAGTATAGCTAAAAGAGTGGTTCGTGATGTTTACCTTCCCAAGAATAAGTTAATTTTTGATGTTGAAAAGTATGATATGTGGGAGGGTGAAGCTAAAATAGGGGGTCTTTTTCTAAGGCATTTACTCCAAAATGGGCATGCATATGTTTCACTATATGATAGCATTAAGAACACCCTAGAGATGCAGAATTTTTGGTTTCTCCAAATGTCACTGGAAAGGTACCACTGAACCTTTGGCCGTGATTTAGTTGGCAGCATCAAGAAAAAATTCAATGCTCTACTAATGATGCTAAGCAATGAAAGGACTAGAGATGAAACTCAATCTCAACAACAAGTTTTTTTGGACCTCAATGCTATGCCAAGAATGGGGGATCCTGAATTTGGTCACAATGTTAATAATCCCTCATGGATACCAGACATACATGATAGAGATATGCCTATAGGAGGAGCTCAAGAGAATCAAGATATGAATATTATTGCTCCAGTAGCCATGGATGAATGAACAATAGCTAGTATGTTTTTTGTAATACTACTTCCAATTTTGTCTCATGGATGTAATGTAAAATCCCCATATGTAATCTTGGTTTAGCATGTGTTATGGCTTCCATTTTTGTCTTATGGAAGCAAGCCTAATCTAATATGTATAGGTAACCCTAGAAGTTGTTAAGGACTTGAAAATGTTAGAGAAAATTTGGCTGCTAAGAGCCCCCCGCCCCCCACCCCCTCCTTGTTTTTATACATTGGAAAACTTTTATTAAATATCAATATAAATATATACCAGGCTTCTTGCCTTTTGCCAAAAAAAAATAAAATTAATGATCAAATCTTTAGTTTATTAGAGAGTAAGAGGTTCTTCATGACCTCATATGTGGTATGGATGGTTTCAAGAAGCAGTGTTTACCTAGGATTCAATACTCATGGAAGATTAGGAGAGGGTCCAAATGACAAGAGTGTGTGGGAATACTACACTCAATTTCCCTTCAATGTAGCCAATAACCATTTTAAAATGCTAAATGATGCTTTTATATATGCAGTTATATGTTGACTTACTGGTAATGTTGGATACTAGTTGTCTCAAGAAGCCATAAAATTGATAGAGACTTGGGGAACTTGGTTCCTCTAGAACCCAAGATCAACATACATCAAGCTAAGTGGATACAAAGGAAATCCTTTTCTCCTCCCTCATTACTACAATAATAAAATTGTTCTTCTTGTTTTTTCTATACAAATTGTACAAGTGCAAGCCTTAATGACACTGAAGCATAAAACAAGGGTAAGTTTCCCATTCACCCTAAAGTATTACAAGTGTCACAACTTGCAAACTGCCAAGACAACATTTCATGAGCTTAAAGCATTGAATATTAAGGAGTTTTATTATTCTCAAGAATTTTTTGATTCATTTGGAAAATTGAAAGGTTTAGTGCCTAATTCATATGAAGGGCATAGGCCTGCATTAGAATATTTTTGGGTAGGCATGCAAGATAGCTTTCAAGGAAGAAAGAAGAAGTTTTGTAGATTTACTACTTTTTAGATGAAAGATTTTGATATAGAAAATGATATTCCAAAGGATTTCAGAGATGACGGGATAATCTTAAACCAACTCTATGATGAGAAAAAGGTAGATCAAAGACCTCTTTCTCCTATTAGGTGGTCTGAGCCAGAAAATGTAATAATAGATAATGTTACCTCAGAAGTGTTTCAACAAAGAAGACAATGGATAAGATTAAGGCTTCATGGTAATACTTCCAAAAGGAAAAATAAGGGAAGGCTTCAGAGAATCCACAGTCAAAGGCCACACAAGAATATGTTAGAAAGAAGAGGAGTGACTCGAGAAAGCCCACTCCAACTGAGGGGGAGGCTCCCATGTCCGTAGAAGAAAAGGAAGAATTACAATGTCAACTGGACAAAAAGGTTAAAGAGTCAACATGGCTTTAAAGGTAGGGTCTGAGCAAGGAGTAACCATTGGGTTACTTACTATTCCTCAAGCCTCAATTACTTTGGTGATGACTACAATTGGAATAACCCCGGGAGAAGGGATATCTCAAGATCTAGAGCCAGAACAAGAAGAAACACCTTCTCAAGCTCCTATAAGCATGACACCGTTACCACCAGTGCAAAAGCGAGTTGAAGTTCATAATATTGATTTAGATTTTGATTCTGATAATGAACTCATATTAGTAATAGCTCGTAGGAAGAAAGATGCCTCAAGTAAAAAACAAGCTGTAGACACCTAAAATTGTCATGTCTAATTAAATAAATATTTTATTTATTTAATTATCTAAGCTTAATTCTTCTATTAATTAAATAAATCTTTATTTATTTAATTAATTCATTTATCCTCTTCTAGCCTTATTTCTCATTTAAATAAATACATTTATTTGTTTAAATTATCCTTTTCTTAAATTAAATAAATATTTTATTTATTTAATTGATCCCACTTCTTCCATTAATTAAATAAATCTTTATTTATTTAATTAATTCATTAACCTTTTCTACCTATGACACATGTCATTCATCTCTTAATTCATACACTACCTACCCCTCTCATTATTTTATTATTTCTTTTACCTACCCTCTAATCATAGCCGACCTCCTTTTACACCTCTCAATCTTATCCCTCCATTTCATATTGTGTCTTCTATATAAGGAGATGCTTCTTTCATTATCAAACCCTAATCGACAATTTGGAGGACTTGACTACATTACGATCCTACTTGCAACCACATTCCGTTCTTTGTTGAGCTCTTGTGCACATAAAATCTGAGAGCAAATATATCAAGCAAGATCAATGGAGATAGGAAGAATGGAGATCAAAACCCTATTGGACATGTGATGGTATAATCTTTGTGATTTTATTTGATTTGCATTGTCTTAGGTAATCTTCATATGTTATGGTGGATCTTTGTTGATTGTTAGGCTAGGGTTTGGTGGTTGAATTCATTTAGCCTTTCAATATTGTTATTATTGTTATCCATTTTCACCATACACATTTTGGCACGCCCAGTGGGACACTTGTCCCTTTGCATTTAACCTCCTTGTTGCAGATCTTGTGTTTTTGAAGTTGCAGATCGGACATTTTCGGCAGCATTTTTGGTATTTTCGCGTCTGCGCACTTTCGGAATGCGTTTTTGATTTTCAGGCGCGTCTGCGACAACGGGATCCGCATCTGTGTTTTGTCAATATTTCACTTTGCAGGTTCCAGGGAGGCGCGTCTATGTTCCAGAAATGCGTCTGTGTTATTTCTACCCGCGTCTGTGTCTAAAAGGAGCGTATGTGACTTTTAAGCGCATCTTTGAATCACAGAATCGCGTCTGTGTGCTCCAGACGCGTCTGTGTTGAGGGTAATGGCGTCTGTGTATTTACTATTTCAAAATTTTGAAATTTTAGTGATTCAGTTTTCGGATTTTTGCATTTAGGGTTTCAGATCTGGTTTATTTTTGGACTAACACTTTCAGATCTAGCTAACATTAGTGTAGCTTGCCTTGGAAGCTAAATCGTTTGGTTGAAGGCCCCTATTTTCACAAAGTCTTGTGTGTTTGCAGGAAGGGGTGATTATGTCAAACAACCCAAACTACTAACAACTCTTTGTTGCAGGTCCTTGGCTAGGGTTTTGGATTTTTATTGTGTGCCTTGTTTTCATAGACTAGCAAACACTTCCATTGGTGCACTAAAATTGAATCATTGTATTTTGTGTCTTGAGCAATAGGCTCTTTTTGTTTAATCTTTAGAGGGCCTATCTTCCCGTGTGGTCATTAGGACTACTAGTGAGAAGAGAACGACCCAAGTGGTAGCGAGGAAAACCCACCTCATCCGAACCACTATAATCAAATGTATTCATGGTGAAAGCTATGAATAACGTGTGTTGATTAGTTCATACCGACACTATGTCTCCCCATAAACCCATTTGATCAAATTTATTTGATCATTTGTAGGGCGTAACCCCTACCGGCTGGGAGCCTTCTGTATTTACAGAGCTGAAAGTGCCGCATGTATGGCCACACGAGCGGATGCCCTTACTAGCACCATTTTGTTTTAGAGGCCCAAATCCTTCTAGTTGTTGGGGCAGGAGGTCGGACCTCTGGTAGCGGCCCACACACATACGGTTCTTAGTAGAGATACAAAGTTCGCCATGGGGAGTTTTCATGGGGACTAATGCTTGGCTGACCCGAGAAGTGAGTGCCGAGGGTGGAGCCAGTGAGGTCAAGCATCTAAGTATCCACTCTGAATAGCGTAGCCTCGGGGGTAAAACCCCATGTGGGATCAACAACTATTGTCTTGGCCAGCCATAAGAATTGTGCTTGACTTATGTTAAAACATTCAAACATTCAAGACCAAACAGCAAAACATTGTGTCTTTTGTGTCTTCAAGTGTATGCAAAACATTTTTACATCAAACAACACACTTTTCTTGGAGTCATTTTGGAGTCTAAACACTTGCAAACATTGAGTCCTCATCAACATTGTGTCCTCTTGTCACGAAAAACAGTCAAACAGTCAGATTTGGTCACAACAAAAACGACTTCACATATTGGAAAAATTGCACAAAGTTTACAGAAACGCGTCTGTGTCTGTTTTAACCGCGTCTGTGTTGTCTAGGCGCATCTGTGAAGTGCAGAATAGCGTCTGTGTTTATAACAACATCTGTGTTGAATAGAAACACGTTTGTGTCGGATAATCGCGTCTGTGCAGTATACAGTCGCGTCTATGTCCAGGATTGCAAAAAATTTTCACAGTCCAACAAACAGAAACAGGAAAAATCTCATAAGCGCGTCTGTGAAGGGCAGAGTAGCGTCTGGGTCAGGAAACTGCGTCTGTGATCAAAATTGCAAGACAAATTTCACAGTCCAGCAAACACAAGAAATCAGTTTCGGAATACTTGAGCTTCCTAGGTTGTTTCTTCAGGTTTCATCTAGCATTCAACCTGTCTTTGGGTCTCACATAGTCCATCATTGCTTCACATCTCATTTTACATTCACATTTGTCTAAACTTGAGTCAAAAGGTCACTTGCTTGTCCTCATCATACTTTGTCAACACACTACATACAACAACACTTTTCTAAGTGGTCCCTCATCAAGGTTTCTTACCTTTGGGTCTCATTTGGTTTTACTTAGAGTCAAGGTCAACTTACCTCATCAAGAGAAACTATCCTCTCTTTGGAAGTCACACCTACTCTACTACATACATACTTGGTCTTACACTTGGGACATTACAAGTACACTTCAGACTCATTTACATTCCATTCAACTCTTGGTCTTCCATACTCTTTCCATTTTTCATCTAGTCTCACACATCTTGGTCAATACCTAGTTCATGGTTGAAACCTGTCTTCAAAAATCTAGGAGAGAAACTAAAGAGGCTCAAGAGTCCGCAAACATGAGTTCTTATGAGTATGACAACGATTTATTTTTCAATCCTGAGCACACTACATTACCTGACATGGATGTCTATAGAAATAATCCAAATGTTGAGAACATGGACACTCTAAACAACAATGCTACATGAAATGACAATGTGGACAACTTTTCAGTACATTTAGCAGATGTGGAAGAATCCATTATGAATCCCCATTTCAATCGATTGGTTGAGGAAATAATGAGGAGAGATAGACAATACTTCTTACACATGATGGCACAAAGTGGAGCCAAGATACCTCATGATTTTGACATGTCTCAAATAATGGAACATAGACCTTTGCAACAACCGCACTCCAATATGGATCAAAGGAGACCTAATAGTGGAGGAAATAGAGGACCACATATGGTACCTGAATCACCATCAGCTTTGCTTCAAAAACCAGAGGTCCCACATACACATGGTCAAACATATGATACTTACCTTCACAGACCATTATGGAAGTCTTATGGAGACAAATATGCTCAATCACATACGAATGCTAAGGAACAACCACCAAAGCAATGGGATATTCCAAGGCATGCTCAAAATTTGGACACAAGGAAACCTCATGTCAAATTTGGGGGCAACACAATGGAACATGACATGCCTGTAGAATATGGTATACATGCATAAAATAGATATGGTGTTCTTCAACATGAATCTATACCAAGTGGTCCATATATGCAACATCATTACAGACCTCCTCCATATGAACGTGTATGATCAATATCATCCATATATGCAACATGCACCTCCTCCAATGGGTACCTCAAACATAGGATATGGTCCAAGAAGTCGATCTCCACCTAAGAGCAATTTGGAACAACAAATCAGGGACTTACAAAAGAAAATGGAGGACATAAATACACCGAAGCCAACATACACAATGAGAGACATATGTCCTTATCCATTTGACAAGAGCATTCCAATGCCTCCTTTTCCTACACACTTTGTGATGCCTAAATTTGATAAGTATAGAGGAAAAGGGGATCCTAAGGCACACATAAGATAGTTTTTCATAGCTTGTATTGAGGTAGCAGCAGAAGAGACATATTTAATGAGATTATTCCCACAAAGCTTAGGCGATCAAGCTATGGAATGGTTCTCCCAACTCCCACCTGGTATTAAGTCATGGGGTGACTTAGCAGAGGCATTTATTCAAAATTTCTCCTACAACATAGAGACAGACATATCAGTCACTACTTTGTGCAACACCAAGCAAAAAGAGGGAGAATCTTTTGCATCATTTTTACAAAGATGGAGAAATCTAGCCAGCAGATGCTCTTGTGAGATTCCACAAAAACAAATGGTAGAAATGTTCACCCAAAACGTTAACAAGGACATTGGCTATGATCTAAGGAAAGCTTGTTTGTCCACCTTCAAGGATGTCATTGAAAAAGGCTTAGCAACAAAAAAGGTCCTAATTGAACAAGGAGTCATCAAGATATTTAAGGAAAACAAAGATGACTTTAAAGGAAAAGACAAGCCAAGATTTTGGAATAAAAACAAGAACACAATCAATGATGGTGTTGTTGATGCCAACACAGTGCGACCTAAATTCATCTTTTCAGGATCAAGTTCTACAAACAATCAAGTAAATACTCAAACAACTCCTAGATCACGAAGGAAGTACACCCCATTGGGAGAACCACTTGAGTCAGTTTTCAAGAAGCTTGTGGCAAACAAGGTAATCACAGTTCCAGATTTTCCTCCATATGAACCAAAGGTTAAGCTGAATTGGTGGAATGATGATGAGTATTGTGAATTTCATAAGAGCAAGGGTCATAAGACAGGAAATTGTCATCGACTAAAGAACATCATACGGGATCTCATTGATAGAGGTGACATTGAGATTGAGGGACACTCATCCAATCAAGAACATGAGATGTTTAAGGAGCCATTCCCAAAGCACGATAATGGAAAAGCTAAAGTCACAGATGATAAAGCCAACTATACTAGAGCACCTTACAACTATGATTCAACTATCAATCATATCTCGATGGATAATCATATCTCTACTATTACCATCAAGAACAAAAACCCTGAGAATCCTCCTCAGCGACCCAAGATTATCCTAAGAGGTGTTGGATCTTCTTCTGAACCTACCTCTGAATGTCATGTTACAACCCGTCGAGGTAAAATTACTTTGCCATGAGCTTCAACTAAAAACACTGCTTCTTCATCAACCAAACCTGAATATGACCTTGTGGAACAGTTAGGGAAGACACCCGCGCTCATCTCCATACTTGAGCTTTTACGCATATCCGCCGCTCATAAAGCTATTCTTGACACAATCTTAAGAGACACCGCCATTCCTACTGATCTGAACGTGGACCAGTTTCAAGCCATGGTGGGATACCTTTCCATTCCACACTCCCTTACATTCACAGAAGCTGATGATGCCTCCATAAGTCAGCCACATAATGCACCATTACATATTGAAGCCTTCATACACAAACATCGAATAAAGCGAGTCCTGATAGATGGAGGAGCTGGTCTAAACATTTGTACATTGAGCACCATTAAACAATTGGGATATTCTGATAAAGCTGTGAATTCAACAAATCAAATCACCATCAAGGCATATGATGATGAAGAATGCTCATCCAAGGGCACAGTCACCTTACCTCTAAGAATTGGGCCAGTCACAAAGGATGTGGTTTGTCAGGTTCTAGATCTGGATCTCACTTATAATATCTTGTTAGGACGTCCTTGGATTCATGAAATGAGGGCAGTCCCATCAACATATCATCAATGCATTAAGTTTCCTCACAACGGAGTCGAGGTAATAGTTAACGGTGATCCTAATCCGTTCATATATTGCAATAACTTGAGATCACATACTGAGACCATCATTCCCAGTAATCGTGAAGTTGTTCCTTCTTCGGCATACATTGATCCTGAGTCATTGAAACCTTCAACATCAAAACAAGGTGAACTTAAAGGCAAATTTCAGGACAAAGGCATGGGAGAATACACTTTAAATCAGACCATGTATTTATGACAAGTCATGAGCTCTCCAAAAGAATACGGAAGGCCACATCCTAACAAGCAAATATCCATCATGGCATTCAAATGGGATCCTACTACCTTTCAAAGATGGGGCGAACTGGAAGAGGAAAGTTTATACAAAATGCTCTACAAAGACATTGAAGATGACACACAAAAACAGATCAATATACCCTATGAGAAATATGGCAAAGGCTTCAAGATTCTACAAAAATTCGGGTATGATGGAAAAAGCCCCCTTGGGTTACGCAAAGAAGGTGTTATGGAGCCCTTACAACCTGAATTGACTGTAAAAAGGGAATGCTTGAAGGGACTTGGTTTTTTGACTTCCAAGATCCATACTAAAAGGACAAAAGAAGCCTTACAAATCAAAGCTGCCAAAATTCAACAAGAGAATTGCTATTCCACAGATTCCAACGAATGGGAATGGGGTTCCGACAAGTCTTCCAGTGACTATGAGCTCACCGAGACATTCAGAGAGCCAGATAAACCCACAGAAGAGGAGGAATTTTATAACAAATTCAGAATTGGTCAAGAAACAACCCATGAGGAGTCTACACAGTCCTTGTCTCAAGGTTCTAGGTTGAAATCACATAGGATGAGAACACCTGTTCCGGAATGCGCTACTAGTGATGATAATTTGGATTCGCTCGTGATCGAGACTGATGAGGAGAGTGCCATCGATGACCTCGATAATTACCTCGACATAACCGAATATAACCACATCTTCACTCTTAACCCCGCAAACTCTGAAAACATTAAAGGCCTTCCCCTTGTTCACCACCAACTCATTGACTGGGATTATGAAGGGCCAGCACAGTTTGACACATTTCAAAATGATGAAGCTGTTATTGACTATCTTGGCATACGAGATGATCTTCCCCTTGGGGACCATAAAGCAGGATACACTATAGAACTCAACAACATGGCATATTTTGGTGAGGGTGTTGGACCTTCCAGTCGCAAAAATGTGAAAATAAGAGAAAATCAAGGATCTTAAGGTGAAAACCACACTGTGGTGCTATCTGATCCCAAAAAAGTAAAAAGAAAGGACGTATCCGAGGGCGAAAACCTCTCTGAGGCACCCGAAGATGGAAGGCTCAACATTCTCCCAGCTTCGTATGAGGAAAAGTCATCCATGCTGGTAGAGGAGACTATCAAGACAAACATTGGTACGGAAGAGGTTCCACACAACATATTCCTGGCTAAATCATTGACAGAGTTCAAAAGGTCACAGTTCATAAGATTCTTCAAGGAAAGACAAATCAACTTTGCATGGTCATACGCTGACATGCCTAGATTGGATCCGGATTTGGTAATGCATCATTTGACAGTCAAACCTGGGGCAAAACCAGTAAAACAAAAATTAAGAAAAATGCATCCACAAGTGGCATTACTAGTCAAAGCAGAGCTGGAGAAGTTATTGGATGTCGGATTCATACGCCCAATTGATTATCCTGAATGGATCTCCAATTTAGTACCTGTCAGTAAACCAGATCGCAGCATCAGAATTTGCACAAATTTCAGAGACATCAACAAAGCTTGTCCAAAGGATGACTTCCCATTACCAAACATTGACTTGATTGTTGATCTTACAGCAGGTCATGAAATGCTATCATTAATGGATGGATTCTCTGGCTACAATCAGATTAGAATCGCACCCGAGGATCAACACAAAACATCATTTACTTGTCCGTGGGGAACTTTCTGCTGGAACATCATGCCCTTTGGGCTGAAAAATGCAGGTGCTACATATCAAAGAGCAATGACCACTATCTTTCATGATCTCATGCACATAACTGTGGAAGATTATGTTGACAATCTCTTGGGTAAATCAGTAGACAGAAATACGCATCTGGACATACTGTCAATCGTCTTTGATCGGTTGGAAAAATACAAAGTAAAATTAAATCCCAAGAAATGTGTCTTTGGAGTAACCTCCGGGAATCTCCTAGGATTCATTGTGTCCAAAAGAGGAATCGAAGCCGATCCAACAAAAGTCAAGGCTATCTTGGACATGCAACCACCCAGAAATATCAGTCAGCTTCGATCCTTACAAGGAAGACTCCAATCCATTCGAAGATTCATAGCACAATTGGCAGATAAGTGCAATCCTTTTCAACACCTGCTACATAAAAATATCAAATTTAAATGGGATGATAACTGTCAACAAGTCTTTTAGACGCTCAAAGATTATCTTTTGAATCCGCCAGTTTTGATGCCACCAGTTCCAGATCAACCTTTGCTACTATACATATCAGCTACTCCAACAACACTAGGGGCACTCCTAGCACAACAAATTGCTGACGGCAAGGAAAAAGCAGCATACTATATCAGTCGCACACTGGTGGGATATGAGCTAAACTACACGCCAATCGAGCGTGCATGTCTCGCCGTGGTCTTTGCTTCACAGAAATTACAACATTACATGCTTACTCATAAGACTAAGTTAGTTGCGAGGATCGATCCATTGAAATACCTCCTCAATAAAGCAACACTTACTGGGCGGCTGGCCAAATGGATAATGATCCTTAGTGAATTCGACATCGAGTATGTGGACAGAAAAGAAATAAAAGGACAAGCCATCGCAGATCAATTAGCAGATGCCCCCATGATTGATGATGTTCCTCTAAATTCAGAATTTCCAGATGAATCCATTTTAACAATATCATATGCAAAGCCATGGCAATTGTATTTTGACAGCTCATACACACAGCATGGGGCAGGAGCTGGTATTCTCTTTATAACTCCTCAAGGCGATTCTATACCAAAATCATACCGCTTATCATTTCCTTGCACTAACAATATAGCAGAATATGAGGCATTAACAACAGGATTACGAATTGCAGTTCAGTGGAAGATCCAGGAACTTCATGTTTTTGGGGATTCCCAACTTGTCATCCGTCAAACAACTGATGATTACCAAACAAAAGATGAAAAATTACTGCCTTACAAGCAAATGGTGGACGATTTGAAACAACAGTTCACAAAGATAGATTTTGAGCAGATACCAAGAGAGCAGAATCGTGCCGCAGATGCTATGGCTACAATTGCCTCACTGATTGATCTACCTCAAAATGAGACCTGCTATGAGTTCTTGGTGGATAACCTTTTGGTTCCTTCATATGAGATTACTCCTACTGAAATGATATGTGTTGTTGGTCCCGAATCCCAGTTATATGGTTCCATTTTCACATACCTACATGACAATACTTTACCTCCCGATCTATCAAATAACCAACGTCGCACCTTCATTCGCCAATCCTCTCGATATGTCATTTTAGCTGATATCCTATACCGACGAGGTCTAGATGGCACTCTTCTTAGATGTTTAGAAAGTGATGAAGCTCAGATTGCATTACGTGAAGTGCATGAAGGGATATGTGGTCCACATGCTAGTGGTTCTACCTTGGCCAAGAAACTCATTAGGACTGGATATTACTGGCCCAATATGGAAAAGGACTCATATCAGTTTGTCAAGAAATGTAAGCAATGTCAAATTCATGGAGACCTCATACATGCGCCAGCACAAGAATTACAACCACTTGTGTCTCCTTGGCCCTTTTGTCAGTGGGGACTCGATCTCATAGGCAAGATTCACCCTCCTTCTTCCAATGGTCATAAATTCATTATCACGGCCACAGAGTACTTCACAAAATGGATTGAAGCCGTACCTCTCACACAAGTCACTGGAAAACAGATTGCAACCTTCATCCTTAACTATATCATATGCCGATATGGTATTCCTATTTCCATTATTACTGATAATGGGCGTCCCTTGAAAAATCAGGATGTTCGTGAACTCTATGACCACTTCCATATTTCCCATTGTTTCTCCACACCATATTACCCCCAAGGTAATGGCCAAGCTGAGGCGTCTAATAAAACAATTCTTAAAATCCTCAAGAAGACAGTCGACGATGCTGACCGTAATTGGCATATCCAACTCAATCCTGCACTTTGGGCCTACCGCACAAGTGTCCGTACACCTACAGGAGCTACACCCTATTCACTAGTCTATGGTTCTGAAGCCATCTTGCCTATTGAGGTCGAGTTACCTTCTTTACGGGTCTCTTTGCAAAACATCATCGCTGATGAAGACTACAGGGTCTCTCGCTTACAAGAACTAGAACTGCTGGATGAACGGAGACAAACTGCTTTTAATCATCTCAAGGCTCACCAACAAAGAATGAGTCGCAGCTACAACCACAAGGTCAAGCCTCACACATTTGAGGTAGGTGACTTGGTTCTCAGAGAAAACCCCAAGAATCAGCAAGACAGAGAGAAGAAGGGCAAGTTCGAACCAAACTGGCTTGGTCCTTACATCATCACAACAGCATATGGATCTGGGGCATATCAGCTCTCAACTACAGAAGGTGAACCTTTGGAGGATCCTATCAACAACATGCACCTTCACAGGTTCTACACATAGCTCTTCAGAGTATCCTAATTCAAAAATACAAAAAAAAAAAAAAAAAATTCAAAAATACAAAAAAATCATAAAACAAAAAAATCGTTACTTGGTGAAAACCTGACAAACAGGCGCCTTGTGACACAAAAAACATTGAAAAATCAAAAAAAGTAAAGAGAAACAATTTCGTCCAATGGCGAAAACCACTTCGGTGGCACCCTGGGCAAGTACCATGTTGAAAACTGGGTCACCAGCGCCATGTGTAGAGACATTGCTCCTCCCTCCTTCAGGATTCTCTTCATCATTTCACTTTGCACATACTCACAACCTATTCGTTCATAATAAACTTACCCATTCCCATCATGGCTTGTTATTGATCTACCTAAGATTGGTTAGCCATTCATAATAAACCTCCCTTTTCGCCTCCCTTTCCATCCATAATAAATCAGATCCTATCTGTGGCTAAGGCAAAATCCTACGTCTAGTGATGGGTGTGGAACTGAGAACATCACATGTTTCAAGGAGTACAGTTTCTTCCAGCTTCCTTCAGTCTATCCGCGCACAATCCGCAATAAAGTTTCATCTTCTCCGCAATAAAGTATCAGTTTCATGGATTCAGTCAGTTTTAGATGAGACACAGCAGCAACAATGGGCTTCAACAAATCAAATATTTCAACAGACTCAGACAACATTATGGTTCAGTGCTATCTATCCTTTCTGTGAAAGTGAACATTGTGACCACAATCAAATAAGACTTATACAAGTGACAAGAGACACTAAACTTGAGGACTATAGTGGATGTTGGTGTCGAGTCTTGGTTTTCTTTTGATTTCATCTTTTTTGGTGACATGTCTTTTAGCTTTTCCAGGATGTCTTTGACTAGAAAGGCGAGGATGGGGTATCATCACCTATTTGTATTTTGCTGTCTGTGGATTGTCTCTTAGTAATGCTATGACTTGTCCAAGGATATGAGGACACTGTGAGTCTAGTGTGAACTGGGGCATTCCTTGTTTGTGACTGTCTTATCTCCATGCAAACAGGTACAATGACTTTCTGGGTCGAACATATGCCTCGATTGTCATAACCTACTTGCCATAATAAAATTCAATGATGATAACGCACAAGGAGCTCTTTCACTTTCATATCTTCTGTCTTCCATCCCCCTTTCTTGATTGACTTCCATCGTCCTTCTCGAGTCCACGTAGCCTGCTATCACATGACTGAGTATAATGACACACCAAAAACATTTGCATTTCATGTAGCTGCACCTACATTACCACATGTAAGCATTTCATACATACATATAGATATCACAACTGCATCACATCCTGCACACAACACCCGTTAGCACAATTTACATTTGCATTATCATATTCATCTGCATTACATACATTCACATTTGCATCATGCATACACATATAAAACATAAAAGAAAAAAAAATACATATTTGCATCCATATCATAAGCATCACATAAGAACATCTCATCACATAGGTACACATGCATATAGCTGCCGCAAAGATGAATCATCTCATATATATATAAAGTGTCATGATACAATGATGTCAAAAAAATCATATGGCTACAAAAGCACCTGCAGGTGTCTACAATACAAAATGGTACAAAACTGATACAGAGGAACTCACTGATCACTCCTGCCAACACTATTGGTAGTGCTAATCCTATCCATGTCATGGTATCCCATGCCACGTGTCCCACCCTCATCTCCAGTCTTGGATCCTAGAACACTCATCTAAGGGCATCCCTGTCTCCATCACGATCATATGGAATCAACTCTCCATCAATCGGTATCCGCAGAATCCTATAGACATCCTCAAGGGTGACTGTCATCTCACCCATCGGCAAATGGAAAGTGCATGTCTCAGAATGCCATCTCTCGGCAAGTGCAGTCAGCAAACCCATGTTTTCCTGAAACTCAGGTATGTACAATACATGTCTCAAACCCATCTCCTTGATGGCAGCTCTATCCTGAAATGACAACTCAGGTCGCAATCTCCGTGTCGACGGTAATCTCTCCCGTGACTCCAACATAGGCAAGTACTCCTGCAGTCAAGCAAATCAATCATGTCAGTCATGGTGGCATTCACTGTTTATCACAAAATGCTACTTCTTTATCTAAATGCATATGGTTATCTATCCTAGTGACACTCACTGTTCATCACAAAGTGTTGCTTCTATCCTAGTAGTGCTCCCTGTTCATCACAAAGTACTACGTGTGTGACACTCACTATTCATCACAAAGTGTTACTCACATTTGCACTCCTTGTTCATCACAAAGTGCTGCTCATACTTTGGGTACTCACTGTTCATCACAAAGTACTCTATCTTGGTACTCACTGTTCATCACAAAGTGCCTTGATCTATCCTAGTCTTCCTAGAGGACTTGCTTGAGTGTATCCTCTCAGCAGCTTATCCAATCGACAGTGTATGTTCATCACAGAACTGCCGATTTGACCTCGAAGACCCAAACTTGCATTTTTTTCAACGCAAACGCGCTTGACTGACACAAACGCGCCTACAGACTGCACAAGCGCGCCTGAAAAACATAGACGCGCCTGTATGACATAGACGTGCCTAAACTGTGCACAAACGCGACTTTACTACGCAGACGCCCCTACGCATCGCAGACGCCCCTGCACATCGCAGATGTGCCCGCATTCGACATAGGCGCGGTTCCAGACACAGACGTGCCTGACACCAACACAGACGCGCCTGTCGGACATAGACGTGCTTGGCACCGACGCAGATGCGGTTGCACGTTTTGAAACTTTTTTGTACCTTATTCCTAAGCGCATTTATTGCTCTAACTAGCATGCATTAATGACAAAAATAAATGCATCAAAGTACGAGGAGGCTTGGTGGTACCTACCGGCTCTCCTGCCTCTGCTGGCCTCTGAAATCGTCGAACGCAGTCAAATCTGTGCACGGAAGCCATCGCTGCTGACTATTGCTGCTCTTTTCTTTCTCTGCACTTTGATCTCATGAAGGTGTAGATGACAATGAGGATGTCTTTTGCTCGTGGTCTATCTTATAGCCTACCCTAGCCTTAGCCTTCGTTTCCCGAGTTAGTTTTCCTCATCCCGTGACTTTGTCACTTTATCCAGTCAGTCCATTCTATCTCATCTTTCTTATCGAGAGATTGTCTGCAATCTTTTCAGGCATTTTCATCCAATCTCTCGAGGGGGCATATCATTCCCATTCTGGGGCAACTCTATATCAGTTCATCTTATCTTCTTTGAAACAACGCGACAAGCCGCATTGTCTCAAAGAGGGGCAAAATGTAGACACCTAAAATTGTCATGTCTAATTAAATAAATATTTTATTTATTTAATTATCTAAGCTTAGTTCTTCTATTAATTAAATAAATATTTATTTATTTAATTAATTCATTTATCCTCTTCTAGCCTTATTTCTCATTTAAATAAATACATTTATTTATTTAAATTATCCTTTTCTTAAATTAAATAAATATTTTATTTATTTAATTGATCCCACTTCTTCCATTAATTAAATAAATCTTTATTTATTTAATTAATTCATTAACCTTTTCTACCTATGACACATGTCATTCATCTCTTAATTCATACACTACCTACCCCTCTCATTATTTTATTATTTCTTTTACCTACCCTCTAATCATAGCCAACCTCCTTTTACACCTCTCAATCTTATCCCTCCATTTCATATTGTGTCTTCTATATAAGGAGATGCTTCCTTCATTATCAAACCCTAATCGACAATTTGGAGGACTTGACTACATTACGATCCTACTTGCAACCACATTCCGTTCTTTGTTGAGCTCTTGTGCACATAAAATCTGAGAGCAAATATATCAAGCAAGATCAATGGAGATAGGAAGAATGGAGATCAAAACCCTATTGGACATGTGATGGTATAATCTTTGTGATTTCATTTGATTTGCATTGTCTTAGGTAATCTTCATATGTTATGGTGGATCTTTGTTGATTGTTAGGCTAGGGTTTGGTGGTTGAATTCATTTAGCCTTTCAATATTGTTATTATTGTTATCCATTTTCACCATACACACAAGCTACTTTGAGTCATGACTTGGGCGAATCTATGTTATCTCAAGTACCAGACATCTCTCATGATGAACAACCCACTCAAGCATTGGTAACTACACAAGAAAAGGACCAAATTGTTGATGTTACATAATGATATGATGTTGAGAAACAAGAAGAGCCTATGGAAATAGATGACCAAGATAGCTACTTAGTTTTCACCCCACCAGATCAGGATGAACTTCTTAGGAAAGCTGGGGAAAGTGAAAGGGAACAAAAGGAGAAAAGAGAGAAGGAAATACTTGAGAATGAGGTGGGACAAAAAAAAGAGGATCTTGTAAAGAAACAACAAAAAGAGTAAGAGTCTCCACAACCACCTCCATCACAACATGAAGAACCTAAGGAGAAGCCACAAGTAGAACACCATGATGAAGAAGAAGAACAAGAAGAGCAAGAGAAAGAACAGGTAACACAAAGTTATGCAATGACCGTTCAAGCTACTCCTTGGGGTGGTCAATAAGACTCCAATGTACCTCTGTGGATGAGTTTGAATTTTGAAAAGAAAAGGAAACTTGTCTTACCTAAAGTTACTCTCTAAGATGTTATTGTTGGAACTCTAAGGAAAAGAAAAAGGGTAAAGACTCTACATCACTTGACAAGGAGTGAATTAGGAGAACTCATGGCAAGCATAGCCACCCTAATGCCAGGGAAAGAAGGTGAAGAGAAAAATCCAACTAGTTACCAAGTCTCTCAGGTGAACTTGGGCAGACAAACTAAATGGGGAGAGATTTCTACCCTGGATACTACCACTACCATCATAAAGATAAGAATTGAGAAAGAACATAAGTCTAAACAAAAAATCAAGGCTCAGTTGAAGTAGTACAAATAATTTCTTATGGACTTATCACTTCCACTCAACTCCATGCCTATGGATACACAACCTTCCTCTTCAACACTCCCTCAACAAGAAGTTAAGTCCTTATACACTATGAAAGAGAAGGAAACAACTATAGATGCATGGGCTAGTAACCAGTTGAGGAAAGTGAAGATCTTCTTACAAGAAACTATGGAGATATATGAAGATGCTTTCCTCCTTGAAAATAGTATGATCATCCTCTCAACACAATGGGAAATACAATCCCATAACTTTCAAAATAAAGGTGTCAAAGAAAATCGAGGACTTAGGAGAAGATGTAATTAAATAAGAGGACCTATTGGTAGGTGAAGATCTAAATACTTTGTAGGATTGCATCTACAGGTTAGAGTTGAAAAGGGATGTTGTTGATCAATATAGAGCTAAAGTATTGAAAGGGTATCAATCTTTCTTGGAGCTATTGAAGGGATATGAGGAGTATGTCGTCAAGATATTAGGGAAAAACGTGCTTTCAACTACACAAGAAATTTTTCTTGATCAAGAGTCAGTACTCAAAGAATGAGAGCAATATGTAGCGAAGAAGTTATATTCAGAGATAAAATTCAACACCACATTGATCGAGAGATACATGTATCTCATTTTGCATTCTTACCAAGAAACTCAAGTGGTGGATAACTTGGTTGACAAGATGGAGGAGGTAAGGGAAAATATCAAAGTTTCTAGGTTTTGAATTGGGTATATTCTAGATCCACCTCGGGCCTCAATTGAATGTTATCTAGCAAACTACTGAAATTTCAAGAAGAAGAATGAGTGAAATAATAGAGAACTATGTGTATATCTCTAGTTATCTCAAGCAAAGGAGGGCAGTTACTATGCATTAGAACAATCGATGGTGTCATCTGAGTACACTGTAGTTTTGAGCAACCCACCTAAGGAGCAGTTTACTCAACATGCATGAATCCAAAACTCAACATGCATGAATCCAAAAGACCTTGAAGGGAGAAACTCATGAAAAAGGAGTATAGATGCTAGTTTCGGTTAACAAAGACTTGCTTATGAATAAGTTAACTTAGGCTAGAGTGCAGTAACTTGCATGTTTTAAGTGCGACTCCTTCTATTTTGTAGTTGAGTCTTAGGCAAAATGTATTCTAAGTCTTAGGGATTTTGGGTCTATAAATGTAATTTTCTAAGTCATTGTAAGGGTCCAAAAATTGATGATTTGAGGCCATTAGCTAGTAATTTCATATTTTATGCAACTTTCAAATTTTAAGTTCTTTGTAGACAGTTGAACATTTGCACTATCAGTGATTGTTGATGCTTCTTTTCTAAATTAATACAGGTAATACATGGATCACATGTTTCATTAGTTGTGTTCTCTAAAATCAGTACATTTCTTGTGATTTGATAGCTTCTCTCATTTTTGGATAATATCTAATTGTTGAACAAGCATCATTGTTTAATGTATAATATTGCACATGTTAATTGTGTATGAGGATTGAATAGTGTTGTGAAAAATTATCTTTAAGAATCTACTTTTTTTTGCATGTAAATTGAAGATCTTGCATGTTAATAGGAAGTTGCACTTATTGCTATCTTGAAATGTTATTGATAATGTCAAGTTACATGAATCATGTGTTTCATAGTACATAGTTTGCTTATTTATTTCAATTACTTTTTTTCTTGTAACTCTATCTTTTTACTTTATTTCTTTGAGTAGAAGTTAACAATGAGATCCCCAATGTACGACCAGCAAACCCCTTGCTTGAGGCAAGTCAAGTGAACACTAAGTTACCCCTGCACCGTTGTGACCCAACAATAGAGATGTTGGAAGGTAGGGAGCCTCACCTCCCTTACCTTTTTTAGGAGAAGCCTAGTATTACTTGGCTTGTGTTAGTTTTGTCAAAAGGCCCATCAACAATTCTCTTCTCTCGCCTGCACTTTCTCCCCCATTCCTTCTCTCTTTCTTGGGTGTTTTTCTCTTTTCTTTTTATTATTATGTTGTTTTCTTTTTGGCTTCTTCAATTTTTTGTTTCTCTCTTTCTTTGTTGGTTCCTCTCTTCCTCCTGGCCTTCTTGCTTTCTCTTTCTTTCTCTTTCTTCTTTCTCTCATTTTTTCCTTTCCCCCTTTTCCTTGTCTTTTCTTGTTCTTTCCTTGATTTTCATTTTTGTTTGTAGTATTTGTATTTGTGTATGATTTTTTTTAGTTTTTCTCTTTTGTATATGTATATGTATAGGTGTGTCGACTTGAATTTCATCCTCAGAATGCTACCTGCAACAAGTTAGTTTCACAAAATACAAATGAAAATACTATAGGAAATCCAAACTCAACCAATGAAACTACATGAAATACATATTAAAATAAAAACATTAATATTACCTTCATGGTTTATGTCTCATTGTGTCCTAACTCCACTGTTCCTTGTTGTAGATGGTGTGCTCTTAGACAATGCACTGATAGCTTCCAAGATGGCATATGAAGAATGGACTAATAAATGGTACTTAACTGATGCTATGATATGCAATACTACATGATTATGCTAAATGATTATACTATGATGCTTATGATATTTTCTATTTTGCTTCAAGATTAAAACTCACAGATGCATAAGATTAGCTTGCAAAATGCAGTTGAAGTCTCTTGATTTTATAGACCTTGAGAGGATTAGATGATGTGGCTCAGATCAATGATCATGATCAGATCTGTAGATTTGGATGGTTGGAGCAAAGGTGAAGATTGAGAGAAAGGGGGAAGGAGAAGACAAGTGTCACTCATCTCACCTTGACTGGGTTGTTGACTGAGAGAATCTAGGGATGGTTGGAGAAGATTTAGGCATGATAGGACAAGTGGACTCAAGTCCTTCCTAAGATGTAGGGGGTGTTGGAGAGAATATAGGAGATGGTTATGAAATATGTGTACGTACACAATATTCATTGAATTTGGTGGTTGAAGATAAATGATGAATTAAAATTTAAGAAATATTAATTTCCTTAGCCACATGTTGGATGAGTTGGTGAAGGGCAGATGAAGTGGAGATGGAAGGGTGAGTTGGAAAAGAAAGATTAAATAATTTAAGAATTATTTAATATTTGAGACTATAGGATAGGAGAATAATTATTAAATATTAGATATTTAATTGTTTGGTGGAGATAATTAAATATCTAATATTTAATTAACTTGGTTAGAAGGAATAATTAAATATTAGATATTTAATTAATTTAGAGGAATATGATAGATGAATTAATTAATAAAATATTAATTAATAGAAAGACATGAAAATGAATTAAATAAATTAATATTTTCAAATTAACTATTTAATAGAAGAATGACCATTAAATAAATATAAAATATTTATTTAATTGCTCATAGCCATTTTTATTTGTATACATTTTGCCCCTCTTTGAAATGATGTCGAGACAACATTGTTTCAAAGATTAAATCAAGTCTCGATAATGTGCCTGATGGAGATTGAGAATCCTGATTGTGTGCCCCCTCAGGAAATTAATCGTGAATTTGTATCTTATGGGTATCCGGTATGTATCTTATCCTGAGCTTTGTTTTCAAGTTTTTGTGCAAATTTTCATGTGTTTAGGCGTGTTTTTGAATTTTTAAAATTTTCAAAATTTTTTGGCGTTAGGTTAGCACTTTTGCATTTTGTTTTAGCGCATGTGCAATTAGGCTTAGCGCATTTGCATAGATTAGTGCTTATGCTCTTTTTGTTAGCGCATATGCATAGGATGTTAGCACATATGCATAGGATAGCATAAATGTTTCGTGTGTTAGCGCTTTTGCTCAATAAGATAGTGCTTTTTCTTGTTTTGTGCATATGCTTTTAGAGTTAGCACAAAAAGGTAGTGCAAATACTCAAAATTGATGTTTTTGATAAGTGTAAAGGCTAAAAATCACTTTGATGCTTATATTTAACATGTTTAATGTGCATTGATGATGAATAGGGACTTGATTGACTAATTGTGTGATGTTGTTGGATAGATAGCTTGATTGATTGTGTGATTGATAGATTGATTGATTACTTGATTGTTGATTGATAGATAGAGAAGCTCTAAGAAACCAATTTAGTTTCTGATGCAAGAACTTAGTAGAGTTTTGATTGAACTTAGTGATTGATAGAAAATCATGATTGATAGGTTTAAAATAATTTGATAGCTTAAGTTGCTTCAATTTGATTTGATAGATAGATAGAATTGATTGCTTAAGTTTGATTTGATAGATAGATAGCATAGATTGCTTCAATTTGATTTGATAGATAGATAGCGTAGATTGCTTCAATTTGATTTGATAGATAGATAGATGATTTGATTTAGTTTGATTGATTTCTCTTGATAAAATAGGAGAAATGTGATGTTCTCCAGTGTCAAGAGAAGTTACTGGTAGTATGACATTTAGTGCCAAAGCTAACATAGGCTGAGGTTAGACATATAGATGCTTGTGGTTTACGCCAATTGTTGTATATGCCTGAGATTACACATAAAAGAGGATTGTTGACAGTGTTAGCTGAGAGATGGCACAGTGAGCATAACACTTTCCACTTGCCCGTGGGTGAGATTAGTGTGATGCTCGAGGATGTCTATAGGATTTTGCACATCCCAGTGACTGGCGAGTTAGTGCAGTATGATTTTGAGGATTGTATTGGGATAGAGGCTTGCAAAGTCATGTTTGCTGATGATAACATTGATAGAGGAGGGATCCGATGAGAGGATATGGTGATGTATTACGAGGCTCTTCCTGTTATTCTTGCTGGTTTGATTGGAGGATTTATTTGTCTTGATAGGAGATCATTAGGTTTTTTTATTGGATGGGGTGAGATTCTCCAAAGTATGATGCAACATTGTACTCAATATGCTTGGGGCATTTGTATGTTGGCTCATTTATATCATGATCTTCATCAGGTAGTGTATGATGAGAGTGCGAGTTTGTCTACAGGATGCACTTTATTGCAGTTCTGGCACTGGGAGAACATTGCTATTACTCGACCAATCCATCACAGAGTTCATTGAGAGAGGCAACCATATGTGTATTTTTATGTAGGTATCCTTACTCAGCATAAGTCGGGTAAGATGGAGTATTGGCATTGGGTGCTTGATTCATTGGATAGCATTACTTGGAGACCATATGTTGATTGTGAGCCATGGATGGATGATGCACAGACATTACCATTTATCATGCAGAGTAGATATCTCATTGGTCGGATTCCTTAAATTGTTGAGTGAAAGTTGATTAGTCACATTCTAAGACAGTTTGGGATGATCTAGCCTATGGCTACTAGTGTGATGGTATATGCTCAGTGGTATAGAGATAAGCGAGATTGGGAAACTTCATTATCATTTGAGATTGCTCATGCAAAGTTTCTTGCTACTCCGAGAGTGGCTTATGATATGAGATTGCACATTCTTGATCCTGGGGTTACTGCAGATTATTTGTAGTATATATTAGCTCATCCATTTCCTCGCATTACTGATCTAGTAGATCCTCCTCCCAACTCAAGAGATGAGGATGATGACTCAGATGATTAAGTTTTTAGGAGATGGAGATGGAGATAAGAGCTCAGAGCTGCTCAGGATGCCAGGGGAGTTGGAGGTGAGGGTGAGGATAGAGGTGGTGGTGGTAGGAGACCTAGACGGAGGGGAGGTCGACTGAGAGTCCGTTGAGGACCATTTGGACTGATTGGCAGGATTGGGAGACCACATCCTATGGGTGGGAGGGATGTTGGATAGACTGTGAGGGAGCATGGCAGGATAGGTATGAGATCACCGAGAGGGTTGTCATTGACATGAGGAGGCAGGGTGACTGGATTGGATGGGGGTTGCGGGAGAGGCATTGATTTTGGATAGATTTAGCCAGATCCTAGGGTTATTGCAGTGCATGGTGGAGATGATGAGGATCCCGAGGATCATGTTCCCTTGATTAGACGATGGGTTTAGAGAGTTACTAAGGACCGAGATTCCAGCAATTGGACATGTTGGTGGTGAGGAGAGGATTGGGGTTCATTCACCACAATAGGATTTTCTAGAGAAAGATGCACCAAAGCATGATGTGCTAGAGCAGGAGACCATTGACAATCTTAGAGCACAGATGGATCAGCTTCGAGCACAGGTGTAGACTCTTATAGCTGAGAGAGATAGAGTTGTTAGGAGACAACAAGATACTCAAGGCCTTCTTGATCACATTCAGCAGGCTGGATCAGGTACTCTCTTTGTTGACACTGTTAGGGCATTAGTTTGGGCCGTGAAGGAGACCTCCCACTGGTGACGACGATATGAGGAGGTAGTTGCAGAGAGCCAGAGAGCAGTTAGTTATCAAACCATCGTGTTGATGGACACTAGCAGTGGTGGGGTCATGGAACCTCCTCAGATGAGTGGTGAGCATGGGAGATAGACATCTGGAGGATCTTCTCGCCCATAGCCATAGAGACAGACAGATTCAGGTGGTAGTGGTATAGGCACTTGTATTGTTTATTTGATATCATTGTATACTTGGACTTTTATTATTTTATGATGATCTATATGCAGACATGGACTCTATATGATGATTATCTTTATTATGCATGTTACTCTATTTGATGATGATCTATATGCAAGTAAATGATCTTTATGAAATGATAATGTAAATAATAATGATGATACTCTCCGTGGTTAATGAAATGTACTTAATTGAATGCAAATTAATGTAATTATTTAAATGTAACTAAATGAAATGGATGATGATTAAAATGATTCTAAGAAATGAATGCACCTACAATAATTAAATGCAAATTGTTTTTGTTTGTGTAAGTATACTCAATCTTTATTTATGACCGTTGATTTGTTAATGAAATGATATGCTTATAATGCCCCTTGACAATGAATTCTTATAATGCAGACGAATAATGAGCTAATCCAAAATCATCTAACTAAAAATTGTACTGCCATTCTTCATATGTGATTTTGTGACATTGCTTGATTTCATCATTAAGCTTTAAAATGTTGTAAGAAAATACAAGTAACTTGACATAATGATTCAAGATGACCTGAGTATTCCTTACATGGATTTTGATATAGCAAGTTAATACAATCAACTTGATATAATGGATGAAGTTGACAATGAGTATTTCTTGGAGAACCGACAAGGATTATCCCCTTTCATGCATGACTTGGAACGTCCTCCTTGATCTTTGCCGATCATATCCCAAGACAAGTTCATACCGTACTAAGAGATAAACCACAAATAGCAATCAAAGAAAAATAATCATGCCTCATCATAGCTTCTCTAGTCATGGACATCCTTGAGTTGCATAGAGTACATGATTAGCAATAAAATCAAGATATAAGCACTGAATTTTGCATGTCATTCACATGTTCTTATGGTCATTAACTGATATAATCATCTTGATGAATGATCTTTAATAATCCCGTATTACTTGCTAATCGATTCTTCGGTTCCTGAGTTTCATGATTCAGTTGTTGATGAAATGCCTTTATTTTTGTTGCTTTGTTGCTCGTTATCTGTTTCAAAACCCTAGGTGTTTTTAGTGTTTCTAAGTTTTTTGAATGTTTTGGATTTTTCAAAGATTCAAAAGATCACCTTAGCAAAAGGAATTAGGATTTTTCCCCCAGTTGAAACAAGAATTATTATGAATTTATGAATTGATCAAGATGCAAACCATGGCAGGATACAAATGCAAATATGATTGTGTAGCGTCCTAAAATTGCGACACTTGCAATTTTGACTGCATTTCGGTCTTCACGATGGCGACGCAACACGCAACCTGAATGGAGACCCCGAAACTTGCTCACGACACTGAAAACTGCATTTTTCAAGCACCCTGGCCTGAACCTCCTTGCACCCTGCTGTCCCAGGAGGTGGGACCAGAGCGCCCAGCACCCTGGTCCCCAGGACCATGGCGCCCAGCGCCCTGGTCCCCAGGACCATGGCGCCCAGCGCCCTGGTCCCTGGGTCCTATTTTGGGCCCGGTCTCCTAAGGGGTCTCGGGTCTTTTTGTTTGCAAATTGGAAATTAAACTTTCCTGGTCGGCCTAAGGTCAGGAAAATCAGTCTATCAACCCTAAATGACAAGTATATAAACTACATTTTTCTCTCTCATTTGGGAGAGAAGGGACACACATGATGTGAAAAGCGTGGAAACTATACTCAAGCATTCAAGCATTCCTTCAAGCAATTGATCATTTCAAGTCTCCATTCAAGGCTAAGTGTTGCATTCAAGTCAAGGATTCAACCATTGAAGAGGAGATCACATACTACATGCTACAACATACAACATACAACATCTATACCTTCGCACATAAGGATACAAACATCCTTAGAACAAGGTATTAGTACTTGTTTTACATACATTTACATTTTACAGCACTTGCTCATTTCTTGGTTAATTCCAAAACCGGGGTTTGACCTAAAGGCAAACCCCTAATCCTTAACCCCCCAATCATCTTCGCTTTTCTGTGTGTAGGTTGTAGGTACGCGACTGAAATTGAAGATCTGGAATCCTTGTGCAGAGACGAACAGATCCCCCTTCGTTTCGCGGATTTTTCGGAGGACCGTGGCGCCGGGCGCCATCGTCCCAACAACTTTTGCTCAAATTTGCAGGACAGCGCCGTATCGACATTTTACTGCTAATTCCAGGTCCGCAGCTTCATACTGTATTCCTATCTCAGTTTATAAGCGAATCTTTATCACTTTCTATGCATGCTTAGCTTAATTCTTCTATCAACATTCTTTACAAAAGAGGGTAGCCTTGCTGTCTTAACCCTTGAAACACATTTAGCATCCAATCTTGCCTTGCGTGGGATTGGATCTTGTGGGTTTCAACCCCTCTTTTGAATGTAAAGTCTCTCCCCTAAGTGAAAACCATCGAATCCTAGCGAACCTCCCTTCTCTCTCCTCGAAGTTGGAAGAGGGGAGAACAACTAGGGTCCGATCGCGATTTTCCGCTTTACATTTTGGTGAACCCGACGTGAACATCCTTTCTGATTTTTCATGCTTAGATCTGAAAAAATTGATTACATTTCCATGTTTGATCTTTTGTAAAATTTTAGAGGTGATTGCATAAAAACCCTAAATTTTCTTTTTAGTAATTGAACTTGTGAAATGTCTAAATGTTAATGCCTGTTTCAGATCTGCCCTTCTATTACAAATTTTCAATTCATATTTGTGCTTTAATTCTGAAAATTAAGTGGTTAAGTGTCAAAACCCTAATTTTTGAAACCCTCTTGATTCAACCTTTGTCCGACAATTTCACTGATCAAAACATCTCCAAATCAGCTGTAACTTTGGATTCCGCAATAAAATCACAATATCTTTCATCCCTGAAAATTTGGAAAAAAGTTGCGAGGACCGTGGCTCCGAGCGCCATCGTCCCCGACATTTTTTCCGAAATTTCGGGAGCGAGATCTTACTGTGTTTTTCTGCTAAAATTCAGAATTTTGGCTGATTTTATCAATTATAACACCTTCAAAATTACAGTCAAAGTTGGTCTTGTGATTGCTTGGATTAAGGCTTCTAAACATTTAAAAATCATTGAAATTGAAATTTTGTGTCAAAATTGTGTTCTTACTGTCCTACATTTGAAAAGTGTGTTATCATTCATTAAAAATTTCAGTGCTTTATTCAAATTCTTGCAATTTGTGACTTTTGAAATTAAGTGCTTAATTACAACAACTTTGATTTCCGCTTTCAAAATTGAATTTTGCGTGAAATTGAGTCAATTTTCAAATTTCAAAATTTGCATTGCTCTTGACATTCCCTCTAAAATCATAAAATTCAAAATTTCAGTTTCCCTCTCTTTTTCAAAATTCAAATTTTGCATTTTTCGACAATCTTGGTAGGGTTCAATTTCGAGATTGCAACTTTAATTTGGCCTATCTACAGATCGTAAAATTACTCAATTTTTTCAGATTAGCTCTAAAATCATCATACCTTTCATCCCTGCAAATTTCGAAAAAAGTTGCAAGGACCGTGTTGCACTCCGGGCGCCACGGTCCCGGACATTTTTTCTGAAATTTCGGGAGATTGTTGTGATTGCATTTAACAGCTTAAATCCAGAAGATTGGCTGATTTTACTGAAAATTGCTACCTCTAAATTCAAAATCTTCTCTCTCTTTCTAGTGCATGAGTTTTACAACAATAAGCCCTACTTACACTATTCCCGTTAGACGAAGCCGTAGAATTAAGTCTTTCCGAGGTTTAACTACTGAGGAGATGGAACCTAATTTGAATAGCCTTTTTAATGAGGACATGGGTAATTCCTCTAATCCTCCTAATGATGAAGAAGCTCTCCATGAGGTTTCTGCAGAACAACTTTCAAAATTGGATAACCAATTTGACGATTTTCGACAATGGATGTCTCAAGAATACCCTGATAGTCAAGCTCTTCCTTTAATTGAGGGTCTAAAATGTATGCTTCAAAGTGATAAGAATGGAATTGATATTTTGCGTGGTATTGCACACATTGTGGATTCGAATGTGATGCCTATGAAGAGTTGTGCTGAAAATTTGGGTTATACACAACCTCCTACTCAAGTCAATCATTCTATTCCTTTGACAACTTCTATTGCTAGTGTACCTACCTTTACATCAAACATAATGGCTACTTCTACACAAGACATTCCTCCTATGATCACCAGTCATGGGGGCAACCCTTCTTCTTCAATTAACCCTCTTCCTTCATTCAATCCGACTTCTTCATTCATTCCTTCAATGAGTGTGCCTATTATATCACCACAAATGAACATGATGCAAGGGGGCAATTCATTTAGCCATTCCATTCCTCCTTGTAGTGTTCCTCCTGCCCAATCATCTCCTATGACTAATTATCATAGAGTCCCACCACCTTACTCTTTACCTTCTTTCAATAACATAACACCTCCATCTCAATCTAACACATCCAATATGAATTCTTCGACTGAAGCGACCATTAACAATCTAGCACAAACTGTCTCTTCTTTACAGCAACAAATTGCCTCTATGAATCAATCTAAGTTTAGTGTGCCCACATTTGATGTTGCGAGCCCACTTTCTCTTGACATTGTTCGAGCTATCCCTCCTAAACATGTTGAAATCCCGCATTTGGAACTTTATAATGGTAAAGGAGATCCTCTAACACATGTTAAGACTTTTCAAACAATATGTACCGATTTTGCTTATGACCAAAGGTTGCTTGCAAAACTGTTTACTAGAACATTAAGAGACAAAGCCCTACAATGGTATTACTCGTTGCCTTCCTATTCTATTACTTCTTTCGAACAACTTGCAAATGCTTTCATTCAACAATTTCAAAACAATATAAGTCCTAAAGTTACTTTGATTGATTTAATGCATTGTAAACAAGGTGTTAAAGAAAAAGTGACTGATTTCATTGGTAGATATAAGCATTTGTATGCTCAAATTTCTTTTCCAGTGCCTGACAATGATATTCAAAGAATCTTTATTTCTAATTTACAAAAAGATATTCGAGACAAACTTCTATTTTCTGAGTTTACTTCTTTCCAACAGTTGTGTGCAACTCTTCACAATTATCAACTGACTGTGAGTCAAATGGAACAATCACATCCTATGGCTCTAAGTGATAAGGGTGACAACAGTCAACAACCATTTGGGAAGTTTAAACTGAACAGAGATTCCATCAAATTCAATGAAAACGTCATCAACAACAATGTGAATGCAGCATCAGGTGTGCCTCCTATTTCTAAATTTTTCAAGAAAGAAAGAAAGTATACTCCTTTGAATGAATCATTGCATAGTATTATGAATAAGTTATTGGTACAAAATGTGCTTACTCTTCCTCCTATAAGACAAATTGATCCTGCAAAGATTACTTCACCTTATTTTGATAACAAAGCCTTTTGTCACTTTCATCGTCAGCCTGGGCATGATACTGAAAAATGTTTTTCTTTAAAGGGTAAAATTCAAGATTTGATTGATAACAATACTATCTCTGTTTCTAGAGTGAATGATAAAGGTAACACATCTGTAGCTCCTCCTAACCAAAATCTTCAGATTTTCACTGATCCATTGCCTTCTCATACCTCTAATGCAATTGAGGCTAATGATTCCTCTCTCTCATCTAATGGTCTTGTGTCTGTGACTCCGAATGTGATTAACTTTGTAGAGCAGCAAGAAATCCCTAAAGAATCTTCCATCACATTTGATTCCAATGAAACCATTAGGGCACCTGATGGTCCTTTATACATAGTTGCAAAAGTTAAGAATACACCTTGCCGTGGAGTGCTTATTGATCCTTCGTGCATGATTAATGTTATTACTGAAGAATTCCTTTTTACTTTGCAATTGAATCAAGTGATTTATGACAAAATAGATGTGATTGTGAAATTATTTGATGCATTTTCTTCTCCTGCAATTGGTTCTATTACATTGCCTATTGAGGTCCATAACAAATCTCTTGACGTGAACTTTGCTATTATTCCATCTGCCGAACAATTTCGTGTGAAGCTTGGCTATCCTTGGCTATCTTCCATGAAAGCTATTGCTTCTCCTATTCATAAGTGTTTGAAATTTCCCCATAATGGTGAAGTTGTTACTGTCAATCATAGTCTCTTTAAACCAGCTGAAAGAACTTCTAGTGTTCCTATTGATTACTTTTGGCCTAAACAATTCCAATCTCTTCCTCCGTGAAGTGATCATCTTTTCAAATCTTATCAAAAGTGGAAAACAGATATGATCCTATCTCTAAGTGAACCTAGAACACCTAAACTTGATATTCCTATCATTCTTGAGAAGGAAGTTCTTCCTTTGAAAGATAAAACTAATGTCTTTCCTCAAGAAGATTCCCAACCCATCCCTATGGATGTGACTATGTCTATGCCTAATAAACTTCCTAAGAGTAAACCTATACCTCCTCGTCATGATGGACTTGGTCTCCTTCCTAAACCAAAAATTCCTCCTTTATATGGAGCAGTTCCTCCTCCTTCTTTTTATAGAGAGAAGAGACCTTCTTCTTCTCCTATTATCCAGCCTAAGAGACCACAACCTAAACACCCAAGTGCTAAGGATGAGAACATTCCTCCTCCTCAATCTTCTCCACTTCCTACTAAGACTAGACGAAATCGTTCTGCACGTGAACGCCGGCGAAAGCGTCGTCTTAGAGTTCAAACTTTGCAATCTCCAAAAACACCTTCAACAAGCATTATTCCATTTTCTCCTCAGCCGGACGTTGAGCCTAAATCTCCTAAACATAAGATGCATGATGGTCTTGATCCTGTGCAAGTTAAAGATCCTATTTTTATAAATCTTGATGATGATATGGATGAAAATGTTATTCATGATGAAAATGTTACTCCTCTTGCTTCTGATAGTGAATATGGACTTGTTGATGTTGATAACCATTTATCTAATGAATTTTCTAAAGCACTTATCCTAGCTCCTAGACAAGAACAACGTGGCTCGGAACATGAACATAGCCCTTGTTTGGATCTTGTGATAGCTCCATCTGCTGTGTTGGATGTTCCTCCTCTAGCGTGTTCCCTACCTTCCCGAAACATTGATCAGCAAGATCGGGGGGTAGATGACGTGCTAGACTAGTTTCATTAGCATAGCAGATTCTTTCCTCCTCTATTTCGTTACTTCTTCTATATGTTATTCTCATTCTTCTATTTATTGTCCTTAGTGTTGTTTACTTGAGGATGATGCAAAGCATTGAGATCTTTTTTGGTCTCTCTCATGTTGACTCAAAAGACACATGTGTTCCCTTCTTCTAGGTGACCTTCCTTGATTGGGGAATGAAGAACAATTATGCATACATACATATGATATACATGAATTATCATACAACATACTAACCCCGAGGAAAGCGAAGTCACCTTGTGCTTTGTGTTTTGTGTCTATTATCCTTGGGCTTATCTCACACTTGGGGGCTAAATCCTTGTGATAACGTGCTCCTTTCTCATTTCTTATATGTATCACTACCTTAAAGCAATCACCCCCGGTGAGGCGTGTGCGATCGCTTTAACGTAGGGGGGCATACATCCCGTTCATATCTTTTCAAGATACTTGAAAATTTCTTGGTAAATTTAGCCTTGCCTTGAAAATTTTTGATATCTTTCTTGCATGACTCATAGTGAGGGAACCTTACTACTGACAGTCATGGTTCTCCCTCGTGATCTTCCCTTTTGCTTTGTCAATCGAAGTCGTAAGATCCTTAGTCCACTGGGGGCTTGGTGTATCTTGCCTCCTTGACATGGTGAAAGTCTTTCAATATTGTTTCCTTGTACTTTACCGGAAGTATGAACATACATACTCCCGCTAAAGTGGGGGCTAAATGTAGCATCCTAAAATTGTGACACTTGCAATTTCGACTGCATTTTGGTCTTCACGATGGCGACGCAACACGCAACCTGAATGGAGACCCCGAAACTTGCTCACGACACTGAAAACTACATTTTTCAAGCACCCTGGCCTGAACCTCCTTGCACCCTGCTATCCCGGGAGGTGGGACCAGAGCGCCCAGCGCCCTGGTCCCCAGGACCATGGCACCTAGCGCCCTGGTCCCTGGGTCCTATTTTGGGCTTGGTCTCCTAAGGGGTCTCGGGTCTTTTTGTTTGCAAATTGGAAATTAAACTTTCTTGGTCGGCCTAAGGTCGGGAAAATCAGTCTATCAACCCTAAATGACAAGTATATAAACTACATTTTTCTCTCTCATTTGGGAGAGAAGGGACACACATGATGTGAAAAGCGTGGAAACTATACTCAAGCATTCAAGCATTCAAGCATTCCTTCAAGCAATTGATCATTTCAAGTCTCCATTCAAGGCTAAGTGTTGCATTCAAGTCAAGGATTCAACCATTGAAGAGGAGATCACATACTACATGCTACAACATACAACATACAACATCTATACCTTCGCACATAAGGATACAAAAATCCTTAGAACAAGGTATTAGTACTTGTTTTACATACATTTACATTTTACAGCACTTGCTCATTTCTTGGTTAATTCCAAAACTGGGGTTTGACCTAAAGGCAAACCCCTAATCCCTAACCCCCCAATCGTCTTCACTTTTCTGTGTGTAGGTTGCAGGTACGCGGCTGAAATTGAAGATCTGGAATCCTTGTGCAGAGACGAACAGATCCCCCTTTGTTTCGCGGATTTTTCGGAGGACCATGGTGCCGGGCGCCATCGTCCGGACAACTTTTGCTCAAATTTGCAGGATAGCGCCGTATCGACATTTTACTGCTAATTCCAGGTCCGCAGCTTCATACTGTATTCCTATCTCAGTTTATAAGCGAATCTTTATCACTTTCTATGCATGCTTAGCTTAATTCTTCTATCAACATTCTTTACAAAAGAGGGTAGCCTTGCTGTCTTAACCCTTGAAACACATTTAGCATCCAATCTTGCCTTGCGTGGGATTGGATCTTGTGGGTTTTAACCCCTCTTTTGAATGTAAAGTCTATCCCCTAAGTGAAAACCATCGAATCCTAGCGAACCTCCCTTCTCTCTCCTCGGAGTTGGAAGAGGGGAGAACAACTAGGGTCCGATCGCGATTTTCCGCTTTACAGATTGATTTTTATAAAATCTAAGACAGTGACTATGACAAGTATGTTGAAGATTGATAATTGTTGGTAAGTTGCATATTTCTTGCTAAATGGTGTAGAGAAATGGATGCAAAAGATGAAAGATGGAATGGATAAACTAGTATAGATGGAAGCGATATATGTGATAGGATGGAGTGGATAGGTGCACAAAGCGATCTCATAGAAGGAGGAAATTACTTTTTAGATAGTGCTTGTTTACCAAGTTTTCACCATCTAAATTTATTGCATTTTTGTTGTCTATACTTTTTAGGGATTTTCTTGCTTTTCTGAATTTTTTCGTTACTGATTTCTTCAGTACTTTTTATGCTTTTTATTGATTTTTTTTTTAGGACTTTATATGCTTTTTGTTTTTTATTTTTTTTTGGAATTTATATCTCAAGCATAGAATTTCTTGAGATGGATAGAATTGATAGGTTCATCAAACCAATCACCTTCAGGGGTAGATAACTTGTATGCTCCTGATCCATATGCTGCTACTATGACAAAAGGTCCTAGCGAATTTGGTTCAAATTTTGCCTTCTTTTCCCGGTCTTGCTGATTTCTTGGATTCTCCCTTAGAACTATATCTCCAATCTAGAAAATACGCGGCTTGACTCTATGGTTATAGCTTCTTGCAATTCTTTGTTGGTATACTTTCAAATGTTCTGTTGCATTTTGGTGACGTTCCTGAATCAGTTCTAGTTCCTGGAGTCGAGAGACTCATTGTTCTTCTTCTGGTATAAAACCATGCAAGGATACTCGTAGAGAAGGTATCTCTACTTCTATAGGTAATATAGCTTCTGATCCATAGACCAAACAATATGGAGTTTCCCCCATTGGAGTGCGGATGCTAGTTCGGTATGCCCAAAGAGCAGGATTTAGCTGAATGTGTCAGTCTTTTCCAACTTCATTGACTATTTTCTTCAAGATTTTCAAGATAGTTTTGTTTGATGCCTCAACTTGACCATTACCTTGTGGATAATATGGAGTAGAGAACCTTTGTTGGATATGAAACTGTTCACATAGCTCTTTCACATCTTTATTTTTGAATGGTCTTCCATTATCAGTGATAATGGTCATAGGAACTCCATAGCAACTGATTATATAATTCAAAATGAATGATGATATTTGTTTTCTTGTCACCGTTGTTAAAGGCACTAATTCAATCCACTTAGTAAAATATTTAGTAGCAATTAGAATGCACTTATGTCCATTAGAAGATGAGGGATTAATTTTTTCTACCAAGTGAAGGCCCCATTGTGAAAATGGCCATGATCCTATCATAGGATATAACTCTTGTGCAGGTGCATGAATGAGATTTCCATGGATTTGACATTGTTTACATTTTCTAGCATATGTGAATGGCTGTCTTTCCATAGTAGGCCAAAAGTAACCCATATGAAGAAGTTTCTTAGCCAATGTTAAACCACTTGAGTGTGTCCCTCAAATACCTGCATGAATGTCATTAAGAACTCTCTCAGATTCATCTTTTTCAAGACATCTCAACAAAGTACTATCTAGACCATGCCTAGATAGGATATCAACAATAATAGTATAGTGAGAGGTCTGACGGATAAAATTCCTTCTCTAATTACGAGATAATTCAAGAGGAAGGATATGATCTTTTAAATACTGATAAGTTTGACTGTATAAGGATTGACTGGTTCCTAATAGATGACAAATTCATTAGGTATGCTGGGATTGAATGGTAGGGGTTAAGATATCTTCCACAAGAAATTAGTAACGCTGTTTGTTCTCCTTATTTTGCAAGAGAGATGCTATTGTAGCCATTGCATCTGTTGCTTTTTTATCATTTCTTGGAATCTAGGTGAATGTTATTTCTTTAAAGTGTTCTTTAAATTTCTCTACCAGCTATTTTTATGGCATAAGATTATCATCCTTTGTTTGATATTCATCATTTATTTGGTTGATGATGTTGTGAATCTCCATAGACATGTAGTTCTTTGACATTCCATTCAATGGCCATTTTAAGCCCTATCGCCAATGCTTCATACTCTGCAGTATTATTGGTGCATGGAAATCACAGTCTATACGATTTTAGAATTGTGTGTCCTTGAGGTGTGATGAAAAAATTCCTACGCCTGATCCATATTATGTATAAGAACCACTCACCCTTCCATCTCAACTTCATCTTCCCTTTGCCAACTCATCCAACATGTGGCTAAGGAAATTAATATTTCTTAAATATTAATTCATCGTTTATCTTCAACCACCAAATTCAATGAATATTGTGTACGTAGACATATTTCATAACCATCTCCTATATTCTCTCCAACACCCCCTATATCTTAGGAAGTACTTGAGTCCACTTGTCCTATCATGCCAAAATCTTCTCCAGCTATCCCTAGATTCATTTGTATGCTGGCTCATTTATATCATGATCTTGATCAGGTAGTGTATGATGAGAGTGCGAGTTTGTCTATAGGATGCACTTTATTGCAGATCTGGTGTTGGGAGCACATTGCTATTACTCGGCCTATCCATCACAGATTTTGTGTAGAGTGGCAATCGTATGTGTATTTTTATGTAGGTATCCTTACTCAACATAAGCTGGGTAAGATTGAGTATTGGCATTGGGTGCTTGATTCATTGGATAGCATTACTTGGAGACCATATGCTGATTGTGAGTCATGGATGGATGATGCAAAGACATTACCATTTATCATGCAGAGTAGATATCTCATTGGTTGGGCACCTTAGATTTTTGAGTGATAGTTTATTAGTCACATTCTGAGATAGTTTGGGATGATCAAGCCTATGCCTATTGGTGTGACGATATATGCTCGACAGTACAAAGATAGGCAAGATTGGGGACCTTCATTATCATTTGAGATTGCTCATGCAGACTTTCTTGCTACTTTGAGAGTGGCTTATGATATGAGATTGCACATTCTTGATCCTGGGGTTACTGCAAATTATGCGTAGTATATATTAGCTCATCCATTTCCTCGCATTACTGATCTAGTAGATCCTCCTCCCAACTTAGGAGATGAGGATGATGACTTAGATGATCAAGTTTTTAGGAGACGGAGATAGAGACGAGAGCTCAAAGCTGCTCGGGAGGTTGGGGGAGGTGGACATGAGGGTGGTGATGGTAGGAGACCTGGATGGAGGGGAGGTCAACTGAGAGTCCGCGGAGGGCCGTTTGGAATGATTGGCAAGATTGGGAGACCACATCCTATGGGTGGGAGGGAGCATGGTAGGATAGGCATGAGATCACCAAGAGGGTTTCAATTGACAGCAGGAGGCAGGGTGATTGGACTAGATGGGGGTTGCTGGAGAGGCATTGATTTTGGTCAGATTCAGCCAGATCCTAGGGTTATTGCAGCGCATGGTGGAGATGATGAGGATCCTGAGGATCATGTTCCCCTGATTAGATGACATGTTAAGAGAGTTACTTGGACCAAGATTCCAGTAGTTGGAGAGGTTGGTGGTGAGGAGGGGATTGGGGTTCATGCACCACAATAGGATTTTCTAGAGCAGGATGCACCAGAGCATGATGTGCTAGACAGGAGACCATTGTCAATCTTAGAGCACAGCTTGATTAGCTTCAAGAACAGGTGCTAACTCTTATAGCTGAGAGAGATAGAGCTGTTAGGAGACAATAGGATACTCATGGCCTTCTTGATCACATTCAATAGATTGGATCGAGTACTCTCTCTGCTGACACTATTAGAGCATTAGTTTGGGTTGGGAAGGAGACTTCCCACTGGCGATGACAATATGAGGAGGTAGTTGCAGAGAGCCA
Source organism: Cryptomeria japonica (assembly GCF_030272615.1). Lineage (NCBI taxonomy): Eukaryota > Viridiplantae > Streptophyta > Pinopsida > Cupressales > Cupressaceae > Cryptomeria > Cryptomeria japonica. Next base: position 831,836,634 of record NC_081411.1, read on the forward strand.
AAGAGCGGGTAGTTATCATACCACCATGTTGATGGACACTAGCAGTGGTGGGGTCATGGGACCTCCTCAGAGGAGTGATGAGCATGGGAGACAGACATCTAGAGGATCTTCTCACCCACAACCATAGAAATAGACAAATTCAGGTGGTAGTGGTACAGGACAACCATGACTTCATTTGAGGCACTTGTGTTGTTTATTTGATATCATTGTATACTTGGACTTTTATTCTTTTATGATGATCTATATGCATACATGGACTCTATATGATGATTATAATGATGATCTATATGCATACATGGACTCTATATGATGATTATCTTTATTATGCATGTTACTCTATTTGATGATGATCTATATGCTTATATGCTTTGTCTATATCGATGCAATGATTAGATGGATGATGATATGATGATGATTGTCTTGCCTTATGATTATGATCTATATGATGCAATAATAAATGTTTTTGTTTTATTTTTGATTTTGATGACCTTGGATGCAAATGAAAATGATTACTTTAACTTAAATGATATGTAAATGATGCAAATGCAATGATCTATATGGAAATGCAAATGAATGATTGATTTGGTTTTGTTTTATGATGATATAAATGCAAATGATCTATATGAAATGTTTTTGATTTTTATGATACAATTGAAAATGATGGAAAAAATCAAATGCAATGATTGAGTTTTATATGTAATTCTTATAATGATTATGAATCTAAGTGCAAAGATGCAAGTAAATGATCTTTATGAAATGATAATGTAAATAATAATGATGATACTCTACATGGTTAATGAAATGTACTTAATTGAATGCAAATTAATGTAATTATTTAAATGTAACTAAATGAAATGGACACTGATTAAAATGATACTAAGAAATGAATGCACCTACAATGATTAAATGCAAATGTTTTTTGTTTGTCCAAGTATACTCAATCTTTATTTATGACCGTTGATCTGTTAATGAAATGATATGCTTATAATGCCACTTGACAATGAAAGCTTATAATGCAGAGGAATAATGAGCTAATCCAAAATCATCTAACTAAAAATTGTACTGCCATTCTTCATATGTGATTTTGTAACAGTGCTTGATTTCATCATTGAGCTTTAAAATGTTGTAAGAAAATACAAGCAACTTGACATAATGATTCAAGATGACCTGTGTATTCCTTACATGGATTTTGATATAGCAAGTTAATACAAGCAACTTGATATAATGGATCAAGTTGACCATGAGTATTACTTGCAGAACAGACAAGGATTATCCCCTTTCATGCATGACTTGGAACGTCCTCCTTGATCTTTTGTCGATCATATCCTAAGACAAGTTCATACAGTAGTAAGAGATAAATCACAAACAACAATCAAAGAAAAATAATCATGCCTCATCATAGCTTCTCTAGTCATGGACATCCTTGAGTTGCATAGAGTACATGAGTAGCAATAAAATCAAGATATAAGCACTGAATCTTGCATGTCATTCACATGTTCTTATTGTCATTAACTGATATAATCATATTGATGAATGATCTTTAATAATCCCATATTGCTTGTTGATCAATTCTTCGGTTCTTGAGTTTCACGATTTAGTTGTTGATGAAATGCCTTGATTTTTGTTGCTTTGTTGCTCGTTATTTGTTTCAAAACCCTAGGTGTTTTTGATTTTTCTATATTTTCCAAATGTTTTGGATTTTTGAAAGATTTAAAAGATCACCTTAGCAAAAGGAATTAGGATTTTGCCCCCAGTGGAAACAAAAATTATTATGAATGTATGAATTGATCAAGATCCAAACCATGGCAGGATACAAATGCAAATATAATTGATTTTTATAAAATCTAAGACAATGACTATGACAAGTATGTCAAAGATTGATAATTGTTGGTAAGTTGCATATTTCTTGCTAAATGGTGCAAAGCAATGGATGTGAAAGATGAAAGATGGAATGGATAAACTAGGATAGATGGAAGCGGTAGATGCGATAGGATGGAGTGGGTAGGTGCACAAAGCGATCTCGTAGATGGAGGAACTTACTTTTTAGATAGAGTTTGTTTATTGGGTTTTCACCATCTAAATTTATTGCATTTTTGTTGTTTATACTTTTTAGGGATTTTCTTGCTTTTCTGATTTTTTTCGTTACTAATTTCTTCAGTACTTTTTATGCTTTTTATTGATTTTTTTTTTTAGGACTTTATATGCTTTTTTTTTTTTTTTAGGACTTTATATCTCAAGCATAGAATTTCTTGAGATGGATATAACTGTTAGGTTCATCAAACCAATCACCTTTAGGGGTAGATAATTTGTATGCTCCTAATCCATATGTTGCTACTATGACAAAAGGTCCTAGCCAATTTGGTTCAAATTTTACCTTCTTTTCCCGGTCTTGCTGATTTCATGGATTCTCCCTTAGAATTGTAGACACCTAAAATTGTCATGTATAATTAAATAAATATCTTTATTTATTTAATTATTTGAGCCTAATTCTTCTATTAATTGATTAAATCTTTATTTATTTAATTAATTCATTTATCCTCTTCTAGCCTTATTTCTTATTTAAATAAATACTTTTATTTATTTAAATTATCTTTTTCCTAAATTAAATAAATACTTTTATTTATTTAATTGATCCCACTTCTTCTATTAATTAAATGAATCTTTATTTATTTAATTAATTCATTAACCTTTTCTACCTATGACACATGTCATTCATCTCTTAATTCCTACACTACCTACCCTCTCATTATTTTCTTATTTTCTCTACCTACCCTTTAATCCTAGCCGACCATTTATCTTTTACACCTATCAATCTTATCCCTCCATTTATTATAGTGTCTTCTATATAAGGAGATGCTTCCTTCATTATCAACCTTGATCAGTTGACTACTGGACTACCCAACTACTCTACGCTTTCGAAGTTGCATATGCGATCAAGCCTACTTGCAACCACATTTCCGTTCTTTGTTGAGCTCTTATGCACATATAAAATCTGAGAGCAAATATATCAAGCAAGATTAATGGAGATAGGAAGAATGAAGATCCAAACCCTATTGGACATGTGATGGTATAATCTTTGTGATTTCATTTGATTTGCATTGTCTTAGGTAATCTTCATATGTTATGGTGGATCTTTATTGTTGTTAGGCTAGGGTTTTGTGGTTGAATTCATTTAGTCTTTCAATATTGTTGTTTTATCCATTTTCACCATATACATTTTGGCACACCCAACGGGACTCTTGTCCCTTTTGCATTTAACATCTTTGTTGCAGATTTTGTGTTTTTTTGAAGTTGCAGATCTAACATTTCCGACAACATTTCGATATTTTCGCGTTTGCGCACTTTGAGATCACATTTTTGCTTTTCTATCGCGTTCCTTGAACCTCTTAATCATGTCTGTGTTTCTGACAATATTTTCATTTTCCAGATTGCAGGTTTTCATTATAGGCGCGCCTGTGGGCGAATTATTCGCGTCTGTGAGATTTAGCCGCATCTCTGATCATTTTAATCGCGTTTGTGTCTTGCAGATTTTGTTATTTTGCATTTTTGGCAGAAACGTGTTTGTGAGGTGTTAAAACGCATATGTGTAGGGTAAAATCGTGTTTGTGTTTTAGCTTTTGCATTTTGGTCTTTATCCAGTTTTAGGGTTTTATTTCGTTATTCGGACTTCGGATCTGGTTTATTTTGAGCTAACATCTTGTGATCTAGCTAACGAAATTGGTGTAGCTTGTCTTGAAAGAAAAATCGTTTTGTCAAAGGCCCCTATTTCACAAAGTCTTTTGGATCTAAAATTTAACTAACTTGTGTGTTTGCAGGAAGGGGTGTTCATTTGAAACAATCCAAACTACTAACAGATCTTTGTTGCAGGACCTTGGCAAGGGTTTTTGATCTTTATTGTGTGTCTTGTTTTCATAGACTAGAAAACACTTCAATTGGTGCACTAAAATTGAACTAGTGTCTTTTGTGTCTTGAGCAATAGGCTCTTTTTGTTTAATCTTTAGAGGGCCTATCTCCCAGTGTGGTCATTAGGACTACTAGTGAGGAGAGAATGACCCAAGTGGTAGCGAGGAAAACCTAGCTCTTCGAACCACTATAAACAACTATATTCATGGTGAGAGCTATGGATAACATGTGCTGATTAGTTCATACCGACACTATGTCTCCATATAAACCCGTTTGATCAAATTTATTTGATCATTTGTAGGGCGTAACCCCTACCGGTTGGGAGCCTTCTGTATTTATAGAGCTGAAAGTGCCACATGTATGGCCACATGAGCGGATGCCCTTACTAGAACCTTTTTGTTTTAGAAGCCAGAATCCTTCTAGTTGTTGGGGCAAAAGGTCGGACCTCTAGAGCGGCCCACACACATACGATTCTTAGTAGAGATACAAAGTTCACCATAGGGAGTTTTTGTGGGGACTGATGTTTGGCTGCCCCGAGAAGTGAGTGTCGAGGGTGGAGCTAGTGGGTTCAAGCATCTAAGTATCCACTCTGAATAGCATAGCCTCATGTGGGTTCAACAACTATTGTCCTGGCCAACCATAAGAATTGTGCTTGTCTTACTTTGAATAATCAAACATTCAAGATCAAACATCAAAACATTGTGTCTTTTGTGTCTTCAAGTGTATGCAAAACAATTTTACATCAAACAACACACTTTTTTTTGAGTCATTTTGAGTCTAAACACTTGCAAACATTGTGTCCTCTTGTCATGAAAAAATAGTCAGAAATTTCAGATTTGGGTGACAACAAAACAACTTCACGAATTGAAAAAATTGCACTCAGTTTTTAGAAACGCGTCTGTGTTTGACAGAATAGCGTCTGTGTCATTGAATCGCATATGTGAAGGGCAGAAACACATCTGTGTTCTCTTGAGCAACATTGCATTTACAAAATCTCATAAATGTGTTTGTGTTTGACAGAACCACGTCTGTCATTAAATCACGTCTGTGAAGTATATAGGAACGTCTGTGTTCAGAATTGAAAAACTTTTACAGTCCAGCAAACAAGAACAGTCAGTTTCAGACTTATTGAGCTCCCTAGGTTATCTCTCTCTGGGTTTTCATCTAGCATTCAACCTGTCTTTGGGTCTCACAAAGTCCATGATTGCTTTACACCTTACATTACATTCACATTTGTCTAAACTTGAGTCAAAAGGTCACTTGCTTGTCCCCATCATACTTTGTCAACACATTACATACAACAACATTTTGCTAAGTTGTCCCTCATCAAGGTCTATCACCTTTGGGTCTCATTTGGTCTTACTTAGAGTCAAGGTCAACTTACCTCATCAAGAGAAACTATCATCTCTTTGGAAGTCGCACCTACTCTACTACATACATACTTGGTCTTACACTTTGGACATTGCAAGTACACCTCAGATTCATTTACATTCCATCCAACTCTTGGTCTTCCATACTCTTTTCCATTTTCATCTAGTTTCACACATCTGGGTCAATACCTAATTCATGGTTGAAACCCGTTCCCAAAAATATAGGAGAGAAACTAAAGAGGCTCAAGAGTCTGCAAACATGAGTACCTATGAGTATGACAATGATATATTTTTCAATTCTGATCATACTACATTACTTGACATGGATGCCTATAGAAACATTCCAAATATTGAGCACATGGACACTACAAACAACAATGATACTCACAATGACAATATGAACAACATTTCAGTACATTCAGCAGAAGTGGAAGACTCCATTATGGATCCCCGTTTCAATCGATTGGTTGAGGAAATAATGAGGAGAGATAGACAATATTTCTTACAAGTGATGGCACAAAGTGGAGCCAAGATCCCTCATGATTTTGACATGTCTCAAATAATGGAAAATTGAACTTTGCAACAACCTCGCCTTAGCATGGATCAAAGGAGGCCTAATAGTGGAGTCTTGTGCCTGAATCACCATCATCTTTGTTTCAAAATCCTGAGGTCCCATACACACATGGTCAAGCATATGATACTCACCTTCACAGACCATTATGGAAGTCTTATGCAGAAAATATACTCAATCACATGCCAATGCTAAGGACCAACCACCAAAGCAATTGGATATCCAAAGGCATGTTCAAAATTTGGACACAAGGAAATCCCATGTCAAATTTGAGGCCAACACACAAGAAAAAACTCATGACATTCCTGTAGAGTATGGTATACATGGACAAAGTAGATATTCCATTCCTCACCATGACTCTATACCAAGTGGTCCATATACGTAGCATCATTATAGACCTCCTCCATATGAACATGTGTATGATCAATACCATCCATATATGCAACATGCTCCTCCTCCACCTGGTGCCTCAGGCACTGGATATGATCTAAGAAGTCGATCTCCACCTAAGAACAATTTGGAACAACAAATTAAGGACTTACAAAAGAAAATGGAGGACATAAATACACCAAAGCCAACTTACACAATGAGAGACATATGTCCCTGTCCATTTGACAAAAGCATTCCAATACCTCCATTTCCTACACACTTTGTGACATCTAAGTTCGATAAGTATAGAGGAAAAGGGGATCCTAAGGCACATATAAGACAATTTTTCACAGCCTGCATTGAGGTAGCAGCAGAAGAGACATATTTGATGAGATTATTCCCATAAAGCTTAGGTGATCAAGCTATGAAATGGTTCTCCCAACTTCCACCTAGAATTAAGTCATGGGGTGACTTAGCAGAGGTATTTATCCAACATTTCTCATACAACATAGAGACAGACATATCAGTCACTACTTTGTGCAACACCAAGCAAAAGGATGGAGAATCTTTTTCATCATTTTTACAAAGATGGAGAAATCTAGCCAGCAGATGCTCTTGTGAAATTCCACAAACACAAATGGTAGAGATGTTCACCTAGAATGTCAACAAAGACATTGGTTATGATCTAAGAAAATCTTGTTTTTCCACCTTCAAGGATGTCATTGAAAAAGGCTTAGCAACAGAGAAGGTCCTAATTGAACAAGGAGTCATTAAGATATTAAAAAAAAATGAAGAGGACTTTAAAGGAAAAGACAAGCCACGATTTTGGAATAAAAACAAGAACACAGTCAATGATGGTGTTGTGGATGCCAATACAGTGCGACCTAAAATCATTTTTTCTGGATCAAGCTCTACAAACAATCAAGTGAATACTCAAACAACTTCCAAGTCACGAAGGAATTACACCCCATTGGGAGAACCACTTGAATCCATTTTCAAGAGGCTAGTGGCAAACAAAATAATAACAATTCCAGATTTGCCTCCATATGAGCCAAAGGTTAAACCAAATTGGTTGAATGATGATGAGTATTATGAATTTCATAAGAGCAAGGGTCATAAGATAGGAAATTGCCATCGAATGAAGAACATCATACAAGAGCTTATTGATAGAGGAGACATTGAGATTGAAGGACACTCATCCAATCAAGAACATGAAATGTTTAAAGAACCATTCTGAAAACATGGCAAGGGAAAAGCTAAAGCCACAGATGATCAGACCAACTATACCAGAGCATCCTATAACTATGATTCAACTGTCAATCACATTTTGATGGACAATTATGTCTCTACCATTATCATCAAGGACAAAACACCTGAGACTTCTACCCAAAGACCCAAGATTATCCTAAAACGCATCGGATCTTCTTTTGAACATACCTCTGAATGTAATGTTACAACTCACCAAGGTAAATTCACTTTGCAAGGTGCTCTAGCTAAAAACACCACTTCCTCATCAACCAAGCCCGAGTTTGACCTTGTAGAACAGTTAGGGAAGACACCCACACTCATCTCCATCCTTGAGCTCTTATGCATATCCCCCACACATAAAGCTATTCTTGACAAAATCTTGAGAGACACTTCTGTCCCTACTGATCTGAACGTGGACCAGTTGCAAGCCATGGTGGGATATCTTTCCATTCCACACTCCCTTACATTTACAGAAGCCGATGACGCCTCTGTAAGTCATCCATATAATGCACCTTTACACATTGAAGCCTTCCTACACAAACATCAAATAAAACGAGTCCTGATAGATGGAGGAGTAGGTCTAAACATTTGTACTTTGAGCACTACTAAACAATTGGGATATTCAGATAAAGCTGTGAATTCTACAAAAAAAATTACCATCAAAGCATATGATGATGAAGAACGTTCATCCAAAGGCATAGTCACCTTGCCTCTCAGAGTTGGGCCAGTTACAAAGGATGTGATTTGTCATGTCCTAGACCTGGATCTCACATACAATATATTACTAGGACGTCCTTGAATTCATGAAATGAGGGCAGTCCCATCTACATATCACCAATGCATTAATTTTCCTCACAACGGAGTTGAAATAACAATTAATTGTGATCCTAATCCATTCATATACTACAATAACTTGAGACCAAAAATTGAGATGATCATTCCAAGTAATAGGGAAGTTGTCCTTACTTCTGCATACATTGATCCTGAATCATTAAAACCTTCTACATCAAAACAAGGTGAGCTTAAAGGGAAATTTCAGGACAAGGGCATGGGTGAATACACTTTGAATCAAACCATGTGCTTACAACAAGTTATGAGTTCACCAAAATAATATGGACAACCACATCCTACTAAGCAGGTATCTATCATTATACTCAAATGGGATCCTACTATCTTTCAAAGATGGGGTGAACTGGAAGAAGAAGACTTATACAAAATGCTTTACAAAGACCCTAAAAATGATACACAAGATCACATCAACATACCATGTGAAAAGTATGGCAAAGGATTCAAGATCCTACAAAAATTTGGGTATGATGGAAAAAGTCCTCTTGGCTTAAGAAAGGAAGGCATCATTGAACCTTTACAACCTGAATTGACATTAAAAAAGGAACGCTCGAAAGGACTTGGTTTCATATCTCCCAAGATCAATACTCAAAAGACAGGAGAAGCATTACAAATCAAAGTTGCCAAAATTCAACAAGAGAATCGCTATTCCACCAACTCCAATGAGTGGGAATGAGATTTAGGCAAATCCTCTAGTGACTATGAACTCACCGAGACATTCAGAGAACTAGGTGAACCCACAAAAAAAGAGGAATTTTATAGAAAATTCAAAGTTGGTCAAGAGGTAACCCCTAAGTATCCCACACAGTCCTTACCTCTAGGTTCTAGGTCAAAATCATGAAGAATGAGAACACCTATCCCAGAATGTGCTACTGGTGATGACAATTTGGATTCATTCACGATCGAGACAGATGAGGAGAGTGCCAATGATGACCCCAATAACTACCTCGACATACCTGAGTATAACTGCATCTTCACCCTTAGTCCCGCTAACTTTGAAGACATCAAAGGCCTTCCCCTTGTTCACCACCAACTTGTTGACTGGGACCATGAGGGACCTGTATAGTTCGACACATTCCAAAATGATGAAGCCTTTATTGACTATCTAGGCATACGAGATTATCTTCCCCTTGGGGACCATAAGGTGGGATACACTATAGAGCTCAATAGCATGGCATATTTTGGTGAGGGTGTTGGGCCTTCCAGTCACAAAAACATAAAAATAAAAACAAATCAAGGGTCTTATGGTGAAAACCACGTTGTGGCGCTATCTGACCCCAAAAAAGTAAAAAGAAAGGACGTATCTGAGGGCGAAAACCTCTCTGAGGAACCCGAGGATGGAAGGCTCGACATTCTCCCAGTATCATATGAAGAAAAATCATCTATGTTGGTAGAGGAGACCATCAAAACAAACATTGGTATAGAAGAAACTCCACATACCATATTCCTGGCTCAATCCCTGACAGAGACAAAAAGATCAAAGTTCATAAGTTTCTTCACAGAATGAAAAATCAATTTTGCATGGTCATACGCTGATATGCCTGGATTAGATCCAGATTTGGTAATGCATCATTTGACAGTCAAACCGGGGGCAAAACTAGTGAAACATAAATTAAGAAAGATGCATCCACAAGTGGCATTATTAGTCAAGGTAGAGCTAGAAAAATTATTTGATGTCCGATTCATATGCCCAATTGACTATCCTGAGTGGATTTCCAACTTAGTACCTATCAACAAACCGGATCGTAGCATCAGAATATGTATAGATTTAAGAGACATCAACAAAGCTTGTCCTAAGGATGATTTTCCATTACCAAATATTGACCTGATCGTAGATCTCACAGCAAGGCATGCGATGTTATCTTTGATGGATGGATTCTCTGGTTATAATCAAATAAAAATTGCATCTGAGGATCAACACAAGATAACATTTACTTGCCCTTGGGGAACTTTCTGCTAGAATGTCATGCCCTTCGGGCTCAAGAATGTAGGTGCTACATATCAAAGAGCCATGACTACTATCTTTCATGATCTCATGCACGTTACTATGGAAGATTATGTTGATGAGCTTTTGAGAAAATCAATAGACAGAGATGCACATTTGGACATACTTTCAGTCATTTTTGATCAGTTGGAAAAATACAAAGTAAGATTAAACCCCAAGAAATGTGTCTTTGGAGTAACCTCCGGGAAGCTCTTGGGATTCATTGTCTCGAAAAAGGGAATTTAAGCCAATCCAACAAAATTCAAAGCCATCCTAGAGATGCAATCACCAAGAAATATCAGTCAACTTTGATCTTTGTAAGGGAGACTCCAGTCCATACGAAGATTCATAGCACAACTTGCGGATAAATGTCATCCTTTTCAACATTTGCTACACAAAAACATCAAATTCAAATGGGATGATAACTATCAACAAGCTTTCCAAATACTCAAAGATTATCTTTTGAATCCGCCAATCTTGATGCCACTGGTTCTGGATCAACCCCTATTACTATACATATCTGCTACTTCAACAGCACTGGGGGCACTCTTAGCTCAACAAAATGCTGAGGGCAAAGAAAAGGCAGTCTACTACATCAGTTGCACTTTGGTGGGATATGAGCTAAACTACACACCCATTGAGTGTGCATGCCTTGATGTGGTCTTTGCTTCACATAAATTACGACACTACATGCTAACTCATAAAACTAAGTTGTTCGCAAGGATCAATCCATTGAAATACCTTCTCAATAAAGCAACGCTTACAGGTCGACTAGCTAAATGGGTGATGCTCCTGAGTGAATTTGACATTGAGTATGTGGACAGAAAAGCAATAAAAGGACAAGTTATCATAGATCAATTAGCAGATGCTCCTATGATAGATGATGCTCCTCTAACTTCAGAATTTCCAGTTGAATTCATCTTGACAATATCACACACAAAGCCTTGGCAACTATACTTTGACTACTCATACACACAACATAGTGTAGGAGCTGGCATCCTCTTCATCATGCCTTAAGGGGATTGCATACCAAAATCATATCGATTATCATTTCCTTGCAGTAATAACATAGCAGAATACGAGGCATTAACAATAGGATTACAGATCACAGTTCAGTGGAAGATCCAGGAACTTCATGTTTTTGGGGACTCTCAACTTGTAATTCATCAAGCAACTGATGACTACGAAGCTAAAGATGAAAAATTAATGCCTTACAAAAGAATGGTGGATGACCTAAAACAACATTTCACGAAGTTAGATTTTGAGCAGATACCAAGAGAGCATAATCAAGTCGCAGATGCCATGGCTACAATTGCTTCACTGATCGATCTACCACAGAATGAAACCCGCTATAAGTTCTTGGTGGATAACCTTTTGGTTCCCTCGTATGAGATAACTCCTACTAAGATGATATGTGTCATTGGTCCCGATTCCCAGTTATATGGATCCATTTTCACATACCTACGCAATAATACCCTTCCTCCTGACTTATCCAACAACCAACGTCACACTTTCATTCGCCAATCTTCTCGATACATTATTTTAGCTAATATATACCATCGAGGTCTAGATGGCACTCTTCTTAGATGTTTAGAAAGGGACGAAGCTCAGATTTGCATTATGTGAAGTTCATAAAGGGATATGTGGTCCACATTCTAGTGGTCCTACCTTAGCCAAGAAACTCATCAGGACTAGATATTACTGACCCAATATGGAAAAAGATTCATATCAGTTTGTCAAAAAATGTAAGCAATGTCAACTTCATGGAGACCTCATTCATGCACCAGCACAAGAACTTCAACCAATTGTGACTCCTTGGCCCTTTTTCCAATGGGGACTTGATCTCATAGGCAAGATTCACCCTCCTTCTTCCAATGGCCACAAACTCATAATCACTGCCACAAAGTATTTCACAAAATGGATCGAAGCCATGCCTCTTACACAAGTCACTGAAAAATAGATTGCTACATTCATTCTCAACTACATCATTTGTCAATACGGTATTCATGTCTCCATCATCACCGATAACGGGCGTCCCTTCAAATATCAGGATGTTCATGAACTTTGTGATCGCTTTCATATTGCCCATCGTTTCTCCACACCTTATTACCCCAAGGTAATGGCCAAGATGAGGCATCAAATAAAGCCATTCTTAAAATCCTAAAAAAGACAGTCGATGATGTTGGCCGCAATTGGCATGTCCAACTTAATCCCGCACTTTGGGCTTACCGCACAAGCGTCTGCACACCTATAGGAGCTACACCTTATTCACTTGTATACGACACTGAAGCTATCTTGCCTATCGAGGTTGAGTTACCCTCTTTACAAGTCTCTTTGCAAAACATTATCAGTGATGAAGACTATAGGGTCTCTTGCTTACAAGAACTTTAACTATTGGATGAACAAAGACAAACTACTTTTAATCATCTCAAGGCTTATCAACAACGAATGAGTCACAACTACAATCATAAAGTCAAGTCTCACACATTTGAGGTAGGTGACTTAGTTCTCAGAGAAAATCCTAAAAATCAGCAAGACAGAGAGAAGAAGGGCAAGTTCGAACCAAACTAGCTTGGTCCTTACATCATCACAACAGCATATGGATCTGGTGCATATCAACTTTCAACCCCAGAGGGTGAACCTTTGGAGGATCCTATCAACAACATGCACCTTCGCAGGTTTTACACATAGCTCTTCAGAGTATCCTAATTCAAAAATACAAAAAAAAAAAATACAAAATACAAAAAAATCAAAAACATAAAAAATCGTTATTTGGTGAAAACCTGGCAAACAAGCACCTTGTAACAAATTTTTTCTTTTGAAAAATCGAAAAAAAGTAAAGAGAAAACATTTCATCCAATGGTGAAAACCACTTCGATGGCGCCCTGGGCAAGTACCACGGTGAAAACCGAGTCACTGGCGCCATGTGTAGAGACATTGCTCCTCCCTCCTTTAGGATTCGCTTTCATCATTTCACTTTGCACACACTCACAACCTATTCATTCATAACAAACTTACCCATTCCCATCATGGCTTGTTATTGATCTACCCAAGATTGGTTTTCCATTCATAATAAACATTCCTTTTCACCCCTTTCCATCCATAATAAATTAGCTCCTATCTATGGCTATGGAAAATCCTATGTCTAGTGATGGGTTTGGAACTAAGAACATCACATGTTCTAAGGAGTACAGTTTCTTCTAGTTTTCTTCAGTCTATCCACGCACAATCCACAATAAAGCAACACTTGCATCGCCAATCCCTAATAAAGTTCCGTCTTCTCCGCAATAAAGTATCAGTTTCATGGATTTAGTCAGTTTCAGATGACACATGACAACAATGGGCTTCAACAAATCAAATCTTTCAATAGACTCAGACAACATTATGGTTCAATGCTATCTATCCTTTTGTGAAAGTAAACATTGTGACCACAATCAAATAGACTTATACAAGTGATAAGAGACACTAAACTTGAGGACTACAGTGGATGTTGGTGTTGAGTCTTGGTTTTCTTTTGATTTTATCTTTTGGTGACATGTCTTTTAGCTTTTCCGAGATGTCTCTGACTAGAGATTTTTTCTCCAGGATGTCTTTGACTAGAAAGGCGAGGATGGGGTATCGTCACCTATTTTTCTTTGCTGTTTGTGGATTGTCTCTTAGTAATGCTATGACTTGTCCAAGGATATGAGGACACTTTGAGTCTAGTATGAACTGGGGCATTCCTTGTTTGTGACTATCTTATCTCCATGTAAACAGGTACAGTGACTTTCTGGGTCGAACATATATCTGGATTGTCATAACCTATTTTTCCATAATAAAGCTCAATGATGATAATGCACAAGAAGCTCTTTCACTTTCATATCTTCTATCTTCCCTTCCCCTTTCTTGATTGACTTCCATCATCCTTCTTGAGTCTGTGTAGCCTTCTATCACATGACTGAGTATAATGACATGCCAAAAATCTATGTATTTCATGTAGTTGCACCTGCATTACCACATATAAGCATTTCATACATACATATAGATATCACAATTGCATCACATTGTGCACACAAAACATGTTAGCACATTTTACATTTACATTGTCATATTCATCTGCATTTCATACATTCACATTTGCATTAGCATAACATATAAAAACATTAAAAATAAAAAATATTGCATTTCATTATGTATATATTTGCATCTATATCATAACCATCACATAGAAACATACATCATGAAACATCTCATCACATAGGTACACATGCATATAGCTACTGCAAGGATGAATCTCATATATATATAATCATAAATGTCATGATACAATGATGTCAAAATAATATGGCTACAATCACCTGAAGGTGTCATCATACAAAATGGTACAAAACTGATACATAGGGAGCCCTCTAAGGCTATGATGAACTCCCTCCCTCGGAGCTACCTGGCCTCAATGAATTCTGAGCCCTAGAAGGACCCGCCCTAGGATCATCTCTCCTGTCCCCTCTATCTGGTGGTGGTGGAAGACCCATGACCCCACTGCTCAATGCCTGTCTCACGTCCCTCCCTCCAGTGGTCGTCAATGTTCACGATGGTCTACAGAAGCTCCTAGCCTGCTGCTTTGGTGGCACTGCTCCATAGTATAGGTCTCTCCAGTAACCTATCTCCTCCTTGGCTCACAGAACATAGGCGTATCCAGATCATGTGTCCTCTACTGCCTATCTCCCTGCCCTTAGTGCTATCTCAGCCTCTATATAACACTCGATGGCCTGATCCCTCTCCCACTCCGTATCCCTCAGCTATCTCTTGAGCCTATCTCTCTCCTACTTGAGATGCTGGATCTTATCTGCCTATCCCTGGCAGATCTCCCTCAACTCTAGCAACTCATCCTCCTCCTCTCCCCTCCACCCTATGGTGGCTCCTATGGCTTTCCCTATCCCTGTACCTATCCCTATACCTGTCCCTGCTCCTGTGGCTACCCCTATCCTTGTCCCTATCCTTGTACCTGTCTGGGACCATGTGCTACTGGCACCTATAAAGGAAATCCACCTTTTCCCCTCACCATGTTATCTTTTCGAGCCTACCTCTCCTTTCCACTCTCCCTCTACGAAGCCACTCTCCTCTCTCCTACCATACCCTGCCTCCTTCGTTGGCCTCTACCTCCGCCATCTCCATCATTATACCCATCACCTCCACCGTCTCCATCTATCAACTCCCCATGATCCATTAGCCATGGAAATGGATGCTCAGTCCAATCTGTAGTATACTTTGCATCCATCCCTGCATCCTCTATCTCTGGCCACATATCCTAAGGCAAGGGAATATTCTCTACTAGCTGCATCACTGCCTGATCATATGACAATAATGGTTTGAAGTGCATCTGATCCCTCACTATCTGAGCATACATCCCAGAACCTCGTGGCATCCATTGTATCCTGTCAAACTAACTACCCACCCTGTCTACCAACTGTCTCTCCAGCACATATGGTATCTGCCCAATCAGATACCTGCTCTGAAATGTATATGGCATCTCCATTGCGTCATCCTCCCACTCCTCATACTCTCAGTACAACCTCCATACTATAGTGTCAATCTCATCAATGACCCTGCACTAGTGCTCTAGTCTCCCAATCCGTGGCTAAGATGTAATCATATCATATAAATGCACAAAACTGCGCCAATGGCCTCTGCCTCTGAAATGAATCGGTCGGGTAACCGGTAGATGCTCATAAGCCCACACCTACAACAATGTCACTCCGCAGCCCAATCCCACTGATCCATGGTATACAAACTGATGGAGATCATAATACAAATGTACCAGCAGACACAGTCCCCATGCAAATCTAGTATGTTGTGTCACCAATATCTCTAGTGTGCTGCTCCAGCCCACAACTAATCCTCGTGTCGCCCTATCTGGACATAGGAACCCACTAATCACTCCTACCAGTACTATTGGTAATGCTAATGCAGTCTATGTCATCGTGTCCCATGCCATGTGTCTAGCCCTCATCTCCAATCCTGGATCCTGGAACACTTGTCTCAGTGCATCCTTGTCTTTGTCTCAATCGTAGGGTACTAACTCCCCATCGATCGGTATCCTCAAAATCTTGTAAACATCCTCTAAGGTGATTGTCATCTCACCCATCGACAAATGAAAACTACAAGTCTCTGAGTGCCATCTCTCAACCAGTGCAGTCAGCAATCCCATGTTCACCCGAAACTTGGGTACATACAGAATATGTTGTAGGCCCATAGCCTGAATCGCTGCTCTCTCCTCAACTATCAGCTCTGCTCGCAAACTCTGATTCAATGGGAATCTCTCCCGTGACTCCAGCATAGGTGGGTACTCTTGCAGTCAAGCAAATCAAACTGTGTTAATCATAGTGGCATTCCCTATTCATCACAAAATGCTGCTTATTATCCTAGTGCTTATGGTATTCTATCCTAGTAACACTCCCTATTTATCACAAAGTGTTGCTGTCTATTCTAGTGGTACTCCCTGTTCACCACAAAGTACTACGTGTTTGTACTCCATGTTCATCACAAAGTGCTGCTCACTTTTGCACTCCATGTTCATTACAAAGTGCTGCTCTCATTAGTACTCCCTGTTCATCACAAAGTGCTATGTCTTGGTATTCCCTGTTCATCACAAAGTTCCTTGATCTATCCTATCCGAGGGCCTCTACTTGAGTGTATCCTCTTAAGTAGTTTCCTGATTGGCAACGCATGTTCTATCACATAATTGTCAATCCTATCCCTATCTACTATCCTAGTCTTCCCTAGAGGAACTTCTTGAGTGTATCCTCTCAGCAACTTATCCAATTGACAACGTATGTTCATCACAAAACTGCCGATTTGGCCTAGAAGACATAAACACAAATTTTTGACATAAACGTGCTTACATACTGCACATACGCGTCTTCTCTACACAGACACGCCTGAAATACATAGACGTGCCTCTGATCTGCACAGACGTGCCCATATAGCACAAACATGCCTACACAACACAGGCGCACTTGCATTTGCCACAAATGCCTTTTCATTCACAGACACACTTAAACATTTCATAGACATGCCTATCCTACCTAGACACGTCTGGCACCGACGCAGACGCATCTTGTCATTTTTCCCCCCACTTGACATTTTTTGACATACCTAATGCACATTTATTACCCTACCTAGCATGAATTTATGACAACAATTAATGTGGCAAAGTACATGGAGGTTTTGTGGTACTTACCGGCTCTCCTGCATCTGTTGGCCTCTGAAATCGGTGAACAGGATCAAATCTATGAACCAATGCCATCGCTGTTGACTGCTCTCTGCTCTCTCTGCACTCTGATCTCTTGGATGTGTGGATGAAAATGAGGATGTTTTCCCCTTGTGGTCTATCTTATAGACTACTCTATCTCTATCCCTAGTCCTAGTCCTCGTTTCCCGAGTTAGTCTTTATTATCCCATGAATCTGTCACTCTATCCTATCCGATCAGTCCATTATAGCCTTTATTTCTTATCGAGAGATTGTCTGCGATCTTTTCAGACATTTTCATCCAATCTCTCGAGGGGGAATATCATTCCCATCTTGGGGCAACTTTGTATCAGTTCATCTAATCTTCTTTGAAACAACGCGACAAGCTGCATTGTCTCAAAGAGGGGCAAAATGTAGACACCTAAAATTGTCATGTATAATTAAATAAATATATTTATTTATTTAATTATTTGAGCCTAATTCTTCTATTAATTAAATAAATCTTTATTTATTTAATTAATTCATTTATCCTCTTCTAGGCTTATTTCTTATTTAAATAAATACTTTTATTTATTTAATTGATCCCACTTCTTCTATTAATTAAATGAATCTTTATTTATTTAATTAATTCATTAACCTTTTCTACCTATGACACATGTCATTCATCTCTTAATTCCTACACTACCTACCCTCTCATTATTTTCTTATTTTCTCTACCTACCCTTTAATCCTAGCCGACCATTTATCTTTTACACCTCTCAATCTTATCCCTCCATTTCTTATAGTGTCTTCTATATAAGGAGATTCTTCCTTCATTATCAACCCTGATTAGTTAACTATTGGACTACCCGACTACTCTACACTTTCGAACTTGCATATGCGATCAAGCCTACTTGCAACCACATTTTCGTTCTTTATTGAGCTCTTGTGCACATATAAAATCTGAGAGTAAATATATCAAGCAAGATCAATGGAGATAGGAAGAATGGAGATGCAAAATCTATTGGACATGTGATGGTACAATATTTGTGTTTTCATTTGATTTGCATTGTCTTAGGTAATCTTCATATGTTATGGTGGATCTTTGTTGTTGTGAGGCTAGGGTTTTGTGGTTGAATTCATTTAGTCTTTCAATATTGTTGTTTCCATTTTCACCATATAAAAGAACTATATCTCCAATCTGGAAAATATGCATCTTGACTCTATGGTTATAGCTTCTTGCCATTCTTTGTTGGTATACTTTCAAATGTTCTATTGCATTTTGGCGACATTCCTAAATCAGTTCTAGTTCCTGGAGTTGATAGATTCGTTGTTCTTCTTCTGGTATAAGGCCATGCAAGGATACTCATAGAGAAGGTATCTCTACTTCTATAGGTAATATAGCTTCTGATCCATAGACTAAACAATATGGAGTTACCCCCGTTGGAGTGTGGATGCTAGTTCAGTATGCCCAAAGGGCAGGATTTAGCTGAATGTGCTAGTCTTTTCTAGCTTCATTGATTGTTTTCTTCAAGATTTTCAAGATAGTTTTGTTTGATGCCTCCATTTGACCATTACCTTGTGGATAATATGGAGTAGAGAACCTATATTGGATATCAAAATATTCACATAGCTCTTTCACATCTTGATTTTTGAATGGTCTTCCATTATCAGTGATAATGATCATAGGGAATCCATAGCGACAGATTATATAATTCAAAATGAATAATGATATTTGTTTTCCTGTCACTGTTGTTAAAGGCACTGCTTCAATCCACTTAGTAAAATATTCAGTAGCAATCAGAATGAACTTATATCCATTAGAAGATGAGGGATTAATCTTTTCTACCAAGTCAAGGCCCCATTGTGAAAATGGCCATGATCCCATCATAGGATATAACTCTTGTGCTCATGCATGAATGAGATTTCCATGGATCTGACATTGTTTATATTTACTAGCTTATATGAATGAATGTCTTTCCATAGTAGGCCAAAAGTAACCCATATGAAGAAGGTTCTTAGCCAATGTTAAACCACTTGAGTGTGTCCCACAAATACCTGCATGAATGTCATTAAGAACTCTCTCAGATTCATCTTTTTCAAGACATCTCAACAAACTCCTATCTAGACCACGCCTATATAGGATATCAGCAATAATAGTATAGCGAAAGGACTGACTGATAAAATTCCTTCTCTGATTATGAGATAATTCAAGAGGAAGGATATGATCTTGTAAATATTGATAAGTTTGACCGTATAAGGATTGACTGGTTCCTGATATATGACAAATTTGATAGGTATGCTGCGATTGAATGGTAAGGGTTAAGATATCTTCCACGAGAAATTTGTAATGCTGTTAATTCTCCTTATTTTGCAAGAGAGATGCTATTGTAGCCATTGCATCTACTGCTTTATTCTCATTTCTTGGAATCTAGGTGAATGTTATTTCTTTAAAGTGTTCTTTAAATTTCTCTACCAGCTATTTGTATGGCATAAGCTTATCATCCTTTGTTTGATATTCATCATTTATTTGGTTGATGATAAGTTGTGAATCTCCATAGACATGTAGTTCTTTGACATTCCATTCAAGAGCCATTTAAAGCCCTCTAGCCAATGCTTCATACTCTGCAGTATTATTGGTGCATGGAAATCACAGTCTATATGATTTCAGAATTGTGTGTCCTTGAGGTGTGATGAAAAATATTCCTATGCCTAATCCATATTGTGTATAAGAACCACTCACCCTTCCATCTCAACTTCATCTTCCCTTCACCAACTCATCCAACATGTGGCTAAGGAAATTAATATTTCTTAAATATTAATTCGTCATTTATCTTCAACCACCAAATTCAATGAATATTGTGTACGTAGACATATTTCATATCCATCTCCTATATTCTCTCCAACACCCCCTACATCTTAGGAAGGACTTGAGTCCACTTGTCCTATCATCCCTAAATCTTCTCCAACCATCCCTAGATTCATTTGTATGCTGGCTCATTTATATCATGATCTTCATCAGATAGTGTATGATGAGAGTGCGAGTTTTTCTGCAGGATGCACTTTATTGCAAATCTAGTGCTTGGAGCACATTTCTATTACTCGGCCTATCCATCACAGAGTTCATGGAGAGAGGTAACCGTATGTGTATTTTTATGTAGGTATCCTTACTCAACATAAGCTGGGTAAGATGGAGTATTGGCATTGGGTGCTTGATTCATTGAATAGCATTACTTGGAGACCATATGTTGATTGTGAGCCATGGATGGATGATGCACAAACATTACTATTTATCATGAAGAGTAGATATCTCAATGGTCAGATGCCTTACATTGTTGAGCAACAGTTGATTAGTCGCATTCTAAGATAGTTTGGAATGATCCAACCTATGCCTATTGTTGTGATGATATATGCTCGGTGGTACAGAGATAGACAAGATTGGGGACCTTCATTATCATTTGAGATTGCTCGTGTAGAGTTTCTTGCTATTCTGAGAGTGGCTTATGATATGAGATTGCACATTATTTATCCTGGGTTACTGCAAATTATGTGCAGTATATATTAGCTCATCCATTTCCTCGCATTACTGATCCAACAGATCCTCCTCCCAACTCAGGAGATGAGGATGATGACTCAGATGATCCAGTTTTTAGGAGACGAAGATGGAGACAAGAGCTCAGAGCTACTTGAGAGGCCGAGGGAGGTGGACATGAGGGTGGTGATGGAGGTGGTGGTGGTAGGAGACTTGGATGGAGGGGAGGTCGACTAAGAGTCTGTGGAGGACCGTTTGGACTGATTGGCAGGATTGGGAGACCACGTCCTATAGGTGGGAGGGATGTTGGATGGATTGGGAGGGAGCATGGTAGGATAGGTATGAGGTCACCAAGAGGGTTTCCATTGATAGGAGTAGGCGGGGTGACTGGATTGGATGAGGGTTGCGGGAGAGACATTGATTTTGGATAGATTCAACCAGATCCTAGGGTTATTGCAGTGCATTGTGGAAATGATGAAGATCCTAAGGATCATGTTCCCCTGGTTAGACGACGGGTTCAGAGAGTTACTCGGACCAAGATTCTAGTAGTTGGATAGGTTGGTGGTGAGAAGGGGATTGGGGTTCATGCACCACAATAGGATTTGCCAGAGCAGGATGCACCAGAGCATGATGTGCTAGAGCAAGAGACCATAGATAGTCTTAGAGCACAGATTGATTAGCTTCGAGCACAGGTGCAAAATCTTATAGCTAAGATAGAGCTGTTAGGATACAACAGGATACTCAAGGTCTTCTTGATCATATTCAGTAGGTTGGATCGGGTACTCTCTTTGCTGATACAGTTAGAGCATTAGTTCGGGTCAAGAAGGAGACTTCCCACTAGCAACAACGATATGAGGAGGTAGTTGCAGAGAGAAAGAGAGTGGGTAGTTATCATACCACCGTGTTGATGGACACGAGAAGTGGTGGGGTCATGGGACCTCCTCAGATGAGTGGTGAGCATGGGAGACAGACATCTGGAGGATCATCTCGCCCACAAGCACAGAGACGAAGAGATTCAGGTGGTAGTGGTACAAGATAGCTGTGACTTGATTTGAGGCACTTGTATTGTTTATTTGATATCATTGTATACTTGGACTTTTATTGTTTTATGATGATCTATATGCAGACGTGGACTCTATATGATGATTATCTTTATTATGCATGTTACTCTATTTGATGATGATCTATATGCTTATATGATTTGATTATATGGATGCAATGATTAGATGGATGATGATATGATGATGATTGTCTTGCCTTATGATTATGATCTATATGATGCAATGATAAATGTTTTTGTTTTCATTTTCAATTTTGATGACCTTGGATGCAAATAAAAATGATTACTTTAACTTAAATGATATGTAAATGATGCAAATACAATGATCTATATGGAAATGCAAATAAATGATTGATTTGGTTTTGTTTTATGATGATATAAATACAAATGATCTATATGAAATGTTTTTGATTTTTATGATTCAATTGAAAATGATGGAAAAAAGCAAATGCAATGATTGAGTTTTATATGTAATGCTTATAATGATTATGAATCTAAGTGCAAAGATGCAACTAAACGATCTTTATGAAATGATAATGCAAATAATAATAATGATACTCTACATGGTTAATGAAATGTACTTAATTGAATGCAAATTAATGCAATTATTTAAATGTAACTAAATGAAATGGATGATTATTAAAATGATTCTAAGAAATGAATGCACCTACAATGATTAAATGCAAATTGTTTTTGTTTGTCCAAGTATACTCAATCTTTATTTATGACCGTTGATCTGTTAATGAAATGATATGCTTATAATGCCACTTGACAATGAATTATAATGCAGAGGAATAATGAGCTAATCCAAAATCATCTAACTAGAAATTGTACTGCCGTTCTTCATATGCGATTTTGTAACAGTCCTTGATTTCATCATTGAGCTTTAAAATGTTGTAAGAAGGTATATCTACTTCTATAGGTAATATATCTTCTGATCCATAGACCAAACAATATGTAGTTGCCCTCGTTGGAGTGCGCATGCTAGTTCAGTATGCCCAAAGAGCAGGATTTACCTGAATGTGCCAGTCTTTTCCAACTTCATTGACTGTTTTCTTCAAGCTTTGTAAGATAGTTTTGTTTGATGCCTCAGCTTTACCATTACCTTGTGGATAATATGGAGTAGAGAACCTATGTTGGATATGAAACTGCTCACATAGCTCTTTCACATCTTGATTTTTGAATGGTCTTCCATTATCAGTGATAATGTTCATAGGAAATCCATAGCGACTGATTATATAATTCAAAATGAATGATGATATTTGTTTTCCTGTCACTGTTGTTAAAGGCACTACTTCAATCCACTTAGTAAAATATTCAGTAGCAATCAGAATAAACTTATGTCCATTAGAAGATGAGGGATTAATCTTTTCTACCAAGTAAAGGCCCCATTGTGAAAATGGCCATGATCCCGTCATAGGATATAACTCTTGTGCTGGTGCATGAATGTGACTTCCATGGATCTGACATTGTCTACATTTTCTAGTATATGTGAATGAATCTCTTTCCATAGTAGGCCAAAAGTAACCCATACGAAGAACTTTCTTAGCCAATGTTAAACCACTTGAGTGTGTCCCACAAATACCTACATGAATGTCATTAAGAACTCTCCCAGATTTGTCTTTTTCAAGACATCTCAACAAAGTACCATCTAGACCACGCCTATATAGGATATCAGAAATAATAGTATAGTGAGAGGACTGACAGATAAAATTCCTTCTCTGATTACGAGATAATTCAAGAGGAAGGATATGATATTTTAAATACTAATAAGTTTGACTGGTTCTTGATATATGGCAAATTTGATAGGTATGTTGGGATTGCATGGTAGGGGTTGAGATATCTTCCATGAAAAATTCGTAATGCTATTGATTCTCCTTATTTTGCAAGAGAGATGTTATTGTAGCTGCGTGAGCTTGAATTTCATCCTTAGAATGTTACCTGTAATAAGTTAGTTTCACAAAATACAATGGAAATGCATACAAGAAATCCAAAATCCACCAATAAAACTACATGATATACATATTAAAATAAAACATTATTTTACCTTCATGGCTTATGTCTCATTGTGTCCTAACTCCACTATTCCTGGTTGCAAATGGTGTGCTCTCAGACAATGCACTGTTGGCTTCCAAGTTGGAATATGAAGAATGGACTGATAACTTGTAGTTAACTGATAGTATAATATGCAAGGCTACATGATTATGCTAAAATGATAATGCTATATGATTATATTGCTAAAATGATATTTGCTATTTGTTAATTGCTTCAAAAACTCATGGATGCATATGATTGATTGAAAACTATATTTGAAGACTAACCCTCTCAACTAAAGCTCTTGATTTTATAGACCTTGAGAGGATTAGATGATGTGGCTCAGATCAACGGTCTTGATCAGATCTTCAATTTTGAATGGCTATGAGCAAAGGTGAAGGTTGAGAGAAAGGGGGAAGGAGAAGACAAGTGTCACTCATCTCACCTTGACTGGGTTGCTGACTGAGAGAATCTAGGGATGGTTGGAGGAAATTTAGGCATGGTAGGACAAGTGGACTCAAGTCCTTCCCAAGATGTAGGGGTGTTGGAGAGAATATAGGAAATGGTTATGAAATGTGTGTACTTACACAATTTCATTAATTTTGGAGGTTGAGGATAAATCATGAATTAATATTTAAGGAATATTAATTTCCTTAGCCACATGTTTGATGAGTTGGCAAAGGGAAGATGAAGTGGAGATGGAGGGTGAGTTGGATAAGAGATTAAATAATTTAGGAATTATTTAATATTTGAGACTATAGGATAGGAGAGTAACTATTAAATATTAGATATTTAATTAACTTGGTTAGAGGAATAATTAAATATTAGATATTTAATTAATTAGAAGAATAGGATAGATGAATTAATTAATAAAATATTAATTAATAGAAAGATATGAAAATGAATTAAATTAATTAATCTTTTCAAATTAACTATTTAATAGATGAATAATTATTAAATAAATATAAAATATTAATTTAATTGCTCATAGCCAATTTTTAGGTGTATACATTTTGCCCCTCTTTGAAATGATGTTGAGACAACATTGTTTCAAAGATTAAATCAAGTCTCGATAATGCTTGATAGAAATTGAAAATCCAGATTGTGTGCCCCCTCAGGAGATTGATCGTAAAAATTGTTGAAAATTTAAGTTTGAACGATTAATCTTGTGATAATGTGATAAAAAATTTAGTCAATTAAATTTATTTGTAAAAAAAAAACAAATTAAATTGCCCCATTTTTGAAATTAATTACTCTTCAAATAGTAAATATAAAATTAACCAAGGCTAATTTTAACTTCATTGTTATCCTTGTCAGCTTTTGGAGAGAATATTCTTGCTGAGGTGGCGAAAATGGTGATTCCAGTGGAATGTCATCGATTCGAGCGAGTTCGGCGATATCAGCGGCCAACCAAGTATGGTTATCCGATATGTATCTTATCCCGAGCTTTGTTTTCAAGTTTTCGTTCAAAATTTCATGTTTTAGGTGCGCTTTTTTGAATTTTTGAAATTTTTTATTTTTATTTATTTTAGATTAGCGCATTTGCAATTTATTTTAGTGCATATGCAATTTTGGTTAGCAAAAATGGATGTTTAGCGCATTTTCTCTGTATTTTAGTGCATTTGTATAGAATGTTAGCGCTTTTGCTTAAAGTAGTGCATATGTTCTGTTTGTTAGCGCTTATGTTCAATAGGATAGCACAAATGCACAAAGCAACGCATATGCATCATCAATTAGCGCATATGCTTAAAAAGATAGCGCTTTTGTTTAAATTTGAGATTGTTGATAGGTACAAAAGCTAAAAATCACTTTAATGATTAGTTTGAACATGTTTGATACGCATGTATGATGAAATAGAGTCGTGATTGAGTGATTGCATGATTGATAGATAGCTTTGATTACTGGATTGAGTAGCTCTGATTAGCTTGATTGATAGATTTGATGATTAAGTAGCTTTGATTAGCATGATAGATAGATTTGATGTTTGAGTAGCTCTGATTAGCCTGATTGATAGATTTGATGTTTGAGTAGCTCTGATCAGCTTGATTGATAGATTTGATGATTAAGTAGCTCTGATTAGCTTGATAGATAGATTTGATGTTTGAGTAGCTCTGATTAGCTTGATTGATAGATTTCATGATTAAGTAGCTCTGATTAGCTTGATTGATAGATTTCATGATTGAGTCAGTTTGATTTGATTGATTGATAGATTTGATGATTGATTTCTCTTTAAAAACAAGAGAAACTTGATGTTCTCCAGTGTCGGGAGAAATTACTGGCCATACGTCATTTAGTTCCAGAGTTGTTTGAGGCTGAGATTAGACATATAGATGCCTGTGGTTTACGCCATTTATTATTTATGCCCAAGATTACACATAATAGAGGATTGTTGACTACCTTAGCTGAGAGATGGCACAGTGAGCATAACACTTTCCACCTGCCGACAGGTGAGATTAGTGTTACTCTTGAGGATGTCTATAGGATTTTGCACATCCCAGTGACTAGGAGCTAGTGCAGTATGATTATTAGGATCGAGTTGGGATGGAGGCTTGTAGAGTCGTGTTTGCTGATGAGAGCATCAGTAGAGGAGAGATCCGATGGGTAGATATGGTGATGTACTACAAGACTCTTCCTGTTATTCTGGCTGGTTTGATTGGAGGATTCATATGTCCTGATAGGCGATCATGAGATTTTCTATTGGATGGGGTGAGGTTCTTCTCAGCATGATGTAGCATCAGACATGATATGCGTGGGGTGTTTGCATGTTGGCACATTTATATCATGATCTTCACCAAGTTGTGTATGATGAGAGTGCTAGTTTATCGACAGGATGTACTTTATTACAGATCTGGTGCTGGGAGCACATTGCTATTACACGACCTATCCATCATAGAGTTCGTGGAGAGAGGCAGCCATATGTTTATTTTTATGCAGGTATCCTTACTCAGCATAAGCTGGAGTACTGGCATTGGGTGCTTGATTCTTTAGACAGTATTACTTGGAGACCATATGTTGATTGTGAGCCCTGGATGGATGATGCACAAACATTACCACTTATTATGCAAAGTAGATATCTTATTGGTTAGACACCTTTCATTATTGAGCGACAGTTGATTGGTTGGATTTTGAGACAGTTTGGTATCATTCAGCCTATGCCTACTGGTGTGACAATATATGCTCAGTGATACAGAGATAGGTGAGATTGGGGACCGTCTTTATCATTTGAGATTGCTTGTGCAGAGTTTATTACTACTCCGAGAGTGGCATACAATATGAGATTACACATTCTGGATCTTGTGGTTATTGCAGAGTATGCTCAGTATATATTAGCTCATCCATTTCCTCAGATTACGGATCCAGCAGATCCTCCTCCTAGCTCTGGAGATGATGATGATGATTCAGATGATCCTGTTAGCAGGAGATAGAGATGTAGATGAGAGCTTAGAGCTACGCATGAGGCTGGGAGAGGTGGAGATGATGGTGGGGATGGAGGTGGTGGGCTTGGACGGAGAGGACGTCGATTGAGAGTCCATGGAGGACCATTTAGACCGGCTGTTAGGATTGATAGACCTCGTCCTATGGGTGGGAGAGATGTTGGACGGATTGGGAGGGATACTAGCAGAGTAGGGATGAGATCACCTAGAGGATTACCATTGATAGGAGGGAGGGTGACTAGATTGGATGAGGGTTGCGGGAGAGGTATTGATTCTGGACAGATTCAACCAGATCCTAGAGTTATTGCAGCTCATGGTGGTGATTATGAGGATCTTGAGGATCATGTTCCCCTGATTAGACGATGGGTTCGGAGAGTTACTCGGACTGAGATTCCAGTAGTTGGATAGGTTGGTGGGGAGGGGATTGGGGTTCATGCACCACAATAGGATTTACCAGAGCAGGTTGCACCAGTGCAGGATATGCTAGATGTGGTTATACCAAAGCATGATGTGCTAAGGCATGATACTATTGATAGTTTGAGAGCACAGATTGATCAACTTCGAGCATAGATACAAACTCTTATGACTGAGAGAGACATAATTGCTAGGAGACAACAGGATACTCAGGGTCTTCTAGATCATATTTAGCAGGTTGGATCAGGTACTCTCTCAACGGACACTGTTAGAGCATTATTTCAGGTCGGGAAGGAGACTTCCTACTAGCGATGATGATATGAGGAGGCATTTGTAGAGAACCAGAGAGCAGGTAGTTATTAGACCACCGTTTTGATGGATACTATTAGTGGTGGGGTCATGAGACCTCCTCAGAGGAGTGGTAAGCATGGTAGACAGGCATCTGGAGGATCTTCTCGCCCACAGCCATAGAGACAAACAGAGTTAGGTGTTAGTGGTACAGGACAGTCGTGACTTGATTTGAGCTCTTGTATTGTTTATTTGATATCATTTTATACTTGGACTTTTATCGTTTTATGATGATCTATATGCAGACATGGATTCTATATGATGATGCTTTTATTTATGCATGTTACTCTATTTGATGATGTTCTATATGCTTATATGCTTTGATTTTATGGATGCAAATGAGTAGATGAATAATGATATGATGATAATAACTTACATGATACAAATGATAAATGTTTTTGATTTTTTGATTTTACTTATCCTGGAGGCAATTGAAAATGATTACTTAATGCTTAGGATGATGTATATACAAATGAAATGTTTTTGGATTTTTATGCATGCAACTAAATGATAAATGGAATGATAATGCAAATAATAATGATACACTATATGATGAAATAATATGTACCTATGATGAATGAAATGCACTTAATTGAATGCAATTAATGCAATGATTTACACAGATTTACACATGAATGATTGATTTGCTTTTTATTTATATGTTATGCTTATAATGATTATGAATCTAAGTGAAAAAGATGCAACTAAATGATATTTATGAAATGATAATGTAGATAATAATGATGATACACTACATGGTTAATGAAATGCACTTAATTGAATGCAATTAATGCAATGATAAAATGCAGCTAAAAATAAAATGGATAAAAAAATGAATGCACCTACAATGATTAAATGCAAATTGTTTTTATTTGTCCAAGTATACTCAATCTTTATTTATGACTGTTGATCTGTTAATGAAATGATATACTTATAATGCAGCTGACAAATGAATGCTTATAATGCAAACGAATAATGAGCTAATGAAATGATCTAACTAAAAATTGTACTGCCATTGTTCATATGTGATCTGGTAATAGTGCTTTGATTTCATCATTGAGCTTTAAATGTTGTAAGAAAATACAAGCAACTTGACATAAAGATTCAAGATGACCTGAGAATTCCTTACATGGATTTTGATATAGCAAGTTAATACAAGCAACTTGATATAATGGATCAAGTTGACCTAAGTATTGCTTGCAGAACAGACAAGGATTATCCCCTTTCATGTATGACTTGGAACGTCCTCCTTGATCTTTTTCCGATCATATCTTGAGACAAGTTCATACCATAGTAAGAGATAAACCACATACAACAATCAAAGAAAATAATCATGCCCCATCATAGCTCCTCTAGTCATGGACATCCTTGAGTCGCATAGCGTATATGATTAGCAGTAAAATCAAGAGATAAAAATTGAATCTTGTATGTCATTCACATGTTCTTATGGTCATTAACTAACATAATCATCTTGATGAATGATCTTTGATAATCCTTTATAGCTTGCTAGTTGATTCTTCATTTTCTGAGTTTGACGATTCAGTTGTTGATGAGATACCTTGATTTTCATTGCTTTGTTGCTTGTTATCTGTTTCAAAACCCTAGATGTTTTTGGTTTTTTTCTAAGTTTTTCGAATGTTTTGGATTTTCTAAGTTTTTTGAATGTTTTGGATTTTCTAAGTTTTCAAAAGATCACTTTAGCAAAAGGAAATTGGAATTTTGCCCCTAGCGGAAACAAAAATTATTATGGATATGTGAATTGATCAAGATACAAACCATGGCGAGATACAAATGCAGATTGATTGATACTAATAAAATCTAAGATAGTGACTATGACAAGTATGTCAAAAGGTTATAACTGTTGGTAAGTTGCATATATATATATATATATATATATATATATATATATATTTGCTAATGATTTAGAGCAATGGATGCGAAAGATGGAATGGATAAGCTAAGACAGATGGAAGTGATAAGTGCAAGAGGATGGAGTGGATAGGTGCACAAAGCGATCTCATAGATGGAGGAACTCACTTTTTAGATAGTGCCTATTTACCAGGTTTTCACCATCTAAATTTATTGCATTTTTGTTGTATTCTATATATGCTTTTTATTGATTTTTTCAAGAATTTATATCTCAAGCATAGAATTTCTTGAGATGGATAGAATTGATAGGTTCATCAAACCAATCACCTTCTGGAGTAGATAATTTGTATGCTCTTGATCCATATGTTGCTACTATGACAAAAGGTCCTAGTCAATTTGCTTCAAATTTGCCCTTCTTTTCCCGATCTTGCTGATTTCTTGGATTTTCCCTTAGAACTATGTCTCCAATCTGGAAAATGCATGGCTTGACTTTGTGGTTATAGCTTCTTGCCATTCTTTGTTGATATACTTTTAAATGATCTATTGCATTTTGGCGACACTCCTGAATCAGTTCTAGTTCCTGGAGTCGAGAGACTCTTTGTTCTTCTTCTGGTACAAGACCATGCAAGGATACTCGTAGAGAAGGTATCTCTACTTCTATAGGTAATATAGCTTCTGATCCATAGACCAAACAATATGGAGTTTCCCTTGTTGGAGTGCGGACACTAGTTCGATATGCCCAAAGAGCAGGATTTAGCTGAATGTGTCAGTCTTTTCCAGCTTCATTGACTGTTTTCTTCAAGATTTTTAAAATAGTTTTGTTTGATGCCTTAGCTTGACCATCACCTTGTGGATAATATGGAGTAGAGAACCTATGTTGGATATTAAATTTTTCACATAGCTCTTTTACATCTTGATTTTTGAATGGTCTTCCATTATCAGTGATAATGGTCATCGGAACTCCATAGCGACAGATTAGGTAATTCAAGATGAATGGTGATATTTGTTTTCCTGTCACTATTGTTAAAGGCACTGCTTCAATCCACTTAGTAAAATATTCAGTAGCAACTAGAATAAACTTATGTTCATTAGAAGATGAGGGATTGATCTTTCCTACCAAATCCAGGCCCCACTGTGAAAATGGCCATGATCCTGTCATAGGATATAACTCTTGTGTTGGTGCATGAATTAGATTTCCATGAATTTGACATTGTTTACACATTCTAGAATAGGTGAATGAATCTCTTTCCATAGTAGGCCAAAAGTAACCCATACGAATAAGTTTCTTAGCCAATGTTAAACCACTTGAGTGTGTACCGCAAATACCCGCATGAATGTCATTAAGAACTCTCTCAGATTCATCTTTTTCAAGACATCTCAACAATGTACCATGTAGACCATGCCTATATAGGATATCAACAATAATGGTATAGTGAGAGGACTAACGGATAAAGTTTCTTTGTTGATTACGAGATAATTCCAAAGGAAGGATATGATCTTTCAAATATTGGTAGGTTTGACCATATAAGGATTGATTGGTTCCTGATATATGGCAAATTCGATAGGTATGTCGGGATTGAATGGTAGGGGTTAAGGTATCTTCCATGATAAATTCATAACATTGTTGATTCTCTTTATTTTTCAAGAGAGATGCTATTGTAGCCATTGCATCTACTGCTTTATTCTCATTTCTGGGAATCTGGGTGAACATGATTTCTTTAAAATGTCCTTTAAATTCCTCCACTAGCTGTTTGTATGGCATAAGCTTATCATCCTTTGTTTGATATTCATCATTTATTTGATTAATGACAAGTTGTGAATCACCATATACATGTAGTTCTTTGACATTCCATTCAATGGCCATTTTGAGCCCTATAACCAATGCTTCATACTTTGCAGTATTATTGGTGCATGGAAATTGCAGTCTATACAATTTTGGAATTGTATGTCCTTGAGGTGTGATAAAAAATATTCCTGCACCTGATCCATATTGAGTATAAGAACCATCAAAGTACAATTCCCAAAAGTTTGTACTTACTGTCAAGATATCTACATCAAGAAATTCAATGTGCAAAGGTATGTCATTTTGTAAAGGTGCATCAGGTAATTGATCAGCAATGACTTGTCCCTTGATGGCTTTTCGGTCAACATATTCTATGTCAAATTCACTCAGTATCATAACCCATTTGGCTAGTCTCCCTGTTAATGTTGACTTGCTCAATAAATATTTGAGAGGATCTATCTTTGCTATTAGTTTTACAGAATGAATCAACATATAATGTCGTAGCTTCTGAGTTGCAAATACAACTACTAGACATATCTTTTCAATTGATGAATAATTTAACTCATATCCAACAAGTGTTCTACTGATATAATAAACTTCTCTTTCCTTTCCTTCATCATCATGCTGAGCTAGGAGAGCGCCTAATGATACACTTGTTGCTGAGACATAGAGTAACAATGGTTTCCCTTTGGTTGGTGATATCAGTACTGGGGGACTCATAAGATATTCTTTTATTTGCAAGAAAGCTTCTTCACATGTTAGATCCCATTTGAATGGAACATTTTTATGTAGAAGATGAGTAAAGGGAAGACATCTATTGGCCAATTAGGAAACAAATCTCCTAATTGATTGCAACCTTCCTTGTAAAGATCGCAATTGACTTGTGTTCTTAGGTGATTCCATCTCCATGATAACTTTAACTTTTCCAGGATCGGCTTCAATGCCACGAGCTAATATAATGTACCCAAGGAGCTTTCCAGAGGTCACCCCGAATGCACATTTCTTTGGATTTAATCTCAATTGATATCTTTCCAGCCTGTCAAAAATCTTGCTTAAAATGTTCAAATGTTCTTTTCTTGTGTGAGATTTTGCAAGTATGTCATTGACATAATCTTCCATAAATGTATGCATCATGTCATGAAAAATTGTTGTCATAGCCCTTTGATAAGTCGCTCTTGCATTCTTAAGCCCAAATGGCATAACATTCCAGTAGTATGTTCTGATAGTTCTGATACTTAATATAAGTACAGATCCAATAGTCAACAAGATGAGAGGGGGGGGTGAATCATACGAAATTAATCATCCAAAAAACATCAAATTCAACCTCGGTAACATATATATCAGTAATATAACCAAAACTGTCAAACATGCAAACTCAAAAGCATATAAACATCATAAACCTCATAACACCAGATTTAACATGGAAACCCAAATAGGGAAAAACCACTATGGGATTTCGGACCCACTAAGAAATATACTCTTCTGGAGTATGCTCGGTTAAAAGCAAATCCTGTTAAAGATTACAAACACATTGCTAGATGTGACCCGGTTAAGGGATTTCCCTCAAATCTGTTAAGATCTTCACCTTGTTAGAAGTGCCCTTGTTAAAGGATTTCAAACACTCAATCAGAATGTCACCTTGCTAGAGGGTTTTACAAATAAGACTATTAAGTCCACTCAATTAAGAGATTTTCTGTCACTTTCACAAAATAACAGTAATAAAAATCTATCTGCAACTTCACATCTAAAATGCTAAAGAAAATTCCTATTTGTTCAATACAATGTACACATAGAACTAATCTTGTCTATTTGTTGGGCTTCTATACTCTTTTATTCCAATAGGTCTTCAAGCTTCTGTGCTCGGTAATCACTATGTAGCATCCCTATGCATACGCTTGCCCGCATACCTTGTTTATCAACAATTTCCTTTTTATAAACAATTAGGTAACCGCTTAATCTCCTTGATCACATTTCCCATGATCAATCATAGCCATCAGATCTTCAATCTTGTCCAGGTTCAATGCATCTTTCGAACTGAAAACATTTTACCCTACCTTGGAACTTGCATATTAGTCTTGGAATTTGTGCTAGGGTATTGCGGTTCAATCTGC
This sequence comes from Cryptomeria japonica, assembly GCF_030272615.1. NCBI lineage: Eukaryota > Viridiplantae > Streptophyta > Pinopsida > Cupressales > Cupressaceae > Cryptomeria > Cryptomeria japonica. The sequence continues at coordinate 831,870,717 of NC_081411.1, forward strand.
GTTGTAGATCTTCATGCTGACTTTCCATTGCCTTAGATTCATTAACAAAATTCATCCACGGCTCACCAATCATTTAATCAGTTCAAGCTCATCAACTTCCTTCATTAAATAACACATGCAAACATTTAATGCATTATGTTATAGCTCAGTAGCAACTTGGTAGCAACTCGGTTATAAATCAGTGAATACTAAACTTCACTCAGTAGACATTCCACCTTCATTAACCGATAGCGATAACCTTAGGGTTTACCGACTAGGTTCTTTGCTTGGTAACATAGTATAGTATTAACCTTCACAATTTACAACATATGTATGATGTTAAAACAATCTAAAACATCATGATCTCATCATTGTTTGACTCGGTAGTAGTTGCCCATTGAATACCTTATTCATCCCCTTATTCATCATATTCTTTCCTGTGTCTTTTACTGACATCTTTATATTCTTTAAATCATACTTCTCAAGATATGGCAACATCATACAAAATTAGAAAATCAATTTCTTGAAATCAATGACAAAATTTATTTACCGAAGATCCACTGTTATAAAAATTACTTAACTCAAATGCATGTAGCTTACCAATAGTAGCATCTGAAGAAAGTGGCATATTAGGTACAGACCTCAATTCATTGATTGTAGAGACTCAGATTGCATAAGCTAGTAGAAGGGTTCTCAACAACTTACTTGTTATATCCTTTTCTTGAATAGTTCCACCCGCTCCTTTGATTTGATTGACAATCTCCTTTAGTCTTGTACTGTACTGAGTTATGTTCTCGCCTTCATTCATCCTCATAGATTCAAATTGTCCTCTTAGACTATCTACTTTTTCTCTTTGAACATGTTCATCTCCTCCATATACTGATATGAGCTTATCCCACATTACCTTTGCATCATTGCAACCTTCTAGATCATTAAACTCTGAGTCGATCAATGCATATGTTATTTCAATCATTGCTTGAATATGTTCTTGTTTTCCTTTATCTCTTCCATAGTCAATGGATAGGTGCTCAGTGTAACAAAATCATTCTCTAGATAGTATACAGCATATTCTCCAACTCCTGATAGATGTAGCTTCATCCTTTTCTAACATGTAGAGAAACTTGACTTGTTTAGCTTCGATGCATCCCTCTTATACATCTTTGGATCTTTAACTCAAGTGCCTTTAAACTTTTCCTTTTGGAATCCAAAGCTCTGATACCAATTGATAGTTCTGATACTTAATATAAGTACAGATCCAATAGTCAACAAGATGAGAGGGGGGGGGGTGAATCATACAAACTTAATCATCCATAAAAACATTAGATTCAACCTCAGTAACATATATATTAGTAATATAACCAAAACTGTCAAACATGCAAACTCAAAAGCATATAAACATCATAAACCTCATAACACCAGATTTAACATGGAAACCCAAATAGGGAAAAACCACTGTGGGATTTCGAACCCACTAAGAAATATACTCTTCTAGAGTATGCTCGGTTAAAAGCAAATCCCATTAAAGATTACAAACACATTGCTAGATGTGACCCGGTTAAGGGATTTCCCTCAGATCTGTTAGGATCTTCACCTTGTTAGAAGTGACCTTGTTAAAGGATTTCAAACACTCAATCAGAATGTCACCTTGCTAGAGGGTTTTACAAATAAGACTATTAAGTTCACTCAGTTAAGAGATTTTCTGTCACTTTCACAAAATAACAGTAATAAAAATCTATCTGCAACTTCACATCTAAAATGCTAATGCAGATTCCTATTTGTTCAATACAATGTAGACATAGAACTAATCTTGTCTATCTGTTGGGCTTCTATACTCTGTTATTCAAATAGGTCTTCAAGCTTCTGTGCTCGGTAATCACTATGTAGCATCCCTGTGCATACACTTGTCCGCATACCTTGTTTATCAACAGTTTCCTTTTTATAAACAATTAGGTAACTGCTTAATCTCCTTGATCACATTTCCCATGATCAATCATAGCCATCAAATCTTCAATCTTGTCCAGGTTCAATGTATCTTTCGATCTGAAAATGTTTTACGTTGCCTTGGATCTTGCATATTAGTCTTGGAACTTGTGCCAGGGTATTGTGGTTCAATCTGCGCTATAGATCTTCATGCTGACTTTCCATTGCCTTAGATTTATTAACAAACTTCATCCACAACTCACCAATCATTTAATCAGTTCCAGCTCATCAGCTTCCTTCATTAAATAATGCATGCAAACATTTAATGCATTCTGTTATAGATCGGTTACAACTCGGTAGCAACTCGTTTATAACCCGGTGAATACTAAACTTCACTTGGTAGACATTCCGCCTTCATTAACCGATAGCGATAACCTTAGGGTTTACCATAGGTTCCTTAGGGTTTACCAACTAGGTTCTTTCCTTGGTAACATAGTATAGTATTAACCTTCACAATTTACAACATATGTATGATGTTAAAACAATCTAAAACATCATGATCTCATCATTGTCTGACTCAGTAGTATTTGCCCATTTAATACCTTATTCATCCCCTTATTCATCATATTCTTTCATGTGTCTTTTACCGACATCTTTATACTCTTTAAATCATACTTCTCAAGATATGGCAACATCATACTGAATTAGAAAATCAATTTCTTGACATCAATGACAAAATAATAATATCAAGATAGTAAACATCTTTAATCAGTTATATCCATAATCATCAACAACCTTCTCAATATCCTTATGAAATACCAACAATCTTTCATTGTCTGTTATAATGCAATATTGCCAACATGTTCCCCATGCATGGGTGAAAGTTGTCTTCTCTTGATCTTCAGGTGTGATTCTTATTTGATTATATCCTGAGAAGCCATCCATTAATGAAAACATCTCATGTCATGCCAATAAGTCCACTATGATATCGATGTTTGGTAGTGGGAAATCATCAATTGGACATGCTTTATTCAAATCTCTGAAATCTGTACAAACCCTTGTGCTTTTATCTGGTTTTGATACTAGTACAATACTTGAAACCCATTCTGGATAAGCGACTGGTCTTATGAAACCCACTTCTAATAATTTCTTGAACTCAATTTTTACAAGGAGAGCAATATGTGGGTGCATCTTTCTTATCTTTTGTTTAACAAGTTTTGCTTTTAAATCCACATTAAGATGATGCATGATAAGATCTAGGTTAAGTCCTGACATATCTACATAAGACCAAGCAAAATTTGTTTGTCTCTACTTAAAGAATTCCATGTATTCTTTCCTCTCTCTTTCTAATAATGAGGCAGCAAAATGAAGTATTTTAGGATCCTTTGATGTATCAATGTTTACTGCTTCTATTGGTTCTATCAGGATATCAGATCTCTCTTGAAAATATGCAGGAAAAATGTCAAACTTTCCATCTTCTGGCACCTCAAGGAGGTTTTCACCATCAGATACGCCCTTTATTTTCTCTTTTGATTGATCTAATATTGTCATGAAATGGTTTTCAACAATAGGTCTCTTTCCTTGTTTTATTTCACTTTTGCGACTGAAAAATTTGGCATTTTCCTGACTATGAGAAACATCACTTGATTTTGTAGTGGAAGATATCTTAGGTGGGATGGGTTCAATAGCATTAAGGTACACAGATAAGTCATGATCATAGGAAAAGACATTTAGTTTGGGGTTATCTAAATTATCCCAATCAATTAGTTCAGGATGAAGAAGGGGCAAATCATAATCACTGTCATCATTAGGTGTTTCAATGTTCATGACATAATGATCATAATTTAGCATAGAATAGGTATTGTCATAGATTGAATATTTTTGAGAATTGTCTTTCTCAAGATTTTCCGAATTAGTCTTAACAAGATTATTATTAGCATTTTGTAGCTCACACTCAAGTAGTTCTTCAATTGACGTTTGTCCCTTACATGAATGGATTATATCAACACACACATCTTTGGTATTGCAAATTTCTTCTTGATTGACTTCATTTGCAGTTTGGAGTTGATAGACTTGTGTACATGATAAAGAGGATTATTTTAATAGATTTTGTCTCCTTTCAAACTCAGCTTCTTCTAGACTAATATTTAATCCAACCTGACTATCTCTTATTTCTTCTATGGTTCTTGCATATATAATCCTTGTTTGCACTTCTTGTGGCATTGTGTCGTTGTTTTTGTCATTCTCTTTTCTTTTTGCATAAGCCTCTTTTCTCTGAATTCTGAGTTTTTCTTGTCTTCTTTTTAATTTTATCTTTTGTTCTGTAATAGACAAGTCTTCTTTTGTAATAGCTGCTTGATCTTCATTGTGTTCTTTACTTGATGTAGTAGATAAGGCATCTGGTCCCCATTCATACTCATTGGAATCTGTTTCTGAATCCTGATCTGAGATTACTCCACCATACCATACTGGAATGTCATATGGTGCAAAAAGTTCTCTGATTTCTGTCATCTCTATTTTTACTGCTTCTGATATCTTGTTCAAATTTTTCTTTTGTTTGTATTTCTAGGACTTACTAACAAGATTTTTCTTCCTCTTTGATGGTAGTCTCCTCTTCTTTCTTTTCATGTTCTTCTTGCTTCTTTTGTTTACTGGTTACTATTTCGGCCACTTGATGTAGCTTTTCTTGCCAATTGTCTCCTTTAGAGACTGATTTCTTTCTCCATTTTTGTTGTTGACTATTGTGTTGCTTTTGATAAGACTTTAGGTATCCCAAACCAAATTTATCTTTTGTGGATTGTGAGTGCGGACAAATAGGTTCTGAAATACATTGATGTTGCTTGCCAATTGGTCTTTTTCCTTCATATCCCATCTTTTGCATGATTTCATATCTTTTGCCATATTGTTTTATGGGAATATTGACTTCTGTTGCTGTTGCTATAGTTTTATCTTCATATTTGTATAACTAGCCAAGAATGTCTTTGTCTTCATTTTCTTCTTCAAGGGTTCCAGCACTAACAAAGGTTCCTTTAAACATATATTTTGATTTGCTTGATGTTTGTGATTAAATATCTGTAGGTTTTCCATATGACTTAGGGGAAAGTGGAAATTTATTCAAAGAATACTTTCCCATTCCTTCATCATTTAACTTGAGCTTTTCTTCAAAATTTTCCCATAACTTTGCTTGAACCTATTTAGTAGGATATACTAATTCTCTTTTATGTGGAACTCTTGTATCATGTGTTGGCTTCAAATTATTGCAATATTGACTAGAATCTGCAATTATAGTGACCTCTTGCCCTTCGTGAGGAAATTTCACACATTGATGATATGTGGAAGGAACTACTTGTATCTTGTGAATCCAGGGTCTTCCCAGAAGAATGTTGTAAGAGAGATTCAAGTCTAAAACTTGACACAATGTATCCTTTTCCATGGGTCCTATCTTTATTGGTAGCACAACAGTTCCTTTAGAAGAACGTTCTACTTCATCATAAGCCTTGATGGTTATTTTCTTTTTCGGGTCCACTGCATTCTCTGAATATCCCAAAGCTTTTATCAAACTTAATGCACAAATATTTAAGCCTGCTCCTCCATCTATGAGTACACGTTTGACACGAGTTTTATTAATGGATACTTTAACATATAAAGGAGCATTGTGAGGATGTTGAAAGGATGCATCATCATTTTCAGAAAATAATAAACAATGAGGAGCTATAAGATGTCCTACCATGTTTTGGAATTGATCTATATCCAAATCTTTTGAAACCGTTGTTTCCACTAAAGCTTTCTCCAAAATTTCCTTATGCATAGGTGAAATCCTGAGAAGTTCCAGAATTGATATTTGAGCTGGTATTCATTGTAATTGCTCTACTAAATTGTATTGTTGTGATGTGGATGTTGAGTCTTTTGCTATACCTAGAAAGGTAACCTTTGCTTTGCTTCTTGTGATAACGTTGATTGGTTCTGAAGATTGATTTTCTTTAACAATGATCACATTTACTACATCATCGTATGTATAAGTGTAATTTACTTTGGTTTTTCCTTTGTCATTTTCTAATTGGGATGATTAACCTTTATCATAGTTTGGAAGTGGAGTTTTAAAAGCCAAGTGTGATTCGTTCGTCTTATGGCTATCCACCGTGATGGTTCCATTATCAATTAGATCTTGGATAATGTGTTTCAATCTTTGACAATTATTTGTTAGGTGTCCTTTATTCTGATGATAATTACAAAAATGATTGTCATTCCACCAATTTGGCTTAACTGGTGGTTCATAAATTCTTGCTTTTGGTAAAACAATCAATTTGTTAGCAAGCAAAGTTTTTAGAGCTGATTCTAAAGATTCTCCAATATTTGTAAATTTTCTCTGAGGATTAGAGAAAAAGGACTTGGCTTTATTGTTTTCTAGATTGTTGTTGCTTGGGATTTGACTTGATAGACTGAAAATTGGTTGTTGTTGTATCGCAGTATTGTTAGCATCATTTCCTTCATTGTTGACATTCTCATTCTTTGACCAAAACTTGGGTTTGTCATTGTTGTTGTTGTTGTTGTTTCTGTTGTATGAATTATTGTAAAGTTTTAGTTCTCCTTTCTTTACCATCGCGTTCTCTATTTCTAGACCATTTTCAATCATTTTGGCAAAAGAGGGAGGACATTTCATCCTTAGTTGATAACTCATTTCACTTATAAGATTATCAATGAATATCTCCATTTTTTCTTGATCAGGTATATCCCAGGGATACCTATTAAACATGTGTTTCCATCGTTGTAAAAAGATCATAAAGGATTCACCATTCTTTTGTTTAACATTGCAAAGATCTAGCATTGTTATTTCATTCCTTATATTGTAGGAATATTGTGAAATAAATCTATTTACAAGTTCTTCAAAGGATTTGATTCCAGATGGTAATCTTGAAAACCACTCCATTGATTGTCCATTTAAACTCCTAGGAAAAAGACACATAAGGTAAGTTTCCTCGTGAGAAAATTCCATGCTCATAGTGCAAAACTCCCTAATGTGATCTTGAGGATCAGATCTTCCATCGTATTTGTCATATTTGGGAATCTCGCAATGTTGCGGAAATGGTATCATATTTAGCTTTTTATCAAAGGGATATGGGCATATGTCTTCTAATGAATACTTCTTGGAACTTGTCCCATTTTGCATGTGTTGTATCTATTGTTGTAGAGTTTGTATTTGTTGAGTAAGGTTTGATAATGGATCATTACGTTCTTTTCTTTTGTCATCCCTTTCTTTCCTTGTTTCTCTGTTACTTTCTGTGTTCACATCTTCATTATTTTGCTCAACCGTGTTTTAGGTGTTACTTGTTTCCACACCTTGTTTTAAGCTTTCTATATTAAAGTCTTGTGGTAGTTTAGCTCCAGATTTTGCCAACATCAAGAGATATTTCTCTTTTTGTTTTGCCAACAATTTTTCCATTAGCCTATCAAATTTGAAATCTTGTTCAAGGTCTCTAATGGTGCTATTGACGGCTTCTTTGTCACTAGTGGTAAATCCAAAAGTGGTATCTTCTTCCTCCATTTGTTGTTGTTTTCTAAGTTGTTCGTGTTGGGCTCTAGTCCAAACTGGCATGTGTTTATTTCAAAGTTGTCGAAAGTTCCCAAGGACAAGGTCAATAGGTGATTATTGGTTTAGGAAGATATGCTCTATTGATCTTACCACTATTGTTTGTTCATTGGGATAAAGTGTCTCTTTGTTGAAAAGCACATCTTTGTAGAGTTTCTCCGTCAAATTATGTACCGCAGCCACGTAAGTAGTGACAAAAACGGTGTAAAAATGTCCTATGTTTCAGTAAGATCTTGTGATTGATATACAAGAATCTTATTCTCTTCTGAGTATCTTTGTAACTGGGTTTTCTTTTCTTAAGGTGATATAACTTAAGTTCAAAATAGAAAAGATATATCCAAGATTAGGAACTTAGTATAGATTGATCAAGCTTCGTGATAGAGGATTTGATTATCCTGGTGAGAGACTTGACAAGGATGTTGATTTTTGCACTTAAGATCATGAATCAATAGCTTGTTGAATGTTGATGTTTATAGAACCTTTTGGGAATAACCTATAGGATTAGCAACCTAGTTGTTTGAGCTAGTTTGAAAATACGTGATGGTTTAGAGACAAAACCTACCTCAAGAATTATTTTGATGTTTTGATACTTTGATTTTGAGTTGGTGTTTCAAGTGTTGGAATGCTTCTTGTTTTATCCTTTTGACAACACTTTTTCATAAATTTGTTGATTTTGATATTTTGTAGATGATAATTTTCTTCAATTTTTGACCATTTGGAACATGTTACAGACATAGAAGACACAATTTTTAATAAATGAAAAGCACAAGCAAGTACAAATCCCTATGGTAGGCTGAGACAATAGTTGTTAAATCTCACATGGAGTTACCCCTGAGGCTACGCTATTCAAAGAGGATATTTAGATGCTTGACCCCACTGGCTCCACCCTCGGCACTCACTTCTTTGGGGCAGCCAAGCACCATTTTCCATGAAATCTCCTCATGGCAAACTTTATATCTCTACTAGGAACCATATGTGTGTGAGCTGCTTCAGAGGTCCGACCTCCTACGCCAACAACTAGAAGGTTTTTGGCAACTAGTACAAATAGTTTTTAGTAAAGGCTTCCGGTCATGTGGTCATACATGCGACACTTTCAGCTTTGTAAATACAGAAGGTTCCCAGCCTATAGAGGTTACGCTCTATAGGGTTTATGTGGAAACATAGTGTTGGTATGAACTTATTAGCACATGTTTGAAATTTCATCACAAACACGATTTATTTATAGTGGATCGGAAGGACTCGGTATTAGCCCGTTTCCACTTTAGGTTGTTCCCCTCTCACTGGCCCCCTCAAGGTAGCTCGGGAAGGTAGGCCCTCTAAAGGATTAATTGCTTGAAAGTAAAGAAAGTGTAAAAAGAGTGGGTTTGGCTTTTTGATCACCCAATTAAGGGGAGAGCATATACCTACCACTTTCGAGACACAGAATACAAGCATTCTTTTTAACCTTTTCAAAGCAATTTGTTGGCTAAGTCCTATTTGGAGATGTTGCTCCAACAAGCATGGTGTTTATTTTAGCCCTTCATAGCAAATGATTTTCTAAACTAGGAATTGGAAATCCTGTTCAACAAAATGAAAATCATTGCAAAAAGTAACTTGCTTCGTAAGAATGGACAAGTTGATTGTTCTTTTTAACTTGCAAAATATAATATTGATTGTGCTTTTTACCTTTGTAGGAAAATGAAATATTGTTGTCCTTTTTAGAGCCCAAAATTTAAGGTGTGAATTCTAACTTTGCAAGAAAGTAAATGTTTGATTTGTTGTTATTTTTACCTTGCAAATGTGATTATTTTTAGAGCCCAAAAACAAGTGAGGTACTTTTTAGAACACCAAATTGAAAAATGAAGTTCTTTTTACCCAAGAGGAAATATGAGTTCTTTTTAACCAACTTTGAAAAAGCTAGAAAAGAAATCACTAAATCCTAACTTAACTCCTCCAAATCTGCAAGAAATTGTTAGAAACCTGCAATAAAAAGAAGTTAGTGAAAATCCAAAACCTTAGGTGGGCTTCCACAAGCCTAATTTCAATTGCGCTAAATTATCTATCAAATATGCTAATCCTTGTTACAAAAGCTCTAACCTGCATTATAAAAACGCTAACCTAAGATGCAAAAGCGCTGATTTTCGGACAAAAGCGCTAACCTACATGACATATGCGCTAACCTAGGATGCAAAAGCGCTGATTTACAAACAAAAGCGCTAACCTACATGACATATGCACTAACCTATGATGCAAATGTGCTAACCTATGATGCAAATGCGCTAACCTATCGAACAAAAGCGCTGTTAAAATTCATTAATTTTATTTTTGCGAGATTTTTAAAGGTATATGTGAGGTCTAGCCCCACGGTGGGCGCCAAAATGTGTGAGCTTGAATTTCATCCTCAGAATGTTACCTGTCATAAGTTAGTTTCACAAAATACAGTGGAAATGCATACAGGAAATCCAAAATCCACCAATGAAACTACATGAAATACATATTAAAATAAAACATTATTTTACTTTCATGGCTTATGTCTCATTGTGTCCTAACTCCACTATTCCTAGTTGCAGATGGTGTGCTCTCAGACAATGCTTTGTTGGCTTTCAAGATGGCATATGAACAATTGACTGATAACTTGTAGTTAACTAATAGTATAATATGCAAGGCTACATGATCATGCTAAAATGATAATGCTATATGATTATATTGCTAAAATGATATTTTCTATTTACTAATTGCTTCAAAAACTCACGGATGCATATGATTGATTGAAAACTATATTTGAAGAATAACCCTCTCAACTAAAGCTCTTGATTTTATAGACCTTGAGAGGATTAGATGATGTGGCTCAGATCAACGGTCTTGATCAGATCTGCAATTTTGAATGGCTATGAGCAAAGGTGAAGGTTGAGAGAAAGGGGGAAGGAGAAGACAAGTGTCACTCATCTCACCTTGACTGGGTTGTTGACTGAGAGAATCTAGGGATGGTTGGAGGAAATTTAGGCATGGTAGGACAAGTGGAATCAAGTCCTTCCCAAGATGTAGGGGTGTTGGAGAGAATATAGGAAATGGTTATGAAATGTGTGTATGTATACAATTTCATTAATTTTGGAGGTTGAGGATAAATCATGAATTAATATTTAAGGAATGTTAATTTCCTTAGCCACATGTTTGATGAGTTGGCAAAGGGAAGATGAAGTGGAGATGGAGGGTGAGTTGGATAAGAGATTAAATAATTTAGGAATTATTTAATATTTGAGACTATAGGATAGGAGAATAACTATTAAATATTATATATTTAATTAATTAGAAGAATAGGATAGATGAATTAATTAATAAAATATTAATTAATAGAAAGATATGAAAATGAATTAAATTAATTAATCTTTTCAAATTAACTATTTAATAGACGAATAATTATTAAATAAATATAAAATATTTATTTAATTGCTCATAGCCAATTTTTAGGTGTATACAGTAGCTATTGCATTTGCTTCTTTATTCTCATTTTTTGGAATCTGGGTGAATGTTTTTTCTTTAAAGTGTTCTTTAAATTTCTCTACTAATTGTTTTTTTGGCATAAGCTTATCATCCTTTGTTTGATATTCATCATTTATTTGGTTGATGATAATTTGTGAATCTCCATAGACATGTAGTTCTTTGACATTCCATTCAATGGCCATTTCAAGCCCTATAGCCATTGCTTCATACTCTACAATATTATTGGTGCATGAAAATTGTAGTCTATACGATTTTGGAATTGTGTGTCCTTGAGGTGTGATGAAAAAGATTCCTGCGCCTGATCCATATTGTGTATAAGAACCATCAAAGTACAATTCCCAAAAGTTTGTACTTACTGTCAAGATATCTGCATCAGGAAATTCGATGTGCAAAGGCATGTCATTTTGTAAAGATGCATCGGCCAATTGATCAGCGATAACTTGTCACTTGATAGCTTTCCAGTCAACATATTCTATGTCAAATTCACTCAGTATCACAACCCATTTGGCTAGTCTCCCTGTCAACGTTGACTTGCTAAACAAATATTTGAGAGGATATATCTTTGCTATTAGTTTTACAGAATGAATCAACATATAATGTCTCAACTTCTGAGTTGCAAATTCAACTGCTAGACATATCTTTTCGATTGAGGAATAATTTAATTCATAGCCAACAAGTGTTCTACTGATATAGTAAATTGCTCTTTCTTTCCTTCATCATCATGTTGGGCTAGGAGAGCGCCTAATGATACACTTGTTGCTGAGACATGGAGTAACAATGGTTTCCCTTTGGCTGGTGATATCAGTACTGGAGGATGCATAAGATATTCTTTTATTTGCAAAAAAGCTTCTTGACATTTTAGATCCCATTTGAATGGAACATTTTTATGTAGAAGATGGGTAAATGGAAGGCATCTATCGGCCAATTGAGAAACAAATCTCCTGATTGATTGCAACCTTCCTTGTAAAGATCACAATTGACTTATGTTCTTAGCTGACTCCATCTCCATGATAGCTTTGACTTTTTTAGGATCTACTTCAATGCCACGATCTAATATAATGTACCCAAGGAGCTTTCCAGAGGTCACCCAAAATGCACATTTCTTTGGATTTAATCTCAATTGATATCTTTCCAGCTTGTCAAAAATCTTGCTTAAAATGTTCAAATGTTCTTGTCTTGTATGAGATTTGGCAAGTATGTCATCGACATAGTCTTCCATAAATGTATGCATCATATCATGGAAAATCATCATCATATCCCTTTGATAAGTCGCTCCTACATTCTTAAGCCCAAATGGCATAACATTCTAGCAATATGTTCCCCATGCACAGGTGAAAGTTGTCTTCTCTTGAGCTTCAGGTGCAATTCTTATTTGATTATATCCTGAGAAGCCATCCATTAATGAAAACATCTCATGTCCTACCGATAAGTCCACTATGATATCAATGTTTGGTAGTGGGAAATCATCTTTTGGACATGCTTTATTTAGATCTCTGAAATCTGTATAAACCCTTATGCTTTTATCTGGTTTTGATACTGGTACAATACTTGAAACCCATTTTGGATAAGCAACTGGTCTTATAAAACCCACTTCTAATAGTTTCTTTAGCTTGTTTTTTACAAGAAGAGCAATGTGCGGATGCATCTTGAACTTAGTTTCTACTTAACGGGTTTTGCTTTTAAATCCACATTAAGATGATACATGATAAGATATGGATTAAGTCCTGGCATATCTGCATAAGACCAAGTAAAATTTATTTGTCTTTGCGTAAAGAATTCCATGTATTCTTTCCTCTCTTTTTCTAACAATGAGGTAGCAAAATGAAGTGTTTTAGGATCCTTTGATGTACCAATGTTTACTACTTCTGTTGGTTCTATCAGGATAGCAGATTTCTCTTGAAAATATGCAAGAAGAATGTCAAACTTTCCATCTTCTGACGCCTCAAGGAGGTTTTCACCATTAGATACATCCTTTGTTTTCTCTTTTGATTGATCTAATGTTGCCATGAAATGGTTTTCAACAATAGGTCTCTTTCCTTGTTTTATTTCACTTTTGCGATTGGAAAGTTTGGCATTCTCCTGACTATGAGAAACATCACTTGATTCTGCAATGGAAGATATCTTAGGTGGGATGGGTTCAAGAGCGTTAAGGTACATGGCTAAGTCATGATCATTGGAAAAGACATTCAGTTCAGGGTTGTCTAAATTATCCCAATCAATTAGTTTAGGATGAAGAACGGGTAAATCATAATCACTGTCATCATTAAGTGTTTCAACGTTCATGACATAATGATCATAACTTGGCATAGAATAGGTAGTGTCATAGATTAAATTTTTATGAGATTTGTCTTTCTTAGGCGTCTCTGAATTGGTTCTAACAAAATCAATGTTAGCATTTTGTAGTTCACACTCAAGTGGTTCTTCAATTGACGTTTGACCCTTAAATGAATGAATTATATCAACACACACATCTTTAATACTACAAGTTCTTTCTTAATTGACCTCATTTGCATTTTGGAGTTGATATACTTGTGTACATGATAAAGAGGATTCTTTTGCTAGACTTTGTCTCCTTTCAAACTCAACTTCTTCTAGACTAATAGTCAATCCAACTTGACTATCTCTTAATTCTTCTATGGTTCTACCATATCTGATCTTTGTTTGTGCTTCTTGTGGCATTACTTCTTTGTCTTTGACATTCCCTTTCCTTTTTGCATACGCCTCTTTTCTCTAAATTCTGAGTTTTTCTTGCCTTCTTTCTAATTTCATCTTTTGTTTTGCATTAGACAAGTCTACTTTTGTGATAGCTTATTGGTTTTCATTGTGTTCTTTACTTGATATAGTAGATAAGACATTTGGACCCCATTCATACTCATTGGAATATATCTCTGAATCTTGATCTAAGATTACTCCACTATACCATATTGGAGTATGGTGCAAAAAGTTCTCTGATTTCTGCCATCTCTATTTTTACTGCTTTTGGAATATCTTGTTCAGATTTTGCATTTGTTTGTATTTTCAGAACTTGTTGACAAGATTTTTCTTCACCTTGGATGGTAATCTCCTCCTCTTTCTTTTCATGTTCTTCTTGCTTCTTTTGTTTATTGGTTACTGTTTCAGCCGCTTGATGTAGCTTCTCTTGCCAATTTTCTTCTTTAGAAACTTATTTATTTCTCCACTTTTGTTGTTGATGATTATGTTGCTTTTGATTGGATTTTAGATATCTCAGCCTGCATTTATCTTCTGTGGATTGTGAGTACGGAAAAATAGGTTCTAAAATACCTTGATGTTGCTTACCAATTGGTCCTTTCCCTCCATATCCCATATTTTGCATGATTTTGTATCCTTTGCCATATTGTTTTATGGGAATATTGACTTTTGTTGTTGTTGCTATAGTTTTATCTGCATCCTTGTACAACCAACCAAGAATGTCTTTGTCTTCATTTTCCTCTGCAAGAGTTCCAGCACTAACAAATGTTACTTTAAACATATGTTTTAATCTTTTTGATGTCTTTGATTGAATATCCGTAGGCTTACCATATGACTTAGGGGAAAGTGGAAAATCATGCAAAGAATATTTTCGCATTCCTTCATCATTTAACTTGAACTTTTCTTCAAAAGTTTCCCATAACTTTGCTTGAATTTCTATACTAGGATATACTGATTCTCTGTTATGAGGAACTCTTATATCTTGTGTTGGCTTCAAATTATTGCAATATTGACTGAAATTTGCAATTATAGTGATCTCTTTTTCTTCATGAGGAAATTTTACACATTGATGATATGTAGAAGGAACTGCTTGCATCTTGTGAATCCATGGTCTTTCTAGAATAATGTTGTAAGAGAGGTTCAAATCTAAAACTTGACACAATGTATCCTTTTCCATGGGTCCTATTCCTATTAGTAGCACAACAGTTCCTTTAGAAGAACATTCTGCTTCATCATAAGCCTTGATGGTTATTTTGTTTTTCAGGTCTACTGCGTTTTCTGAATATCCCAAAGCTTTTATCAAGCTTAATGCACAAATGTTTAAGCCAACTTCTCCATCTATGAGTACACATTTAACACGAGTTTTATTAATGGAGACTTCAACATGTAAGGGAGCATTGTGAGGATGTTGTAAGGATGCATCATCATTTTTAGAAAATGATAAGCAATGAGGAGCTACAAGGTGTCCTATCATGTTTTAGAAGTGATCTACATCCAAGTCTTTTGAAACTATTGTTTCCACTAAAGCTTTCTCCAAAATTTCCTTATGCATAGGTGAAACTTTGAGAAGTTCCATAATTGATATTTGAGCGGGTATTCTTTGTAATTGCTTTACTAAATTGTATTGTTGTGAAGTTGATATTGGATCTTTTGTTGTACCTGGAAAGGTAACCTTTGCTTTGCTTCTCGTGATAACATTGATTGGTTCTAAAGATGAATTGTCTTTAACAATGATCACATTTACCACATCATCATATGTATAAGTTTAATTCACTTTGGCTTTTCCTTTGTCATCTTTTAATTGGGATGATTCACCTTTGTCATAGTTCGGAAGTGGAGTTTTGAAAGCTAAGTGTGATTCATTTGTCTTATGGCTATTCACTGTGATGGTTCCATTATCAATTAGATCTTGGATAAGGTGTTTCAATCTCTGACAATCATTTGTTAGGTGTCCTTTATTCGGATAATAATTGCAAAATTGATTGTCATTCCATCAATTTGGTTTGACTGGTGGTCCATAACTTCTTTCTTCTGGTAAAACAATCAATTTGTTGGCAAGCTGAGTTTTTAGAGCTGATTCTAAAGGTTCTCCAATGTTTGTGAATTTCCTCCGAGGATTGCAGAAAAAGGACTTGGCTTTATTATTTTTTGGATTGTTATTGCTTGGGATTTGACTTGATAGATTAAAAATTGGTTGTTGTTGTTTTGTATTACTATTATCGTCATTCCCTTCATTGTTGACATTCTTATTCTTTGACCAGAACTTGGGTTTGTCATTGTTGTTGTTGTAAAGTTTTAGTTCTCCTTTCTTTGCCATTGCATTCTCTATTTTCAGACCATTTTCGATCATTTTGGCAAAAGAGGGAGGACATTGCATCCTTATTCGATAACTCATTTCACTGATAAGATTATCAATGAATATATCCATTTTTTCTTGATCAGGTACATCTCAAGGATACCTATTAAACATGCATTTTCATCATTGCAAGAAGATCATAAAGGATTCACCATTCTTTTGTTTAACATTGCAGAGATCCAGCATTGTTATTTCATTCCTTATATTGTAGGAGTATTGTGAAATAAACATATTCACAACTTCTTCAAAAGATTTGATTCCGGATGGTAATCTTGAAAACCACTCCATTGATTGTTCATTTAGACTCCTAGGAAAAATATGCATAAGGTAAGTTTCATCATGAGAAAATTCCATGCTCATAGTACAAAACTCCCTAATGTGATCTTGAGGATCAGATTTTCCATCATATTTGTCATATTTAGGAATCTCGCAATGTTGTGGAAATGCTATCATATTTAGATTTTTATCAAAAGGATATGGGCATATATCTTGTAATGAATACTTCTTGGAGCTTGTCCCATTTTTCATGTCTTGTATCTATTATTGTAGAGTTTGTATTTGTTGAGTAAGGTTTGACAATGGATTATCCACATAGTTTCTCCTTGTTTCTTTGTGAGTTCTCTTATCACTACGATCTTTTCTTTTGTCATACATTTCTTTCCTTGTTTCTTGATTACTTTCTTTGTTCACATCTTCATTATTTGGCTCATCCGTGTTTCGGGTGTTACTTACCTTCGCATCTTGTTTCAAGCTTTCTATGTTAAAGTCTTGTGGTAGTTTAGCTCCAGATTTTGCCAACATCAAGAGATGTTTTTCTTTTTGCTTTGCCAACAATTTTTCCATTAGCCTATCAAATTTGAAATATTGCTCATGGTCTCTAATGGTGCTATTGACGTCAACAATAGTAAATCCAAAAGTTTGGAATACAGGATTATCTTCTTCCTCCATTTGTTGTTGTTTTCTAAGTTGTTTGTGTTGGGCTCTAGTCCAAACTGGCATGTGATTATTTCAAAGTTATTGAATTTTCCAAAGGACAAAGTCAATAGGTGATTATTGGTTTAGGAAGATATGCCCTATTGATTTTACCACTATTGTTTGTTCATTGGGATAAAGCGTCTCTTTGTTGAAAAGCACATCTTTGCAAAATTTCACCGTGAAATTTTGTATCGCAGCCACGTAAGTAGTGAAGAAAATGGTGTAGGGATGTCCTATGTTTTAATAAGATCTTGCGATTGATATACAATAATCTTATTCTTTTCTGAGTAGCTTTATAACTAGGTTTTCTTTTCTTAAGGTGATACTTAAAAGTCATATCAACATTTGACAATTTACAAGTTTGTTTGATTCCAATGTTGATGCAATTCTAGTTTTGATATAACCTAGGTTCAAAATAGGAAAGATATATCCAAGATTATGAACCTAGTATAGATTGATCAAGCTTTGTGATAGAGGATTTGATTATCTTGATGAGAAAATTGATAATGATGTTGATTTTTTTTGCACTTAAGATGTTTCAATCAATAGCTTATTGAATGATGATGTTTATAGAACTTCTTGGGAATAACCCGTGGGATTAGTGCCCTAGTTTGTTGAGCTAGTTTGAAAATAAATGATGGTATATAGACAAACCTACTTCAAGAATAATTTTGATATTGATGTTTTGTTTGTTGAGCTAGTTTGAAAATACATGATGGTATAGAGACAAACCTACTTCAAGAATAATTTTGATACTGATGTTTTGACACTTTGGTTTTTGATCTGGTGTTTCAAGTATTGGAAAGCTTTTGTATTACTCTTTTGATCAAACTTTTTCAGCAATTTGTTGGATTTTTGCTCACTTGTAGATGATAATTTTCTTCAATTTTTGACCATTTGGAACATGTTACAGACATAGAAGACACAATGTTTAATAAACAAAATGCACAAGCAAGTACAAATCCTATGGCAGGCTGAGACAATAGTTGTTGAACCTCACATGGGGTTTCCCCCGAGGTTACGCTATTCAAAGTAGATATTTAGATGCTTGACCCCACTAGCTCCACCCTTGGCACTCACTTCTTTGAGGCAGCCAAGCACCATTTTCCATGAAAACTCCCCATGGAAAAATTTATATATCTACTAGTAACCGTATGTATGTGAGCCGCTTCAGAGGTCCGACCTCCTGCGCCAACAACTAGAAGGATTTTGGCAACTAGTACAAGTGGTTTTTAGTAAAGGCTTCAGATCATGTGACCATACATGTGGCACTTTCAGCTCTGTAAATACAGAAGGTTCCCAACCTATAGAGGTTACACTCCACAGGGTTTATGGGGAAACATAGTGTCGGTATGAACTTATCAACACATGTTGTTTGGGACTTTTGTCACAAACATGATTTATTTATAGTGGATTGGAAGGACTTGGTATTAGCTTGTTTCCACTTTAGGTTGTTCCCCTCTCACTGGCCCCCTCAAGGCAGCTCAGGAAGGCAAGCCCTCTAAAGGATTTAATTGCTTGAAAGTAAAGAAAGCATAAAATAGTGGGTTTGGCTTTTTGGTCACCCAATTAAAGGGGAGAGCATATACCTACCACTTTCGAGACACAAAATATAAGTGTTCTTTATAACCTTTTCAAAGCAATTTGTTGGCTAAGTCCTATTTGGAGATGTTGCTCCAACAAGCATGGTGTTTATTTTAGCCCCACATAGCAAATGATTTTCTAAACTAGGAATTTGAAATCCTGGTCAACAAAATGAAAATCATTGCAAAAAGTAACTTTCTTTGTAAGAATGGACAAGTTGATTGTTCTTTTTAAATTGCAAAAAAATAAGATTTATTGTGCTTTTTACCTTTGCAAGAAAATGAAAGATTGTTGTTCTTTTTAGAGCCCAAAATTTGAGGTGTGAATCCCAACTTTGCAAGAAAGTAAATGTTTGATTTGTTGTTCTTTTTACCTTGCAAATGTGATTATTTTTAGAGCCCAAAAACAAGTGAGGTACTTTTTAGAACACCAAATTCAAAAATGAATTTATTTTTACCCAAAAGGAAATATGAGTTCTTTTTAACCAACTTTGACAAAGCTAGAAAAGAAATCACTAAATCCTAACTTAACTCCTCCAAATCTGCAAGGAACTATTAGAAACCTACAATAAAAAAGAAGTTAGTGAAAATCAAAAACCTTAGGTGGGCTTCCACAAGCCTAATTTCAAACCTTGGTTACAAATTTTTCACTCTTGAGTCTGAACTGCCCTAAAATTTAGCTAAGTCTGAAATTTTGGGGATCTTCCAAAAACTAGATTTTGCATTATAACTCCTAGAGGTCTGAAACCCCTCTCAAACATCCTGCAATATATATGGAATATAACTTATACTTAAATGTTATATTCCATATATATTACCCTTGCACAAGCCTAATTTCATGATTTGATTAAAAATTTTGCACTGTTTCAAATGCGCTATCTTAGAGAACATATGCGCTAAAATAATTGTCAAATGCGCTAACATGTGTTACAAAAGTGCTAACCTATGTTTAGAAGCACTAACTTGCGATGCAAATGCACTAACCTGTGATGCAAATGCGCTAACCTATGATGCAAATGTGCATATTTTCATACAAAAGTGCTAACCTACATGACATATGCACTAACCTCTTATGCAAATGCGCTAACCTATCAAATTTTACTTTTTGCGAGATTTTTAAAGGTATATGTGAGGTCCATGAGCCCCACGGTGGGCACCAAAATGTGTTGACTTGAATTTCATCCTCAGAATGCTACCTGCAACAAGTTAGTTTCACAAAATACAAATGGAAATACTACAGGAAATTCAAACTCAACCAATGAAACTACATGAAATACATATTAAAATAAAAATATTAATATTACCTTCATGGTTTATGTCTCATTGTGTCCTAACTCCACTATTCCTGGTTGCAAATGTTGTGCTCTCAGACAATGCACTGATAGCTTCCAAGATGGCATATGAAGAATGAACTGATAACTGGTACTTAACTGATGCTATGATATGCAATACTACATGATTATGCTAAATGATTATACTATGATGCTTATGATATTTGCTATTTTGCTTCAAGATTAAAACTCACGGATGTAGAAGGTTAGCTTGCAAAATGCACTTGAAGTCTCTTGAAGTCTAACTCTCTCTCAACTGAAGCTCTTGATTTTATAGACCTTGAGAGGATTAGATGATGGGGCTCAGATCAACAGTCATGATTAGATCTGTAGATTTGAATGGTTGTGAACAAAGGTGAAGGTTGAGAGAAGGGGGGAAGGAGAAGACAAGTGTCACTCATCTCACCTTGACTGGGTTGCTGACTAAGAGGGTCTAGGGATGGTTGGAGAAGATTTAGGCATGATAGGACAAGTGGACTCAAGTCCTTCTTAAGATGTAGGGGGTGTTGGAGAGAATATAAGAGATGGTTATGAAATATGTGTACATACACAATATTCATTGAATTTCGTGGTTGAAGATAAATGATGAATTAATATTTAAGAAATATTAATTTCCTTAGCCACATGTTGGATGAGTTGGCGAAGGGAAGATGAAGTGGAGATGGAAGGGTGAGTTGGAAAAGAATTATTTAATATTTGAGACTATAGGATAGGAGAATAACTATTAAATATTAGATATTTAATTGTTTGGAGGAGATAATTAAATAGTAGATATTTAATTAACTTGATTAGAAGGAATAATTAAATATTAGAGATTTAATTAATTTAGAGGAATAGGATAGATGAATTAATTAATAAAATATTAATTAATAGAAAGACATGAAAATGAATTAAATAAATTAATCTTTTCAAATTAACTATTTAATAGAAGAATGATCATTAAATAAATATATTTAATTGCTCATAGCCATTTTTATGTGTATACAATAGGTATATATACACTTACACATATTTATCCCTTTGTGCATTCTTATATTTTTGTGTTATATTTTGATTCATTTTTATGTTTGCATTTATTATATGTTTCTATTATTCTTATTTATTTTATTTCTTTCATAATTTTGTAATCTCTTTGTTGGAGTAATTTTTGGACAATTATCTAATTATTTATTAATTAGGTCTTTTAATTTCTTTTTCACTTAAGATAAACTTCGATGCTCTATATTTATCTAGGTGTTATGATTTTTTAGTTTGAATTCACTTAGAGGCATTCTAGTTAGCTTTTTTAGCTTGTAGTTGAGCTTAATTTAGCTCCTACTTTGCATTACTTTAGTTCTTTGTTTTAGGATTAGGGCATCTCTTTCTTTCTATAAAGAAATTAATTCATTTACTGTAGTTGTACCTTCAATATTGAATCTTCAATTCTTTTGTGTAATAATCTTGAATTATATGGTTGTTATATAGCATGCAATCTTTGCTTGATCTCTTTTGTGTGATAGGTGTTTTGCTTGCAGATGATTCTTGGGTCTTGTGGTTTATCATCAACTTCTACATGGTATTAGAGATTTTTTGTGAAGTTCTTATCTACATGCTTGAGGGATCCAACTTGAGGTGAATTTTTTTGCACTTTGGGCTCAAATAGAAGTTGTCATCACATCTGCAGCATCAAATAACTCTAAGATTGACTATTCTTTCATTAAAATTAGAGAAATTGAAAATTTGGGTTAAAATTGGTTGAGGGACTGCAAATCAAGGCAAAATTTGGAGGTAGCTGAAAAATGTGGGCACTTTGATGCAAAATGGAGGTCACCATTGCACTCAGAAGGCCCAAAAAACATAAGATCACCTATCAAATTGTCAAAAATCAAATGTCGAAAAAAAATTTAACAATTTTTTTTGGTGGGACATTTCATGAGGTACAAATTTGTACCATACCTTCAAATCCATACTCATGCTGTAAAAATCCATGCAGGTGTTGGTAAAATTATTTTTAGGCAAGCTTCCCCTTCAAGTAAAATTTTGTAAAGAAAACAAGTTTTAAAAAAAAAATTAGAAAAGATTTTCAAAAAGTCAGCAAGGAGAGAAAACGGTGTGTACATGTTGCATGCACAAGCCTTACATAGTGTTGATGTCATCCTCTTTTGGTAAACCCACTAAAATTGGTGCTCATCTAAACTTAGCTGAGTTTTTCTATTTTTAGCCCTCTAAGCCTTAAAAATTAGTGTGTGGTTTTTTGTCCATAACTTTGTCATAAAGAGTCAAAATCAAGCAAACACGATATCTTTGGAAATTTGGTTCCCACATTCCAATCTTATTTTGTAAGTGGTTTGATCAAATTCTACACCAATTTTCCATACTAGGAATCCAAAGTTAGCCTTCCATTTTGCACTTCCAAGGCCATATATTACACATTTGTACTCCATTTTTTGACTTCCATACATCATCGGAAATCTCTCAAAGTCCCCTATTCAAATCTCAAGTCCTTTTCTATAGTTTTTTCATCAAGTACTCAGATATCTCAATCTTTTCCTTTTTGGGTTCTTTCTTGGCTTGGAAAACATGCAAAAAAGTTGTTTTATTAGTGACTCAAGTGGAATTTTTTGGAATTGAGAGGATATATACTATTGTATTAGTCTATTTCTGTACTTTTTTTTTTTTATGGATCCAAATCATATTTCTCTCCTTACTCCATTCAACTATCATTCTTGGGAACAACAAATGGAGATTCACCTAAAACACCAAGGGTTATATAGAGTGACCATGGGTACAAAAGGTGAGCCTATAAGTGATGTTGAGAAGAGAAAATGGTTTAATAGGTGTGGTGAGGCTTTTGGAGCATTGTGCATGTCTATCTCTCTAGATCTTCTCTTTCATGTTGAGTCTTGCACAAACCCAATGAGATATGGACCATATTGAAGTCCCTATTTGGAAAGCAAGATGGGTTGAGGGGATTTCCGTTGGAGAATGAGCTTATTGGCTTGAATCCTAATGATTTTGACAACATTGACTTCTTCACCAAACTCAAGTCTCTCAAATTACAATTGAAGCAATGTGAAATTGAGGAGGACTCTCAATTGATTCTCTCTATCCTTGCCAAGCTTGGTACTGATTATTCAGTTTTTATTTCTACATTTTATGCCACTAGAGATGCTCTTGGTACTTGTTACACCATGCCTTCACTTAGTGATTTTTATTCTCAACTCACACAAGAGAAAACCAAGTTGGTTCAGATGGGAAGATTGAAGTCTTCCAAATCACAGGCTCTTGTTGCTTCCCAGAGTTCTACAGATTAGAAAACTTCACATGGAAAAGGCAATAAATAGAAACACAAGGATTCCAAGTCACATGAGTAGCCACAAGGACACACAATCACATGATTCTTTGAATTCTTCTTCCTCTTCCAAGAGGTAATCATCAAAGAAGGATAAATCAAAGTGTGCATATTGTACTAAGCCAAGAAATTATGAGCATTGGTGTTATGCAAAGAAAATAGATGAGCTGATGCACCTTTTATAGAATCACAATATTTAGCCACCTTCATCTGGTACATTTTCTACTACTTTACGACCTAGACATTCTAGGTCTTCATCTATGACATGTGGTGAAGGCAAGATGAAGGGCCATTCTCTATTTACATCGACACATTCTCAGTCCTCTAGATGACTTCTTGATTTGGGAACCTCACATCATATGACATCATGAAAAGGTATGCTCTCTACTTTTGAGCATCGTTCTTTTCCACATATTTTGATGGGTAATAACATTTACATGAGTGTTAATGGTAATGGTTATATTGACTTTGATGGTGGCACATATTCAATAATATTCTTTGTGTCCATGCATTATCTTCCAATCTTCTTTCCATCTAGCAGATTACTCATAGTGGGACAAGCAAGACAGTAGAGTTCACCCTTGATTCAGTGCTCATCAAATATTTTCATAGTAGAGAGCTTGTTGCAATTGGAAGTGTTGATCATGCAACACGATTGTATGATTTCTCTCATTTTTCTCCCATTGAGAATGCATCTAGTCCTATCTCTCATGCATTGAGAGTAGATCATAAATCTAAGGATATATTTGGTTACTTGAACCTATATGTACTTCAATCATCCACAATTGTTCTTGAGACTTGTTTTGATCCTTCTCCACCTCCTACTTCTTCAGAGATCAGTTTGATTCAATAGGTTGATTGTTCCCTTACAATTTCAACATATTGGGAGGAGAACTTGCCAAATATTGCAACATGATTGAGGGTACTCCATTCCTCTTTGATGGAAATTTGAGCATTCATGTAATCCCATATTCAGTGCCTTTAGATATTGTTCACCAAGCATCTTCACATATGTTTGGATTTGCTTCAGTTGATTTGGCATTTTTTGATTTAGATAGTTGGACAATTGGTCAGTCTTCCATGGCACATATTATGAGACTTTTCATTCTATTTCCTTTCATGGATTTGTCTCACCCTTGGCCACTTGATTTTTTTCTTCCTATGGGGAGGAACCTGGTTTTCCACTCTTGGATCTCCATTGGCATACATCCTCGAGCTTTCATCTTCAACATTGGAGCTTCTTCATTATGGGTGGGTACATCATCTCTTCTTCTCTCCCTTATGGGGGGATATTTATTGTACTTCTATAACCAATTTAGTACTTGGGGGGCACTTGGAGTCATTCATCTTAGTCACATGTAGTACCCTTTTCTTTTCATTGCATCTCTCGCTTTTGGAGAGGGGTTTTTTCCCATGTGGTTTTTGTCCTTTTCTCCATTTAGAGAGACCTCATTAGTGTGAGTTGCATTGTTTTGCATTGATTTGTAAATGAATACCTAATCAGGCCTTAGTTACTAGAAAATGCATTTTGCATTTTTATTACCTCTTTAGCTTATCCCCAAGCTAATCTTAAGGGGGGGTGTTGGAGTAATTTTAGGACAATTATCTAATTATTTATTAATTGTCTTTTATTTTCTTTTTCACTCAAGCTAAACTTAGGTGCTTTATTTTATCTACGTGTTATGCTTTTTAGTCTGAGTTCACTTAGAGGCACTTCTAGTTAGATTTTTTAACTTGTAGTTGAGCTTAATTTAGCTCCTACTTTGCATTGCTTTAGTTCTTCATTTTTTAGGATTAGGGCATCTCTTGCTTTCTATAAGGAAATTCATTCATTCATTGTAATTGTACCTTCAATATTGAATCTTCAATTATGTTGTGTAATAATACATAATTCTCTAGTTCTCATAGAGCATACAATCTTTGCTTAATCTATTTTGTGTGATAGGTGTTTTGCTTGCAGATGATTCTTGGCTATTTTGGTTGATCATGAACTTCTATACACTTTGCTTGAGTGATTTGATATTTATTCGTCTTCTTTATTTCTCTTTTTGGTATTGCCTTTATATTTATTCTAATTTGTATATTTGTATTTTGTTTTTGATTAAGTAAAAATAGGTTTTAGGGGACCCGAAACCCGATTACAATTTGAAAGATGAGCATGAAAGAGACGAAACAAAACGGCTGCAAAAAACCAGCACAAAAACCAGTAGCTAAGAAAAAGACAGCAAGAAGCCAACAAGAAGTTGGCTCCAAACCCAGCATTACAAATTACTTGAAAACTTCAATAGATTCCTCAGCATTCTGAACCAAGAGCATCATCGCCTTGGCCGCTTCCCTCAGGTCATTGCTATCCTCTCTCAGCTGGCTATCTTTCATGTTGATCTCCATCCCAGTAGTGTTCTGCCTTGTTTTGCGCCTGGGCGTCTGGTGGGTGGTGCTGGAAGCTGGAATATCATCAATGATAACTAGATTCTTATCCTAATTTTTCATTTCCAGATGATCCACCAAAGCATTCATGTTCTGTGATGAGACTTTGAGGACCTGGAGACTATGGTTCATAAATTTTTTTAGAGCCTTCTCAGTACGAGCAACCCGGGTGTTGATGTTGTCTTTATCCTCTTCAGCCTATTCTTTTAAATTTCTTATAATGTTCTCCAGGTGTTTCAGATCCCCTTTGATAAAATCTTTTTCCAGCCAATCCTCCATCTCAATTTCCTCTTCAGCTTCACTAGTTTTCGTCTCATCATTCTTTCTCCCAGAGTCCTTAATCAACTTATTAATCTTGTTTTCCAACTCCCTCTGTTTACTTTGCATGCTAGTAATGTTGTCGACAACCCATTTTTGGAAGTTGAAGGACTCCAGAGTATAGTTACGGGTAGTATTCAAGATGGTGTTCATAGAATCCCTACCCTGTTCAGTGCCCACAGAGTTAGGATTGTCATCCTCCTTAGAATTTAGAGAAACATTCCTGCTGTCCGAGCCCATAGGGTTAGAGTGAGGGTTTTCAGAGTTACCCCCTTCATCCTCTTCACCAATGTTCTCATCCTTTTCATACTCCATATCAGTTTCAAAATCCTTACCCTTTTCCTCCTCCACATCATAGTGCTCCTCCATTTCCACATTATCTGTGTTAGCTCTCCTTTTTTTGTGGGTAGAGGCATTAGGCTGATCCTCATCCAAATCTGAATCTTTGCTGCTCTCAGAGATATGACCATTCATGATTA
This sequence comes from Cryptomeria japonica, assembly GCF_030272615.1. Lineage (NCBI taxonomy): Eukaryota > Viridiplantae > Streptophyta > Pinopsida > Cupressales > Cupressaceae > Cryptomeria > Cryptomeria japonica. The sequence goes on from NC_081411.1 coordinate 831,897,192, forward strand.
GAGGGTCATCTTTGGTCACCCTAGCCTTGTCCTTCAGATGTTCATAAATGAGCAATATAAGCCCCTGATGGGCTATAGGGTAAGAGTTAGGCTTTTTAGCGTGGTCAGCAAGACTCTCATTCAGAGAGGACGCTAAATAGAAAGGCAGGGATATTTTAGCCCCATGATGGAAGTGGTTCAAAATAGCAAAGTGATAGTTATATATTTTTGTAAATCTACCATCCATAGTTAAATACTCCATTAAAACCCTTAAAACTTTTTGCCAAAAGGGCTTTATCTGCTGGGGAATGTAATAGGAAATGTTGTCTTTCTTCACAAGCTTGCCCTTCTCGTCCTCCGATTTCGAAAAGATTTTGAACACTTCAGCCACATACTTCCGATCTCTGTAGAATTTGGTGCCCTCCTTCTAAAGACCCGTGACCTCTGCGACCAGGTTCTCATCAATTTTCCATATCTCCCCAAAAAAAGTGACTCTGTTGTTACTCCAACTCTAGTAAAACTATGAGAAACAAAATTTCTGCTTCCGTGAAGCTTTTCCATATAGTTAGTAAAGCTATATCTGTGAAGTCTTCTCCAAACTTTTCCTTCACTCTTCCAATTTTCGCATCCTGGGGTCTCGTTCCTATTTAAATTACCACCCATTTTGAACTCCAGGTAGAAGTACCAGCAGCTATAATTCACAGTCCATAGATGAAACCCCAAATGCTTATAAATTCTGGAGTTACAGAACAGAGACTCTTTTGTTTTTTTGAAACTTATGTTTATGGCCGCACTAACCCAACAATTATGATTATAATCTTCCTCACACATATGATCATGGAAATGATGCCAAAAAGCACTCATTAATTTGTAGTTAATCCGCCCCCAAAATCTATCTTTGGAATTCGTTTCCCAAAATATAATCATGATATGAACTTGACCCATTGATACGATCAAAATATAATTTCTCTTTAACCTCCCTTTTACAATGAGTTTCTCCAATATATTTAACATTATTCTCTAAATTGACCCCTTCATTTGCTAAGAGATCCACAACCTTATTGCCTTCTCTTAGAGTATGAGTTATGCTTATACTAACATAGTTTTTTAACAAATATTTAGCACTTTTAACTAAGTTAGTAATATTCCAAGAGATAGAGCTTGTACCTTTGAGGGCTTGGATGATGTTTAAGGAGTCCCCTTTGAGCCAAATTTTTTTGAATTTGAATCCCTGAGCAAGCTGGAGGCTTTTTAACATGGCCAAAGCTTTGGCCACATTATAATTTTGGACCCCAAAAGGAGAGGCAAAAGCTGCAATGCAGACTCCTTGAGCATTTCTAATTACTCCTCCACCACCAGACTTCCCAGGGTTGCCCTTAGCTGCCCCATCAAAATTCACCTTTATCCAATCATGATTAGGAAAGTGCCAAACAATATTATCTCTCTTGTTCTTCTTGTCAGATTTGTAGAGTTTATGTATTAGATTCCATTCAGTGAGGATTTCTTTTTCCATATCATTCACATCAGTAACAAACCATTGCTTATTATTCTTGTGAGGAATATTGATGTTCTCTTTTATAGCCCTGCAGATTTTTTCAAAAACCACCTAAGAGTTACACTTAACTTCCCTAAATATTTTATTATTTCGTTCTTTCCAAATGCCCCAGCAAATCATGGGGAGGGTCAAAGACCAAAGGTTCCTGATAAGCTGGCATTTGGTGGGGAAGTTCCATTGCCAAATAATATCCTTGATACTCTTATTCATAACCCAATTAACTTTCCATTTCTCCCACATCTTACACCAAATTTCCTAGGTAAAGGAACAGTGAAAAAAGAGATGATCAACCGATTCTTCCTCTTTCTAGCATAGCTCACATCTATTAGGGAATTTGAAACCTCTTCAGACCAAGTTGTCAAGAGTAAGGGTACTATTATGAGAAGCAAGCCAAAAGAAAATATTTACTTTAGGGATCAGAATGTTGTTCCAAACTTTACTCCAAATGGGATTACTGGTCTGAGAAAAAGTATTTTTGTAGGTAGAGGCAACCGTAAATTCACCTCTAGGATTACTTTTCCATAGAAAAACATCATCATAGTCTTTGTTAGGGGAAAAGGACAGCAGCTCCTTCTGGAGTAAGGTAAAACCAAAGTGAATAACATCAAGCCTCACCCATTTGTCCTCCTTCTAGTAGTCACACACCATAAGCCCAAACCTCCTTTTACATTCCTCAATAACTTGACTATTGTCTTGATCATAAAGAGCTTCATTCTTCATCCAAGGGTCCTCCCAAAACCTTATTCTATCGCCTTTTCCTAGGACCCATCCAGCTCCAGCTTTGGCCACTTTTATGGATTTGGTAATACTGTTCCAAATAAAGGATCCAACAGGAAGGTCTTCAGAATTAAGGACCCCTTGGATTGGCTAATTCTGAATATATTTATCAAACCATATTTGATTCCAATCTTTCTTGGTATCATAAGCTCTCCATAATTGTTTTGCTAGAAGAGCTTTATTGAATGTTTTTAGAGCTTTAATCCCCAACCCTCCTTTGTTTTTTGGTCTACAAAATTTGTCCCAAGCAACCAAGGATATCCTCTTTTTTTCTTCAACTCCTGACCATAAAAATCTCTTCTGGATTCTTTCCAATGCTTCAACAAATTTAGCCGGGACACCAAATAAGCTGAGGGCATAAACAGGGAGGTTTTGGAGTGTAGCTTGAAGGAGCTGCAATTTCCAAGTCTAAGATAACATGGAACCTTTCCACCCAGCTAGTTTTTTATTGAATTTATCAGTAAGCATGTTCCAAAAGCAATCTGGGGGAGTTAAACCAAGGGATGACCTAGATAGGTGTAAGGGAGCATTTCCACCTTGCACCCAATAATTTTAGCAATCTTCTGTTTTATGATCGAAGTATTCATGAAATATATAGCCGATTTGTCCCAATTGATTTGCTGACCAGTAGCCAAAGCATAGGAATTAAGAGCAGTTTTGAAGGCCACAGCCTCCCTAACAGAGGAAAATCCCATGAGGATAGTGTCATCAACAAATTGTTGATGAGAGCAAAAAACTTTAGCAGAGGAAGGTTGAAGGCCTTTGATGGTTTTATTCAATTTCAGTTTGTAAATCAATCTGCTCATGCTCTCAGCCAAAATGGTGAAAAGAATAGGAGATATGGGATCTCCTTGTCTGAGCCCCCTTGATGATTTGAAGAATTTTGTAGAAGATCCATTAATTAGAATAGAAAACATTGGAGTGGTGGTCAACTCTCTGATAATTTTTATTATCTTTCCATCAAATCCAAAAGCCTCCATGATTTTGAAAAGAACATGCCAATCCACTCTATCATAAGCCTTCGCCAGATCCAATTTTATCAGGAAGCCTTCTTTTTTAGCAACATTGAGTGAATGAATGTTCTCATGCACAAGAATGATAGAGTCCAATATCTACTTGCCAGGAACAAAACCTTTCTGCTCCTTAGAGATGATGAAGGGGAGAACAACCAAAATTCTAGTGGTCAAGACTTTGGATATGATCTTATAGAAAGAGTTACATAGACTTATTGGCCTAAATTTTCCTATAGAATCCGCCCCAGCAACTTTAGGGATCAGGGCAATAAATGTGGAATTGAGTTCCTTAAGAATTTTTCTAGATCCAAAAAATTCTTTGACCGCATTAACCATGTCTTCTTCCACAATATGCCAAAATTCCTGGAAGAAAAACATAGGGAGTGGAGCTTTATCCCCTTGAAACAAAAAGACAGTTTTTTTAATTTCTCCAGTAGATGGGATAATAGATAGGGCCTTATTCTAAAAAGGATTAATGATCTTGGGAATGATATTAACCAAATTGTGTTGATGGGTATGATCAATGTCCTTGTTACTAGTGAGGAGCTGATTGAAGAAGCTGACAGCTTCATCCTTGATTTCATCCTTATTGAGAAGAGTTTTGTCCTCGACAATAAGTCTTGAAATTCTATTCGCAGCTTTATGTTTTAAAGATGTCATGTGGAAAAATTTAGTGTTTATGTCCCCAACCTCCAGCCAAATCGCCCTAGATCTCTGCCTCCAATAGATTTCTTCCCTAGAAATAATGTTGTGAAGTTTGACTAAAACATCATCTTCCATGGCTTTGGAGTATTTTTAATAGCCATCTTTCTGTATAGAATTTTGGATCTGAACCAGATCCTCCTTTAGCTTTTTCTTTGCATCAAAAATATCACCAAAGACCTTCTTGTTCCATATCTTAATGTTAACTTTGGTATTTTAAAGTTTTTTGGCCACTTTATACATGGCAGTTTCATTTACATCAATATTCCACCAGTTGGCAATAGATTTTTCAAGATTAGGGTCGGAAATCCACATCTTTTCAAACTGAAAAGGGAAGCTCTGATTATTCTTAAAATTCTCAGCAACAAAAGAGATGGGATAATGGTCTGAACCAATTCTATTAATAACAGAAAGGGAACATCTATGAGAAATAATCCAATCATTAGTGACAAGGGATCTATCAAGTCTTACCTGATTGAGATCTTCACCATCCCTTCGGTTAGACCAAGTGTAGGATACCCCATTGAGATCCATATCAATGAGAGCATTGTGATTAATAAAGTCCATCAAGTCAGATCTGCTGTTTGGTTGAGCTTGAGTACCCCCATATTTGTCAATGTCTTGCAGAGGAGTATTGAAATCTCCCATCACAACCCAGCTATTCAAAGGGAAAGAATTTCTTTTTTGTTGGATTTTATCCCAGAATTTTCTTCTGGCAGATTTGGAGTTAGGGGCATAGATATTAGTAATGACACATTCCTTTCCATCATAGATGCTTTTAGCTTTTAGGGATAAAATATTTCCATCTTCATCAATCATTTCTCCAGAGATGGTTTTCTTGTTCCAGAAAATAGCTACCCCTCCAGATGCTCCATTCGAGCTACTGCCACAAACTCCTCCATTTTTAAAGAAGTTTAATTTCTCCACTTTCTCTTTACTCATTTTGGTTTCCTGTACCAGGATGATATCCGGATTTTGATCTTGAGTGAGGTTCCATAATATATCCTGTTTATTGAGACCATTTAGGCCTCTGATATTCCAAGATATTTGTATTTTGTTATATTGTACACTTATTTTCTAATTCCACTTTTTGCTCTTTTTTTTGTATTATTTAACTATATAAATATGATATTATTTTTTCATTTTTAGAGTTATATTTTTTTAAATGTTTTTACTTTTGTTTTGATTTTATTAATCTTTTATTTCCATTTCCTTTTAATTTCTTTATTTATATGTCTTCTCGTCTCTTTGGTGTTTATTCATTTTCTTATTTCTATTTTTTTCTCTTTTTTTAATGTTTGGTCTCCTTTTGTATTATTGGCCTTATTGTTCCCTCAATCTACATGCTTCCTTTCTCACCTCCCTTCTCTTTTATACTTTGTGTTTGCAACTTCACACCTATTGTGATTCTTTTGGCTCTCATTATCATGATGATGGATCACAAAGTGTGATCCAAAACATTGATACAAAAATCTTGTACACAATATAATCCAAAAACAACTATCTATCAATATTAAAAAGATCATATGATCCTCTTAATATCGAAATATAGAAAAGATTGTGCATTAATCTAGAATTAGCAAATATAAAAAGGAGTATATTGTATGTACTAGCTTACGATTTTATAAAAATTGTAATGCCCACCTTACATCATTTGAATTTTGCATTAACCTAGCCTCACCAATTTTTATTGATATATTTTAGAAAAAAATCTTTTACTTGACTAATCTAACTACTTTAAATATTTACCTATGGACACACATGTCATGTAAAGTCCTATTATTCAAATGGTTTCTTCAACTTTAAATTAGTAAATGGCAATTTTATTGTAGAAATTCACTCGCAACATTGATATTAAGTATGTTGGAGAATAAGCTACACCAAGATTATAGATGGATTTATCACAAGTGGGATAGTAACTCAATTGTAGAGGGCCCCAATAGAAAATGGGTGGTCCTATGTTTAAATCCTATTTTCTCCATGAAAAATATTCAACATGTTATTAGAGCTAGACCTAGGCTAGGACCCCCGAGCACCTATAGCATGGCTCAAGTGGAAGTGTTTGAGAATGAGTTAAATCTATACCATAGATGGATTTGTTACAAGTGAACTAGTAGCTCAATGGTAGGCCACCTTAGTGGCAAAGACATGGTCATAGATTCAAGTCTCGGTTGGTCCATGTAAAAGGCTCAACAAAGGATAGGAATAAAGCAATAATTTTTCATTAATGAAACTAAATTATGGATATTGATGTATATTATTTGTTCATGTAGGTGTAGATCAATTAACAAGGGGAAATGAACTTATAAATTTATTTTTATGTAGAGTCAAAAAGAAACCATGGGATTCCTCTTAAGAAGATATTCACTTTCAAAAAGAAACATCTGATTTCAAGTTCAAATGAAAAATTTATGGCCTTAGTAAGTTTCTATAGCTTTTTCACATATATTTGGTGGTTACTCAAATCAAGTGAAGTTGCATAATCATAGTTACCTACCGAGAAATTTTGCATGTAGAGGGATATTTCACAACTACCGAGGTATTTTTATAATGTTTTAGTTCTCTAAGTGGTATCTTTCAATTGTTTTCTTAATCAACTTTTCCTAAATGTAATGCATACAGAGAGTGTACAACAAAGAGATTATTTACTTTAAAATTCCCAACTTCTATGTTTCTTGTTTGAGCCTAAGGCATGTTGTAATTACATAATGAATCCATGAAGGCTCAATAAGGGTAATACATAACCTAAAGGCAATTCATTTCAAGTCTTGAAAAATATTGTGGAGGCTAATTATGAGATAGAAGATAAATACACAACAAAGATGTGAGAATACTAGTAAAAGTGTGCTAAGAAAGTATCATACTTTGAGAATTATGTCATTAGCTAAAAAATTCTTCCTATTACCACTTGCTTGAATGATCTCCTCAAACTCATGGATGAATAGTGGGAAAAAGGTACCAAAACTTATTGGAGGTATGCTTATTTAAGTGAAAGATCCTCCTATTTATATTTTTTTTACCCCTTAGTAAATATTTTTTCACCAGTTTATCTATTTCGTATAAGTATATTGTTCCTTGTGCAACCAACCCTCTAGAAGTTCTTAAATAACTAAATATTTGTTGTTCCTCATCCTTATAATTAATATTTTCTTATGCCAACAATCTATAGTAAATTTAAAAAACATCTACAAGTGTTAGGATATTGTTAATTGATATTGATGTCCTTGAAGGCCTCAAATAGGCAAAAAGATAGTGAAACTCTAAAGAAGATAGTATAAATGAGGAAATATGACTTCATTCTATCTACTAAACATAGATCCATGTATAAGTGGGATAGCATGCATTCTCTTATGCAAATTTTCTCCCACACTCTACCAACTTTGATACACATTTTATTAGGCTAATATGGAATGATCATTCACTCTTTCCCAGTAGCATGATGCCACAAGAAGATTTTTTGTCACCAATGAGAAGTATAGAGCCATCCATTTGCATGCATCCAAATCCAATGACGTCCCTCTCCTCAGGATGTTTTCTCTCTCAAACAACCATTACAATGTTGCATCTATATTTATGTTTGATGTATATACCAATAATGTCCTAATCAACACTTGTCATATCCTTCATATATCCTCTAACATGACTATCATCTCCCCAATTGAGATATGGAATGTGCTCATTTCTAAATTCTATCTCTTTACTAGCATTATGAGCATCACTCCATACAGTTGGATAACAAGCATATTTGTCATGTGCTTGAGCATGTAAGCTCATAGAGTCACTCAATACCCCAAACCTCTACTCTAATATATCCAATGACTACAATCCCTCCTATTCAATATTCCATAGCCCCTATTGGTATTCTTTGATCTAGTAGCCTATTTCTTTGCATGTATCTCCATCCCCCTTTTCCCCTTTTCCCCCCAAAGAACAACCACTGAGTTGCCTAATTCATCTATTGAGTTCCTCGTGCAACAATTGATTCTCATTTTCTCATACTTTGCACAACCATTGAATTTTTATATTTAATTGGTGTGTTGTCGCCCAACCATCATTTTATGCAATCATTATGGTTCCACAACTATTAGAATTTTACACAACCACCCCATTTTACCCTTCATTAATGACCCTAAAGTAAAATAATGATTAGGATATTGATACTCATCATGATACTTTTCTCCTCTAGATGATTGTGTTACCTTGCTCACTCTACTTGATGTTTCTCAACTAGCATGTTCTCCAACTACTCTTTTTCTCTACTCTCTAGTTCACTATGGGCTCAGATAAAAATGAAAATTTTTTCTTCCCCTGCCCTATTTATTTGTAAGGAAGTTAAGTAGCAGAACAACTTCCTACACTAACCTTGAGAGGAGGGTAATGCAAAAAAATTTATAGATCGTCACAACAGTTACAGAAAATAGAAATAGAAATAATAACATTCAAACCATAACACAATGATTTACGTGGGGAAAACCCTTTCGGGAGAAAAACACCACACTTCAAAAGCCACCCAATATATTATTCAACAATAAAAAATAGATTACAATATACTTGCAAAGCACTTGCTTTTCGCAGGAGTAATACTAATCAAAGATTCAAAGGTAACACAATAGCCATAAGACTCTTACACACAACCTCTATCGCACACACCTCATAGATGTTACAAGTGTGGTTGTCATTGCACCAAAAGATCAACCTATTAATGCCTGATACAACCACTAGACTTATAAAATCCACAGGAGGTGGTTAATCCATGTCACAAACCTGAGCGTTGTATTGCACAGCACAAGGAGACCAAGGGCGCACACCTTGCAACAATCCCCCCTCCAACACAAGTGAGGGGTTTGAACCTATGACCAAGCTCTGATACCACTTGTTACAAGTGTGGTTGTCGTTGCACCAAAAGATCGACATGTTAATGCCTAATACAACCATTAGACTTATAAAATCCATAGGAGGTGGTTAAGCCATGTCACAAACCCGAGTGCTACACTACACAGCACAAGGAGACCAAGGGCGCACACCTTGCAACAATATATAAGAGATACAATACAAGAAACCATCAAACAGTATTACAAAACCATGGGTTAAAACCAAGCAATAAGGTGTAATGGACCTTATCTCCCTTCTAGATGCCATATGACATGTTCAAACACACATCAACACATGTCCCTCCCTTTTACAGCTCATTTAAGTTTTTGATATATTTTATATTTCCTATTTCAGGAGTACAAACTTCTGGAGGCCATAACTTGAGAACCGTGTGTCCTATTGACAAACCATTTGAAGTGTCAGAAATCTCACAAAATGATCTATTGCCTCGTAAACCACTATGCCACTTATGCCCACTTTTCAAGGCATTATCGAGGGTCTAAAGTCTCCAAAATTAAGTTTCAACCTTTAATCACACCCCTCCAAAATGGAAACTTTAATATCTTCAAAACTAGTCATGATCTTGTGACAAAACTTTACTGTCATGCTTATCTAACCAACCAGAAGCTTCTAGGAGAATTTCGCAACATTTCATGCTTAAATGAAAACATACTATAAATAGTAACGACATGTAAATGCAAGGTTGAGACATCATTTTTCCAATATTATTCACCCCCTTTCATTGTTTTTTTTATCTCATTTTCTCCTTCCACCTCTATTTTTCTTTTGTTCAACCCAATTTTTCCTCTATATATTTTTCTATTATTTTTTCCTTTTGGGAGGCCACCCAAGCTCTTTTTTATTGCCTAACCTATGAAGCGGAAATTACCCTTCTACCATATTTACTTCATTTCTTATACACCAAATAATTTTTCTCTCCCTAATTTTCAAGTGACCTATATGTTATTTGTCTTTCAAATAACATTAGTTTAACACCATTTTAGAGAAAATAAAAATTAAGACACGTGAAATTGACACTTTATCGATCTTGATTATTTATTCCATAAGTGATCATTTGCATTTGATTAATCATCCATGTTCTTAACTTCTTTATTAATAAAATAATATTTAACAAAATATTTACTGCTTTAATCACATAATCCTTGTTCCCCATCTAAAATCATTTTCTAATTCATCCTTAAGGTCTAGCCCTTGGTAGATAATTATTGAATAATTATTTACCTTGACCCTTTATCCCCTTTTTCTCCCAAATTAAATAAATATTTATATTTATTTAATATTTATTTAATATTTATTTAATTGCCTAATTTGTGCACTTTTCATTATTCACCCTTAATCCTCCATTATCACCTATTTATCCTCTAATCATGGGCACAAGGGATTAACAATTATTAACCTTGGATTTGACCCACCCAAGTCTTCATGAGGGTCCACTTGTCACAACATGTACATGACAAGTGGTACTCAATAATATAGCCAAAGCTTCTATTCCTTAAGTTTTTAATTTGTCCTAGGTACTTGGGTCATTGGGTAAATCTACCTCTTTTCAATAAATCCTAGTTTTAAATTCTCCATGTTCTTGGAAGTATGGGACAATCCAAATTTTATTTTAAAAAAATACTCCCAAGTTTTGTAACCATACTCCATCAAATCTCCACCATCAATTATCTCCTATGTTCAATCCCCACCATTGATCTTTCTATAATCTTGTGGCCGCCCTTTCCAACTAATTACCATTATTTATTTGTCAAATCCTCCTTGATTGAGAGCTCTCGTACATTTTGGTTTATTGATCATGTAGTGTCCTAAATTGTACTCACCTACAATTTTCTCCTCACTTAAGCCTCACTTTTGTGTTCATCCTCTAAGGCCAAACAGAAGCATTGATTTTGCTCACACCAAGTATCAAGCTCAAATTTTCACTATCTACACTTTCTTCCCCCTTAATCTTGGAGCCCTGATGCCTAGGACCATGGCGTCGGGCACCATGGTCCTCTCAAAAATGGCCTATTTTGGGGCCTCACAACTATCACCCAATTTGGGTGAGAACCTAGAACCCATGTTAGCCTATTTCAAAAATCTAATTTTTTTTTCGACCAACAACTATAAAAGGTCTACCCCTCTCAATTTAAAACTAACTCACCTAATCTAAAAAATTCAAGATCTCAATTACACTTTAGCAAAATCAAGTGAGTAAGCAATTAGTCTTCTATCAAGCATTGGAGAAGAAGTGACTTCATTGGAGATGACACTCATGTCCTATGTTTATAAAGACTATATACTTGAAAGTTAGATTCCTTATGAAGACAAACAAAACTTCATTAAAGGTATATCATTAGGTTTACATTAATTTTCAGCATTTCCCTCAAAAGGAAAGTATTTTACTACAATCCTTCATTTACATTTCAATTCTATTTCATGGTTAATTCCAAAATCAGGGTTTGACCTAAGGTAAACCCCTATTCCCAATAATTTTCCCATTTTCATTATGTGTATAGGAACATGTACAAAGCTTCATTTTGGAGGAACGATAGGATTCACAAAGACAAACAAGATCCCCTATGGATGATGAAAAGTAGGAGTACCAAGGCAACCACCACCATGGTCTTGACAATTTAGGTCGAATTTCAGGAAGCACATCTAGATCATATTCCTTTGCTCATATCAAGGTTTTTGGCTCTGTACGAATATTGTAGCTTACTATTTGTGCATAATTGCTTCAATAATTCACCATTGTACCCTAATCTTTTACAATTCAAAAATATAATTCAACTTAGGGAAAAAAGAGCCCCATTGAGGAGACCTATAATTTGATCAGAATCTTGGTCTATTAGGATTAGATCTATCAAAATCCTATCTCTCCCTAATGTGATAGTGATTAAGAAAAAATTAGTTGTTTTACTACATTCTATGGTGAAACCCAAATTTTTTACCATTACATTTTGGTTAACTTGACATCCTACACCATAATTTTGAATTTATGTTCTCAGATATGATTGTTCATGCATTTTCAAATTCAAATTTACACTTGCAAGTTTTATTTCCAATTGAATTACATAAATTTAGAGGTTAAATTCACACAAAACCTAACTTATACTTCTAAAATTGAACTTGTGGGTTTCTTGATTTTGATTCATTATTTCATATTTGATTGTTTTCAAATTCAAATTTACAATTGCAAGTTTTATTTCCAATTGAATTACATAAATTTAGAGGTTAAATTCGCAAAAACCCTAATTTATAATTCTAAAATTGAACTTGTGGTTTTCCCAATTTGGTTTCATTATTTTAGATTTGATTGTTTATGCAAATTAAAATTAAAAATTACACTCATAAATCTCATTTTCAATTGAATTACATAAATTTAGAAGTTGATTTCACAAAAACCCTAATTTATAATTATTAAATTTACTTGTGGGTTGCATAAATTTTCACATCTATTTTTAGATTTGATCTTTATGATATGTTATTATGTTATTTAGGCCTAAGGATTTATCTTTCAAATTCACAAATTGCATTGCTTAATTAATTGGTTAATCAATCACTTTTACAAACTTTTCCATTGTTCAATCATAATCTTCAATTTGTGCATTCAAATTTTCCTCCTTTGTGCATGAATTTTGTTACCATTAGTCCTACCTAGAATATTTCTATGAGAAGTTGAATAATTAAGGCTTTCAAATGTTTAATTACCAAGGATATGGATCCTAATTTGGATAACTTATTTCATGGGAATATTGGTGGTTCCTATAACCCAACAAATGATGTCATTTATCCTCATTCTTTTCATAATTCACATGATGTGGATGAATCACTAACTAGGGTTACCATTGACCAATTGGAGAAGATTGATAATGAATTTGAAAATCTTCAACAATGGATGAGTCAATAATACCTAGAAAGTAAGGCAATCCCATTGATTGAACAATTAAAAATAATTGTGCAAAGTGATAAAATTGGTGTTGATTTGTTGTGTGGTCTTGCTCATATTGTCAACACTAATATCATGCCTATCAAAAGTTGTGCCAAAGTCCTTGGTTACACTCAAACCACTAGTCAATTAAATCATTATATTACTATGCCTACATCCTTGCCTAGTGTGCCTACACTTACATCTTCAATCATGACCACGTCCACACAAAATGTTAATCCTATTCATATTAGTCAAGGGGGAAACCTTGTTAATCAAAACTCCTATATACCTCCTTCTGTGAGTCTTCCATTTGTATTCCAATCATCTCCCATACCCACCTATCATAGTGCTCCACCTCCTTATTATCAACCTCCGCCTACATACAATAATGTTACTCCTCCATCACAATCCAATATGTCCAATTTCAATCCATTCAGTAAAGCAACCATCAATAACTTAGCCCAAATTGTCTCAGCCCTACAACAACATTTGGCTTTCATTACCCAATCCAAGTTTAATGTGCCCAATTTTGATGTAGCAATCCCATTATCCAATGATATTGTTTGTGCTTTCCCTCCTAAAAATATGGAAGTCCCGCAATTGGAGCTTTACAATGAAAAAAGTGATCCCTTGATTCATGTGAAAATATTTCAGACTTTGTGTAGTGACTTTGCTCATGATAAAAGACGTATGGCTAAATTATTTACTCAAACTGTTAGGGATAAATCTTTACAATGGTATTGTTCTTTGTCTCCTTATTCTATCACATCATTTCAACAATTAGCTAATGCTTTCATTCAACAATTTCACAATAATATAATTGGTCCTAAAATTACTATGACTAATTTGATTCATTGTAAGCAAGGTGTCAAAGAAAAAGTGATTGATTCTATTGGTAGATGTAAACATTTGTATTATCAAATTTCTTATCTTATGCATGATCATGATGTTCAAAGAATTTTTATTGTTAATTTAATTAGGGATTGTAGCGTCCTAAATTGTACTCACTTACAATTTAGTCCATATTTTGGGCCCTTGCCTTAGTGTTCATCCCTCAATGCTTAATTAAGACCTTCTTATGCTTACATCATGCAAATATGGCCTTGCTTTTACTTTATACACCTCATGGCCCCCTTGTCCCAACCCTAAAATGGGGTAGAACTAGAGCGTGGCACCTTGGTCCTCATTGGGACCAGGGTGCCACACCCTGGTCCTCCCTATTTGGGACCCCCTTTGACCCCTTTGGGAATTTTCAAATTTGGGTGGGAAACCTAGCCTCGTGTTGGCCTATGTTGGAAAATTAACATTTTTTTCAACAGGCAAGTATATAAAGAGGATTTTCCCCTCTCATTTGGATGATAACACACATAAGGATATTGTAAGGGAAAAACTATAATCATCAAGCATTCAAGTGTTCAAGCATTGAAGTATTCATCATCAAGCATTTCTAGAGGCCTTCAAGGTTGCATTCTTCATTCATCAATTCTGGAGAAACATTACATCATTCATATGCAAGCATGTGTGTGTGATTAGGGTTTTTTCATGTTCATATCATTTTATACAACATATGTGAATAAATTTAAGAAGTAAAGCATCATTATTAGTCATTGCAGATTTGAGGTATATCTTTCCATTATTTATTTCAATATTTCAATCAAGGTTAATTCCTAAACTAGGGTTTGACTTAGGAAAGCCCCTATTCCCAACCTATTTCCCTTTCTTTCTGTGTGTAGGAAATAGGTACAGAGCTATGATCTTTAAAATTAACATTATATACAAAGGTGAATCTATCCCTCTTTGGTGTGTAAAAATCTTAGAGGATCAGGGCGAATTCCGCCACAGTCCCAACATTTTAGGAGCTCTTTCAAGGATCAAGTCTGAATTTGTTGGCAATTGATACTCATTTGATTGGTTTCATATGTTGTCACTGATGGCAACATGTTTCGGCTTCATTATTTGGTTAGACACGTCACCAATAGACACTTCACTGACACCGATAGGTATCTTCACCGGTAGGAAGGATTCTATCAATACCGGCATTGGACGTCAACATAATTTACATACAGGGTACCACTATTGGAGGCCGACATCATTGGGAGATCCAAAAATCGGCAATTCATTTTGTTATTTATGTATATATGTAATAAGTTGACATGTATAATAATTTTGTAATATCTATGTAAGCTGACATAAGTCATGAAGGACTGTAAGGGTATATAGGTTAGTTGTTAAATCACTTTTGATATATGTGTATGTGATGTTGTTAGTAATGCGAAGATCATGTGTATGAGGTCATTTATGTATGATATCAATATTGTGTAATTATTTGTAGATGATTTTGGATACGCTCACAGAGCAAAGGTTATTCCGGTAAGGGTTTAGGGTTTCAGGACCGGAACAATCAAAGCTTGAATCAGAACTTAATCAGGCATAACAGATGCATTAAAAGAGTTCAGTTTTATGTTTTCTTATTCAAAGTGACTGTAGTCAGTGAGACTCATTTGTGTTGAGCAGTGTGCTCTAGGCGGTAAGCCTTCCTGCATCCCCTCCATATTATGTAATATCTTTTCATATGGCCAGTCGATTGATATTGTGGGTCAAAAATCCCACCGTGGTTTTTCCTCTTTGAGGTTTTTTACATATACTCTTTGTGTTATGGTATTCATTTGTGTGATTGGGTCATTGATTTCTTTACTTATTTCAATTATATATGTATCGTTATACTGGTTGGTGAATACATGTTATAATAAGGTTAAAATTGAACATTCCAACAGAACCTTGAATCACCCCACCCCCCCTCTCAGTGTTCTTGGATTCCAACAATTGGTATCAGAGCCTTGTGCCTCGAAGGAAGTCTTACAGCTTGAGGGAGATCCTGAATCTGGAATCCATGGGAATGAGTATGGAGAAGCAACTTGAGGTAGCACTTGAATATTATGATGTTGAAAGGATGAAGAACTTGAAGTTACAAGATGAATTAAATTCTACAAAGAAATTCATTCTTATCCTACAAGAGAGGTTGTCATCTGTTCAAACTAGGAGGAAGGAACTTTTGCAAAATCAAGAAAAGGAAGAGAAAGATGCCCTTGATGACAAATGTTAGAAGCTAAGTCAGGAGAATGTTGTCATGAGGAATGAAATGAAAGCCCTAACTATGAGGATGTCAAAGGAGATTGAAGACCAGAAGATGAATGAAAAAAACCTTAGGAGATCTCTGAAAGACAAATCTGAAGAATGCATCTTATTGGCTCATGAAAATGATATGTTAAGAACATAATTAGTACAATACCAAAGCAATGAGAAAGAACTTGAAAGATAGATGATAATCCTAAGAGATGATCTGGCTATTGCAAATGAGTACAAGGACAAATTCAAGGTTAGTTCAGCACAACTTAATGAATTATTAAAAATCCAAAGACAGAACGGAGATTCCAATGGACTTGGATTTAAACAAGGTCAATGCCCTGGTACTAGAAATGAAGACTAGGACAACCGGAACCAGAAGACATCGGTAAGGCAGCTTAATGATTACAAATGCAATGGTAGATGCTTTGTTTGTAACAAATTTGGCCACATGGCTAGGCAATGTAGAAATGGAGAAAATTAGAACTATAACTCTACTCCCGGTCAATGTTCCAAATGCAATAAGTATGGTCATAAGACAAAATATTGTAGAATGAATGTAAAATGTCATGCATGTGAAAATTTTGGACATATGGCTAATCAGTGCAGGTCAAGCAATTATACCAATTATAGCAAAGCAATTCAAAAGAACAATATTACATGTTATCTATGTAACAAGATTGGACACATAGCTAAAATTTTTAGAAGCAAAAATCCACCGGTTAGCAATGATGGATCAAATGATAAAGGGAAAGAAAAGATCAATGAAATCCGGCAAGATCATACCAAGAAATGGGTTAGGAAATTAGATGATCAATCAGTAGATGGAATTGCTTTGGTTACTCAATCGGCAAAGGAGATTGCTCCTGTACCAACAAGAAGCTCATCTGGTAACTAAGGCAGATGCCTTAGGGGTAGACAAAATTCATGAAAATATTGCATAAGCCCTGGGAAGGAGATTTGGAAGAAGTTCTAGACATTGGAAGAGGTTTATCCGGTATGGAGATGTTCGACCAAGATCCAGTATATTCCACCGGAAGTCATTCATATCTGTTGGTGTAAATAATTATTCATCATGGATATTATTACACTTACTTAAGTTTACTTAGGATAATGCATTTCATAGTAGTTTGGATATGAGACACTTGGGTGTTTGTGCCACATTGGGATAGTGTGTGTAGGAGAAATTCCACCTTTTATGGTGTTGATCTTGTTATTACACTATCATATCCACTTATAGTGGAGTGATAATTCCACCTTCGGTGGGTGATCCACCTCATGTGGAATATTATATTATTTCTCCTACCTACCCACACCTATTTCCTACCTACCCTTGTTTCTTATTGAGCCACATGTCATGTTTGTGTGCTCATACATATCCCTAGCCTTGCCTATATAAGCAAGCCTCTATTCATTGTATGTAACTATTGAATCATTTTCTATTGATGAGAATACAGTTTATTCTTGTCCTATATTGTGTCTCTATTTTGTACATTTCATTGACCCCTTGATCTTGGCAAAATCCAACATGGTATCAGAGCCATTGGGGCTTCATTGATTCGTCTTGAAGAGGCATTATTGCGACGTCAAGAGGCAGATCTGAGGAGCAGCATCTTTTGGAGGCGTCCTAGACCAGATCCGACCTCTCCATTGCGTCCAAAAGGTCATTTCCATGAATTTTGGTTATAAAGTTGGCCTATTTTGGTGAGAAAAAAATTTTCCCCAATTTTGCTATAATTGTACGGATTTTCGAAATATTATTTTATTTTTCGGAAAATTTTTTTTTTTTTTTATTTTCTAAAAAGTATTTTTCAAAAATTCAAAAAATCAAAAAAATTTGAAAAAAAAAATATCAAAAAAAAAAGGGGCTTTTTGGGGGTCCGCAGACCCCCCCGTGACGCCCGTACCTGCGCGTCTGCAGGTCTGCAGGTCCGTAGCGCCACGTGTCGTACCTGTCTGCTGACTGTACCGCCGGCCGCTTTATCTCCCGCCGGCTCCCGCTGCTCGTCCCCGTGACATCACCGCAGCCTGTGCTCCGGCACCCTCCGCCCCGCTCCAGCACTGCTCCCTCCGCTCGCAGGTCCCCGCCGGCAACAGACCGTCGCCACCAATGGCCCCCGCAGCGCCGCCTAGTCGGCTCCTCCGCCCAGCGCCGGCAACCACACCCCTCTCCGCCCAGCTTCTGCGACTGCAGGTCTCTGCCATCCTTGGCTCCCTCCGCTCGGCTCCAGCGCCTCCCGCCGCCTCCCGGCACAACGCGGACAACCAGTCACGAAGACCGGAGGACCGCGCCCGCCACGTGGCAGGCGGCCACTAGCCCATAGGAAAACTGCACAGTATAGTCAACATTTTCCATACGACACATCATCCGTACGGATCACCACATCATCTGCCAAATCAGCTCGCCCAGTCAGCAATTTCGTACAGTACGGAATACACAGTCAGCTTGCCACGTAATCTGTCCGTACAGTACAGACATCCAGTCAGTAGAGGGCGAAGTTTTTGCGATGGTCATACGGCCGTCAAATTTAATCACCTGACTTGCTAACGTCAGCACCACATCAGCAGGGTTTGAAATTTTTTGGACCCACTCCCATTTACATTTTTTATTTTGTAGTTCAACTTCAAATGGCCATAACTTGCTCATTTTTGCTCTTTTTTGGGTGCAATTTTTTTTGAAATGGGCTAGAATTTTGTGCTCTCCACAGTGGTGAAGAAATTTTTTGATTTTGATGCATGTATTTTTTAGAAAATATAGTTTTTGGTGACTGTACCTGAGTAATCCCTATTTTTGCAAATTCAGAGGCTTCGTTTGGGGTCATACGACCTCCTTTTCAGGTGCCATTTTTTTTGAAAGTGTGTATTTTTTCCTCTACTTTCACATGATGCTATCAGATTGATGCCATTGTAAGTAGAAATTGTACTTTCAGATCTTGGCCATTTTTGGCTCTCTTGGTACTTGTATATTTGTTTGAATCTCAGTTAGATTCATTGCACTATTGATAGAAGTCTCTTGTATCTCATTTGAGAAGTTGTAAAATTTCCATCATAAGCCCACTTTGCCTTGTTTTGCAAGTGGCTCATTGTAATCGCACTAAGTATAAAGTGCCAAAATCATCACTTTAGGGGGGGTACTTTGATTGATTGAATTTGGGGGGGTGTCTCTTGTTCTTTTGTGCTCTTGTGTTCTTCCTTTTTGCTTCTATGGGTTCTTCTAAGTTTCCTCTCTTAACTCCACATAATTATGCTACTTGGAAAATTGATGCATGGAGTAAACTTATGGAAAAAAGACTCACTCATTACATTGATGGAACTATTGTTGCTCCAGCTGATCCTAAGGCTGATCCAGTTGGTCACTTAGATTGGCTCACTAAAAATATCATGGCAATTGGTACCTTAAGAAAGTATGTATCAAAGGATCTCATTTTTCATATTGAGAAATGTACTCTAATCAAGGATGCTTGGCAAAAGTTTCAAGACTTGTATGGACAAGTTGATGAGATTAGGGGATATCAAATTGATAGTGATTTCACCATGTTAGATCCCAAGAACTTTGATACTATACAAGATTATGTCACTAAGGCAAATGAGTTGAGGGCACAACTCAAAGATTGTGGCATTGATAAAAAGGATACTCAATTGATATTCAACTTGATAGGCAAGCTTCCACAAGAATATGCAGCATTTGTTTCTAGTTTCCAAACCCATAGGATGACAATGGGTTCAAGCTACACAATGCCTACATTTGATGCTTTCAATGAAATGTTGATGATGGAACAAACTAAGTTGATAAGCATGGGCATTCTTAAGGCTTCTAAGTCTCAAGCATTAGTGGCAAATCAAGGGAACAAAGGAAATCAAGGAAAGGACAACTCAAACAAGAAGAAATGGCAATCAAAGCCTAAGGAAAAAGCACCATCTTCTCCACAACAAGGAGATTCTTCCAAGAGAGATAATTCACCAAAGAGGGAGAGACCTACTTGTTCTTATTGTAAAAAGATTGGTCATGAGGAGAATCGTTGCTATTCTAAGAAGATTGATGAGCTCACACATATCATCAAAAAGCATAACATTGATTTGCCTAAAGTCTACAAGAAGGATGATTCATCAACTTCAACTTCCTCACATTCAAAAGGAAAAGGGCAAGAATTCATGGCTTCTACAAGTGGAAAGACTCACTCTTTTGGAACAAGAAAAGGAAAAGCTCTATGTGCTACTATCAGTCATGATTCAGAGAGATGGCTTCTAGATTCAGGGGCTTCTCATCATATGGCATCTTCGCAGTCTATGTTCTCTACATTTGAGCCTTGCACCATGCCTCACATTTTGATGGGCAATCATACATACATGGATGTGATTGGGAAAGGATCTATTGACATTGGGGATAACTCCTTCAATGATGTGTTGTGTGTACCCCACTTGACAAACAATCTCCTTTCTATCTATCAAATCACACATGGCGCAACTAAGAGAGTTGTGGAGTTCACACCTGACTCAGTTTTCATTAGAGACATGGAGACTAGAGCTATCATTGCGACTGGGGTGGTTGATCATGCATCTCGGTTATACTCCTTTTCAGATTTTGTTGATGATGATGATTTCACATTTGATGATTCTACACATGATGATCACACTTATTGTGATGGTTCAGATTTTGAGGAGAACTTGGGACACTTGAACATGGGGATTCTCACATGTGACCCCATTCTTGAGTCTTGTATTTCATCTCCTCATATTGATATCACATCACCTATTGTACCTAATGATGCAGATAGTGCGACAGTTTTGCCTTCATGTGATTCAGTGCAGCAGGATATTCATTGTCTTCCAGCTTCAAATTCATGGGATGATTACTTGACAGACATTGCAGGTTTATTTATGGAATCCTACATTGCAAATTTGGGAGACATCATTGATGACATTCATCTTCTCTTTGATGAAGGTGATCCTTCTTCGATTGTTGTGAGGGCATACTCTGACCCTCTTGTTCATTCTCTACATGATCATTCTTTCGAGGTTGATATGATTGTGGATACTTATGTACAGTAGTTGGAGGAGGTCTCTTTATGTTTTGAGGAGACGTATGAATCTTTGGGACATGTTCTACATCCATCTCCACTAGATCTTGGAGTGCCTTTTTCAGCAGTGTGGCACAGTTTACCACCTTTGGAAGGGGTATCTTTCAGCATTGACATGGGGCCACTTGAGCAGTTTTTAGAGATTCCTTTCATCATGAGTTTTCTTCATACATCTTCCTTTCATGATTGGGGAGACTTCATGGATACACCTTTGGTTTTGTTTCTTCCTAAAGGGAGGAATGTTGTTCGACGTTCGTGGAGCAGTTTCTTCATACATCGAGCTTCTATCATTGGTGCAGATTCTTCATTGAGGGAGGATCACAGTTTGACTTCTCTTCTTCTCTCATATGGGGGGGACTTTTTCCTCACATGGGGTTTTGTTCCTCACATTCTTCTATGAGAGTTTTTGTATAGCTTTCATCTCTCTTTTGGGGGAGGGTTTTTTCCCATTGGGTTTTTCTCTCTTTCCCCACTTTGTGAGAGAATTCATTGCATTGGTTTGCATGCATTTGCATTTGTACATGGGTACCTAACATGGCCTCATAGCTAGGACCCATCTTGCATTGCTTAGTTGCATTGTAGACTTAAGTGCATTCCCCTAAGTTGCACTTAAGGGGGGGTGTTGGTGTAGATAATTATTCATCATGGATATTATTACACTTACTTAAGTTTACTTAGGATAATGCATTTCATAGTAGTTTGGATATGAGACACTTGGGTGTTTGTGCCACATTGGGATAGTGTGTGTAGGAGAAATTCCACCTTTTATGGTGTTGATCTTGTTATCACACTATCATATCCACTTATAGTGGAGTGATAATTCCACCTTCAGTGGGTGATCCACCTCATGTGGAATATTATATTATTTCTCCTACCTACCCACACCTATTTCCTACCTACCCTTGTTTCTTATTGAGCCACATGTCATGTTTGTGTGCTCATACATATCCCTAGCCTTGCCTATATAAGCAAGCCTCTATTCATTGTATGTAACTATTGAATCATTTTATATTGATGAGAATACAGTTTATTCTTGTCCTATATTGTGTCTCTATTTTGTACATTTCATTGACCCCTTGATCTTGGCAAAATCCAACAATATCAATGATGGATTCGGGTTTTTTGAAGGTTAAATGGTTGAATCCACTTCATTTTTTATCACCTTGCATTCAGAGCGATTAAGAGTAATCAAAAAAATTCATCAGCGATTCCACCATCTCTCGGAAGAATTCTCTAGGGTTATTCACCAGCAACCATTTCTCAAGTATTTCTCACAATCATCTTTCATCATGGAAGCTGGATCATCCCCTGCACCTTCTATCATTGTAAATCCAACTATTGTCGAGGTTAAGGATCGTCTTAGGCCTATTTTTAAGCCATGCCCGCATATTTCCACCTTGGATGATTCGGTTGGTGCATTTTTGCATGTTTCAGAAGGAGTTGTTTATGTGGAAGACGTCAGAGCATATATTCACTGCCACATTGAGGATCTGGGTACCCGTGGCATCAAGAATATGTACATGAATAAGTTGGTGGGTGACTCTGAAAAGATCAAACCTGAGTATAAGCACATTGAAGATCTAGGGTTTACTGGCATTCTGTATATCCCTGAATTCAAAGTTGATATCATCCGATATGTAGTGAGTAGAGTTCATTTGGTTGGATAGGCCTTATAATATCTCAAAGGAGGCCATTAGGACCATCACCAGTTTGCCACAGATTGGTCAGCATCCAGAGTAAAAGATTTTAAATGATCAAGTTAACAATCTCACCGGTGCAATGTCAGACCAACGATCAATGAAGGTCAACACCATCACTGATCGAGACATTAGATTTGGCAGCATGATCATTGGGTATAAGGTAACTCAATACAATTGTCTCAATTTTTTTTCTAGCTCCTGCATATATGTTGCACATAAAATTATGAGGGAAAATGAGAAAATAGATCTATGTGGATGGATAAATGATGAGTTGATCATTAACCTTGGAAAGATAAAAGGAGAGATAAAGGGGATATTCTGGTATGGGAATCTCATTATCTACTTAATGTTATTTTTCCTTAATGAAACTCCCAGTTTTGGGAAGAGACAATGGGCATTTGATACCCCGGTAGGCAGAAAATTGAAGCAATCTATTGCTAGCTTAGGTAGCCAGTGAGATGATAAGGTTTGGAGTTATTTCAAGGAATTTCATAAAGCAATGAAATCCAGAGAGAGGGTTCCTAAACACATTGTTGACAAATACTCAACTGAGATCTGCTTTATGGTCAAAAATGATGAAACCTTAATGGAAGCAGTTAAACCTCAGAAGATATGGATAGAGGAGATGGGGTATGAGGTTTATGTTGTGATTCTAGATGGTTATGCTAAAATGTTGATTGATGCTCCAATTGATGAGGCTGAAAATTCTTTTGGTACTACAAAGAAAAAGAAGCAAGAGGTTCAAACTAAATTCAATCGGAAGAAGAGGGAGAAACAACAAGGTAGGGCTTGCAAATTTGTTGAACAAGTATCCCAAGACATCAAGGCCTCAAAAGATGTTGTTCTGACAAAAGGAAGGAAGAGAAAAGAGCCTGAAATCTTCATTGAGCCTATTCCATCATACTTTGGAACTGAAAATGACACTCCTTTAGCATTCAAGAGGTTATTGAGGAAGAAAGGTGAGGAGTCTAAGGAGGAGGCAAGGAAGAAACAAGTAAGAAAGGTCACAATCAAGGTACCGGCCAGCCAACTTGCAAAGAAAAGAGCTCCAAAGGAAATATCTCTTACACCTTCTGCACCATCCGATACCGGCAGAAGAAAGAAGATGGATGACATAGACCTTTCTATTGTAACTGGTAATGCATTTATAATCCCTCCCAACACTTGTGCAGAACTGATAAATGAAATCACCAAGGATGGAATTTTGAAAAATATACAATACTATTATGAGCCCTTAGATGACGATGAGGAGAAAGAAATTGAAGAAGAAGTTTTGTTATACCTGGATATATTTAAGAAGGCTTTGTTATAAATTGAGAAGCAAATACCAACACAACTTTATGATAATCTAGATGCTACAAGACTATCCACTATGGAGGAGGACAAGCGCATAAAAATTCAAGAGTTATTAACTACTTGTGGTTCAATTACTCCAAATGAATTGGATATGACCATTGAAGTTGTAGGTAGAACAATTTTCCACAGCAAGCATAGGACAATTAGTCTTATAGCAAGCAGGGTTAATGAAATAATCAATGAAACTCACAAGGTATGGGTACAATTATTTGTTGACAATCTTGGTTTCTTCTCTTTACCGAAAGCTAGGACTAAGAATACTGACATCCTGGCTGAAGGGAAAGGCAAAGGTGTAGGGGGTGCATCACCCAAAATTTTGAAAGATACTAAGGAATTGGATGTAGAGCCCCCGACAGAATCAAATGTATAGGACAGAGAGGAGATGCTGGCAAAAGTAGATAATGTACATATATTGGCAGATACACAGAATGTACAGGTTGAGGATACAGTTAATGTGGAACCAACAGTAACAGATATTACACCAAGTGGTGAGGCCATTGGTGCAAAAGAGGATGTTATTAATGATAATAAACCATCAAAGGAAAAGGGAGAGGAATCCGAAAGGGAATCGGTAGCTAGCACATCTTTGTTGTCAATTGACACCTCCCATGTAGAGCTGAAGAGCATAACTGAGATGAGTTCTACTGAGCTCATGATGATAGCTGCTCAAAAGATGATGAAGGAAGGATCAATGGACAAAGGAAAAATTGACCATTCAATTCCAATATTGCACAAACTTGTCCCGGAGTGCCAGTTTGACAAAGGAGCAAGTCCATCCAGCAAGCTCAAAATAATTACTGAGCACATTTCTAAAGATTTTCAATCATTGCAGCAAATATCTAACCGAGCATTGGAAAGATTCACTCAAGATAAGAGAGCCACTTTTGATCAGTTGATTGAATCAGAGAAGAAAGAGATTACTGACAAATTGAAGTTAATTGATAATTCTTTAAGGCAATGTACAAATATATACAAAGTATGTTGTAACACCAAATTACTTACTACAGATATAGATAAAGGCATTAAAGATTCTTGGGATAAAATTGTAGGTATAGTCAATTCTTTTGATGGCTCCAATTATTTGACTACATCTATTGATGGGCATATTTTGGTATTAGAAGCTCAAATTTCAGCTCTTGAAAGGGAAAAAGACAAAATCATAAGGAAATATAAAAGGCTCAGAGGATTGGTGAGTCCCCAGTTGGACTCCTTAAGTATACATAAAAAGGAATGCATAGATATGGTTGGTAAGCCCACACCGCCAAAGCTTAAGGAGAAAGAATCCCATGCTCATATGCTTAATGGACTTGTACTAGTATCTGACACATTCAAATCTGACTGGGACACTTATCTAGAGCTTTTGGAGAAAGCCTATCTAGAAATTTTCAAGTATATTCAGCTCTGGTAAGGTGTTTTGGGACACATTCTTTGTACAAAATTTTATTTTTCAACCCGGTTTTTGGTGTGTGTTTTTGGCATTGATGTCAAAGGGGGAGGTGTAGGTGAAAAATAAATCCTTGACATCAAGAGATATGGAGTATTTGTACAGATCATGATTATAGATGAATATTCAGCTTAGGGAGAGTAGTCTCAGGGTGAATTTGACAAATGGAAACCATTATCATTTTTCACATGAGTGTTGCCATCAATGCTATGTTTACATATGCACACTCCAATGAGACATTGTAAGTGATTGAAGGTTTTGTCATTGATGGCAACCTTACAATCCTATGGCACCGGCAAGGCATTATACTAGCAAGGCATTACACCGACAAGTTAGTGCACTGGCATCAGCAGATCACACTCTACACCAGCACTCAGGACACCAGCACCGACACAAAGAAAGGAAGTATACCGGCACAGAGGCCGACAAAATTTTGTTATATTATATTTTGTTTATTATTGGAAAACTTTGTAAGCCAACTTGGCATGTTGTAAAATGACTCTTATATATAAAAGAGATCATTATAGACATTTTGTAAGTAAGTAAGTGAAGAAAATGATGTATAAGAAATATTAAGGTAGACCTATTATGCGAAATATAGGTTGAAGGGTTTATGTAAGAAACAGAGCAGCAACTGGTACTGGATCAAGCATTATAGATGCTATTGTAAAGTAGTACAAGATATTGGATTTGTTTAATCCACATTGTAAGTCAGTGAGACTTCCTATTTGAGCAGTGAGCTCTAGGCAATTGGCCTTCCTGCATGTGTAGGCCCCTATTGTAAGTAATATTCTCTTATTGGCCAGTGAGTGAATATTGTGGGTCACAAATCCCACTCAAGTTTTTCCCACACTGGGTTTCCTCGTTAAATCCTTGTGTTATGGTGTGCTTTTCATGTGGATGTTCTTAATTTTGTTTATCGCATTATTTCTTGCATACCGGTACATTGTTATAATATGTTCTGCATGTTTTAAATTAAGAAAGTTAGTACACTTGTTAGATACTGATTCACCCCCCCCCCCCCTCTCAATATCTGTGGGAATCCTAACAATTGGTATCAAAGCTTGGTCCTCTATTTTTAGAAGCCTAATAGCTTGAGGAAGATCTTGACACTGGTAAAGATGGAAAATCTGATGAAGCAACTTGAAGGAGCTCTTTCAGACTATGATGCAGAGAAATTGAAAAATATCAAACTAGAAGATGATTTAAGGGCATCTCAGGATATCATGCAGGCACTTCAAGAAAATCTTACTATTTCAACAAATAAGAGAAGAGAACTTTGTGAAAAGTTGCAAAATGAGAATGATGAAAAGGAATCACTTAATGATCAGATAAGTAAGCTGAAACAAGAGAACATGACAACAAAGAATGAGATGCAGGATATGACTATGAGATTTTGTAAACAGATTGAGGATAGGAAGAAGAATGAAGAAGAATTGACTAGAAGACTAAGTGATGTAGCAAATGAAAACACAAAACTTAGCTATGAAAATGATATGTTGAAGACAGATCTAATGCACACTCAGAATGACTCCAATGAACTGATGAGACAGAAAGAGATCCTTAAAAGAGAACTAGAAACTGCAAATCACCATAAAGAAAAATTTAGGAAAAACTCAGAGGAACTTGGCACCTTATTGAAGAATCAAAAACCTAAAGGTGACACTTCTGGAATTGGCTTTGAAGTTGGTGAAAGCTTCGGTACTGCAAATACTCAGGATCACAGCAAACTGGTAAGACAACCTAATGCTTATAAATTCAATGGAAAATGCTTTAACTGTAATAAGTATGGTGATAGAGAAAATGAATGTAGATCTAGCAATATCAAAATATCAACACACCCACCAATCAATGTTCAAAATGCAACAAAGTTGGTCACAACTCTGAAAATTGCAGAATGAATGTAAGATGTTATGTTTGTGGAAGATTTGGACATTTATCTAATCAATGCAGAACACAAACCAGCATAGGCTATGGGAAAGCTATTCAGAAGAATAATGTAACTTGTTATGCATGTAACAAGATTGGGCATATTGCTAAATTTTGTAGAAGTAAAGGATCACCGATAGACAACAAAAGATCTAGCTTGAAAGGTAAAGAAAAAGTTGAAGAGGTTAAGCAAGAATTCTCAAAACAATGGATTAAAAAAGCTGATCTAAATATTTGGAATACCCCTCCACCGGTAGAACCAGTCAATACTCCACCGGTAGGACAGAGTAGTGCTCCACTGACAGGAAGTTCTTCATCTAATTGAAGAAAGTTTCCTTGAGGGTTTGGCAATCTAATGACACATGTGCTATTATTCCCTTGGTTAGAGATAAGAAGTTGGAAATTACTTATTACCGGCAGACAATGTTAAGTGAATACTTAACCGGCATGCATTTAATGTGGTAGATGGCAAAAAAACACTATAAATTTGAGGTTTTGGCTCCATTTCATTTCACCGAGATTTCAAATTTATGAAGAGCATGAAGATTCTGAGCTAAGACATTCTGAGCTAAGAGGCAAGAACACTCCAAGCAATCATCCATCCTAAAGGCAGTAAAAGGTATTTTATCATGGCATCCACCTCTGCAATTGAATATATAGCAAACCCTACTATTGTCGAAGTTATAAAAAGACCTAGGCTTGTATTTCAATTAGTTCCCGAGGTAGCAAAGAAAGATGATACCTTAGGTGTTTTTTCTCAAATTCCTAAGGGAGTTGTTTATGCTGAAGACCCCATAATTTACATTCACTGCAACATTGAGCAACTAGGAGATGAAGAGATTAAAACCATGTTTAAAACTGTGATATGTGATGAATCTAGCAATGTAAAAGATGAACAAAAGATCATTGAAACCCTAGGATTTACAGAGATCCTTAGCATTCCTGAATTCCCCAAGGATGTGATTAGGATAGTCTTAAGCAGGGTACATGGTGAATTTTTCTGGCTAGATGCAATTCACAAAATCACTAAGGAAGCTGTGAAAGCTGTCACAGGGTTATCGACCACCGGTAAAAGGCCAGACAAAACTAAGAAGGTTTCCAATGACCTAGTTACTCGGTTAACTAGTGCCACATCTGATAAAAGGTCCTTAAGAGTAAATGATGTAATAGACATTAATGTAATATTTATCAGCATGATATTAGGGTATAAAGCTACTCGTGCAAATAGACTTAATTCAGTTTCAAGTTTATGCATTAAGAGTGCTTATGATATGGTCATAGATAATGCAAAGATTGATGTATGTGAGTGGTTAAAGATCGAATTAATTGATAACTTGGGCAAGATTAAGAAGGACAAGAAAGGAACTTTCAGGTTTGGAAATCAGCTAGTATGTCTGATGCTACATATAACCAAACAAGTTCCCGGTATAGGCTACAAAGAACTTGGATATGATATACTAATAGGCAAACAGTTAACAGAACTATTCAATAATATGGGAGAAGACAAGGAAAACAATATCCATGATTTCTTTCAAGCACTAAAGGTCAAAATGAAGAAAAGAATCAGGTTATCACAAAAGATTGTTGACAAATATAAAGATGAAATATGCTTTGTAATCAAGAAGGATGAGATCTGGATGGAAGCAGTCATCCCCAGGATAGTTTGGGTAACAAAGATGGGCTATGAAACAAATGATCATATAATTGAAACATATGCTAAAGCACTTCTGGAAGCCCCTAGAGAACCTAAAGAAGAAATATTTGGTAGTGTAGAAACTATTGAAAGCCAAATACAATCAAAGAAAAGAGTGAAAAAGGTTGAGTCAGTTGTAAGAAAAGGCTCCAGATAGGCAAAGGCCATTAAAGAAGATGTGTTAAAACAAACCGGTATAACAGAGGATGAGTTAGCAGCTCCACAACCTGAAACTCACCTATCACTGGTAGGTACTTCTTTGGAGAGTGACATGCCTACAACTTTCAAAAGAGTTGTAAGGAAAAGAGATCCCTCACCGGCAACCACACTCTCACCTAGGAGGACAAGACAAAAAAAACAAGCAATGAGATCTCCGGTAAGAAAGGCTACACCAAAGAAGAAGAAACTGACACCCAAAAAGAAGAAGAGGACAAACAAGGACTTGGCCCCTCTTGATATATTGTTGAATGAAATTACAAAGGAAGAAAAATTGAAGAATATAGAGAAAATATATGACACTCTGACAACTGATGAAAAAGAACAAGTAGAAAATACTGTTATATTACATATGGATATGTATAAGAAATTTTTGATGGAAGTAGTAAATGAAATTCCTAATGAACTATTTAAGAGACTGGAAGAAAGAAGACAAGCAATAATAGAACTGGACAAGAAAATAAAGATAGAGAAGCTACTTGTTGTATATCTGGTAAATTCACCCAAAGAAATTGATGACTTAATTGCTCAAGCCAATCGGTCAGTATTTTCTACTGCACACTGGTACATTGCTTTAATGGTTGGAAGAGTTAATGAGGTGACTGAGGAGACAGAAAATGGATGGGATATATTCCTAGTCGAAAAAGAAAAATAGGAAGAATACAGGAACCCCAAACCTATAAAGGTATATCAGAAAGAAAGAGACAAGGGTAAAGGTAAAGTTGGTGGACCACCAAGTATCAAGGTTAAAGACAACTTACCCCCACCTCCTTTGATTACTCCATCGGTAAAAACAACAGCTACAGAAGATCAAATGGCAGCTGAAAGTATGGATGTAGAAGATGGTAATCCTAAACATGAAGTGTTATATACTATGGATGTTGATACTCAAAAGATCAACATTGTGGTAGATAAAGATATAGTTGATAAGACTAAAATGGCTAGTGAGCCTCCGGTAGCTGAGCAAACTAATAGCACACGGGAGAAACCGACAGATAACAAAGAGCATAAGGTAGAGACTCAAACTTAGACTGAGACAATGCAACAAATAGAGAAACAAACAGAGCAAAAGGCTCCAGAACAGGAACAACAACAAGAACAGGAACAAATTCGTAAGGAAACAGTGCCACCGGCAACTGGAGAAGTAGAAAAACCATTGCTTAAGGAAATGCAGACACAAATAGACCTACTAGAGGTCAATACAAGCTTGGTTACTTCCACTGACGGTACTCAGAATCTAGGTTCATCATCAGGCTACAAATCAACTAATGTGACTTAGGTACTATTAGATTCAATTAAAAAGATAACAGACTGCAGCTCACAAGCTTATAAGGTAATAGATGATACCATACCAATTTTGAAGGTAATTGCTCCTAATTGTAATATAGACAATAAAGATTCTTTAGGACAACTTGATACCTTGTGTAAATATATCACAAAAAACATTGAGAAAATAAAGGAAGAGACATTGAAGGATAAAGTAGAAATTGAAAAGCAGAAATTCTTTGATGAGCAAATAAAGAAGTGTAACAGAGATTTTGACACACTTCTACCAGAATTGTGTAATTTATTGAAAGAGTACAAAACTCTGTACAAAGACACCTGTAAGAAAAACTTTTTGACTGTAGATATAGATAAAAAGATGAGCAAGGTATAGGATGAAATCAATAAACTTGTAGATAATTTTGTTAACTCACCTGATACACTATTAGTTTTTGAGGAGAAGATAACAAATTTTGAAGAAGAATTAGTTAAATTGGAAAGAGAAAAGGAGAGAATAGTGAATAAGGCAAAGCATCTAAGATTAAAACCGAGTCCAAGATTGGACTATCTAGCATCACTGCAAAAGGAAGTATCTGAGGCACTAATACAAGGACATAAAACATCGGCAGAGCATTTGCAGCATCTTACCGGTACAATTAAGAGAACAGAGACAACAATAAGAAAGTAAAAATTTTATGGAGAGTATAAACTTGATTTTGGCGGATCTATTTCAAATTGTAACTACCCAGTTACAAGGTTGAACCTACAAACTCTACTGACATCTTGACAACCTTTGTCATTGATGCCAAAGGGGGAGTAGCGGGATGAGAAAATTCAACATCATAGGAATCATATGCTCAGGGGGAGCACACACATTTTTGGTAACATTTTTGATAATTTTTTGATACACTTTTGAAATTTCTCATGAGTTTTGCCATCAATGCCAAAGGGGGAGATTGTTGGCATATGCACACTCCAATGAGACATTGTAAGTGATTGAAGGTTTTGTCATTGATGGCAACCTTACAATCCTATGGCACCAGCAAGGCATTATGCCGGCAAGGCATTACACCGACAAGTTAGTGCACCGGCATCAGCAGATCACGCTCTACATCGGCACCGACACAAAGAAAGGAAGTATACCGACACAAAGGCCGACAGAATTTTGTTATATTATATTTTGTTTATTATTGGAAAACTTTGTAAGCCAACTTGGCATGTTGTAAAATGACTCTTATATATAAAAGAGATCATTATAGACATTTTGTAAGTAAGGAAGTAAGTGAATAAAATGATGTATGTGAAATATTAAGGCAGGCCTATTAAGCAAAATATAGGTTGAAGGGTTTATGTAAGAAGCAGAGCAACAACCGGTACTGGATCAGGCATTATAGATGCTATTGTAAAGCAGTACAAGATATTGGATTTGTTTAATCCACATTGTAAGTCAGTGAGACTTCCTATTTGAGCAGTGAGCTCTAGGCAGTTGGCCTTCCTGCATGTGCAGGCCCCTATTGTAAGTAATATTCTCTTATTGGCCAGTGAGTGAATATTGTGGGTCACAAATCCCACTGAGGTTTTTCCACACTGGGTTTTCTCATTAAATCCTTGTGTTATGGTGTTCTTTTCATGTAGATGTTCTTAATTTTGTTTATTGCATTATTTCTTGCATACTGGTACACTATTATAATAAGTTTTGTATGTTTTAAATTAAGAAAGTTAGTACACCAGTTAGATACTGATTCACCCTCCCCTCTCAATATTTGTGGGAATCCTAACATGCTAAAGGGGGAGATTGTTGGAAATTGACACTTATTTGATTGGTTTCATATGTTGTCATTGATGGCAACATCTTCTGGCTTCATTCTTTAGTTAGACACTTCACCGATAGACACTTCACCAGCACTGGCAGGTATCTTTACTGGTAGGAAGGATTCTATGAATACTGGCATTGGAGATTGACATGATTTACATATAGGGTACCGGTATTGGAGGCCAACATCATTGGAAGATCTGGCAATCGGAAATTCATTTTTTTATTTATGTATATATGTAATGAGCCAACATGTATAATCATTTTGTAATATCTATATAAGCCGACATAAGTCATGAAGGACTGTAAGGGTATATAGGTCAGTTGTTAGATCACGTTTGATATATGTGTATGTGATGTTGTTAGTAATGCGAAGATCATGTGTATGGGGTCATTAATGTATGAAATCAATATTGTGTAATGATCTGTAGATGATTTTGGATGCACTCACAGAGCGAAGGTTATTTTGGTAAGGGTTTAGGGTTTTAGAACCGGAATAGTCAGAGCTTGAACCGGAAGTCAATCAGGCATAGCAGATGCATTAAAAGAGTTTAGTTTTATGTTTTCTTATTCAAAGTGACTATAGTCAGTGAGACTCCTTTGTGTTCAGTAGTGTGCTCTAGGAGGTAAGCCTTCATGCATGTGCAAGCCCCCATATTATGTAATATCTTTTCATATGGCCATTGGATTGATATTGTGGGTCACAAATCCCACCGTGGTTTTTCCTCTTTGAGGTTTTCCACATATAAACTATTTGTGTTATGGTATTCATTTATGTAATTGGTTCATTGATTTGTTTACTTCTTTCAATTATATATGTACCGGTATACCGGTTGGTGAATGCATGTTATAATAAGGTTAAAATTGAACATTTCGGCAAAACACTGATTCACCCCCCCCCCCCCCCTCTCACTATTCTTGGATTTTGACATAATCTTCCTATATTTCTCAAATCCAAGTGTGTGCCTTATTCTAACAACTGAACCTTGTTGTTTTTGTGTTTTTACATTCATTTTCAACACTTTACCCTAATTTCATTAATTCAACTTACAAAAGAGGGAAAACAAATTCATCCCTTGAATCAAAACAATATTTTTAGTCCCTATATTGGCTTGTTTGTGACTAAATCTATTGGATTCAACCCTCTTTTGAATGTAGTGGTTTCATACATCTAATGGTGGAAACCCTAACATTTTCACCATTATAGGGATAAGCTTATTTTTTTTGAGTTTACTTCCTTTAGGTAGTTGTACACAGTGCTTCATAATTATTAGCTTCAAGTGAGTCAATTTGAATCATCTCCTTCAATGGATTTGGTTGATAATAATGAGAGTGCTCAATAGTATTTGCAAAGTTTAAATTGAACAAGGGATGCATCAAGATAAACGACATCATCAATACTCAAGAGGCAGCCACGACATTAGGTGTGGCCCCTTTATCCAAATACTTTAGAAAATATAATTTACTCCTCTTTCTAAGTCTTTTCATAGTACAACATGACAAAATTGATAAATAAAAATATGTTGAAACTTCCTCCCATCAAGCCAATTGATACCTCCAAACATTTTCCATCTTATCATGATCCCAAAGCCTTTTGCCAATACCACTGTCAACCCAGTCATGATACTAAGAAGTGTTATACCTTAAGTAGTAAGATTCAAGACTATATTAATAACAATCCCATATCTATAGCTGGTTTGAATGAAAAAGGAAACAAATCTCTAGCTCCTCCTAATCAAAACCTCTATATTTTTACTAATCTTGACCCTAGAGTTAGTGGATCCCTTATGCGTTTTCATATTTTATGATCATTGTCCTTTTATTTGTCCTTTCTTGGGGGCATATCATCGTGGTAACATGCTTGTCTTTGGATGCATGCTACCTTAAAGAAATTTCTCCCAATAAGACGTATGCATTCGCTTTAGTGCGGGGGCATACACTCAACTCAATTTTTCACCTTATGCACACACCATAACATGTTTTGATACTCAATTTACTTTGCAAACTAAGCCTTTTGCTTTGTAATTTGGTATTTTTATTTTTCATTACTCATAGTAAGTGAACCTTACTAGGATAGCAACCATGATTCTCTCTCTCTCTTTCCTCTTTCTTATGATGTTCATTTTATCTTGATATTGAAGTAGTAAGATCCTAAAGTCCATGGGGGCTTAGTGTGTCTTGTCTCTTTGATTTCTTGATAAAAAATTTCAATGCAGACCTTTGTAATTTACCATGAGTATGCTTAGTCTCATACTCCCACTAAAGTAGGGGTTAAATGTAGCATCCTAAATTGTACTCACCTACAATAATGGGTTGTCTCTTTCCCCTTTGGACAGGATCACCTTGACGGTTCTCATGGGACCCAAGTATATTTCAACTACATTTATCATCATTTTTAAATTGGACCTCTTTCGTGCTAAACTAGGTATTCCCTAGTTGGTAGTTATAGATGTAGTCCCTTCAATGATCCATAAATGCTCAAGGTTTCCTCATGAAGGTTTGGTGCATGTCATCTAGGATACTATATATCAACCACTGGTAGCCCGTGTGGATTTTTTGCTTGATCATTTTTTGCCTACTCTGATTGGGCCTATGCTTCCCCATAGTGACTTATTGTATAGATATTACTATAAATATAAAATGAGGGAGTTGGCTCCTAAATTGGTTCAACATGTCTATTTTTTGCCTCTTCCTACATCAACTTTTGACTCTCTATCCATTCATGTGTTGGAGTAGGTAGTGCCTTCTTCTCCTTTGATGAGGGTTGAGGTTAAGCCTGTTCCATCAAGTAGACCTCCTTAACCACCTAGGACTACACAATCTTCAATGGTGTCTTATGTTCATGTGACTCCACCTAGTGTAGATAAAGGAAAGACACCCATATTGCCAAAGTCTAAATCATGCCCTCCCTTTGAGCTCTCAATCCTAGAAGATATCCCCCATCCAATTTGATATGATAAGAAGAAGAACTCCTCTTGTGCTTGTTCATCACCACCATCTCCTACTTCATATCCTCTAAGGCCACCCCCTATTCCACCAGCTACTCCTTGAGTGAAGTGAGGAAAGGCGTTTGTCACCATGAATGTAGTGTCTCTCTTGGAGGCACCTCCTCTTCCATCAGTGGGGCCTTCTCCTATCCCAAAACAATCTAAGAGGTCTCTCCTATGGATCATGCTCCTGATCCTTCACAGGATTCAGCCCCTGGTGCCCATCTTCATTTTAATAAATGTGATCCTGAGCATAAGTGTCATTGATAGGCGATGACCTGAGAATGTGATGTTGCCTTGCACATTGAAGGTGCACCTTTGACACTTGTTCCTATTGTGTTTGTTCATATCCCTTCAAAAGTTCTAGCATCTGTATCACCTTCGATGTCGCTAGAGACCAATTATAGGACTCTTGATGAACATCCCCCCAAGAAGGAGTAGGTATTCATTACGTTATCATTGGATCCACCTCTCATCACCTTATTGCCTAAGATACCTTTGTTGTCTTAGCCATTGGACATGTTGCACATGCAAGTGGTCTCTAGTGTTGCTTTTCTTGATCCTCCTATTTTGCAACCACTTCTTCATTAGAGCTTCCTTGTGGTTCCCCAAACTACTATGGTTGATAGGTAGTCTATGCCTCCTACCCAGCCTAAACACAAGTTTGAGCAAGGCCCCACTTTGGAGTTTCATCGGTGCAAATCAACTCAGTTATTCTCCTCACCTATCTCTTTACATGATTCAATGTTTATTTCTTTTCCTATTTTTGTTTGTATTATTAAGAGGGTCCCGCCTTCTATGGAGTTTTTCACTACCCCTCTTGTAGAGGCTAGCAATATGACTCATGTAACGCCTCCTTGGATTAATTCCCCTACTTCCTCTATAGAGGCATGCTTATTTTAATTTTTAGAGGATATCTTCACACTATCTATGATCTTCACTAGATTGTTGACTCTTGCCTCTTTTGAGCTTCTAGATGTGGATGTTGAAGCAACCTAATCCCTAGCTCTAGCTATTGGTGAGGTTCCTAGTGTTTCCCTTGCAGTTGTTCCTCTCTAAGATCATCCTCCCTCCCCATATGATCTAGATTGGGAGGATGATTATCTCTTAAGGAATAACCTCTAGGATAATACCCATCTTATCTTGTAGCATTAGAGTGTGTGCATGATTGTTATCCCCCGTACTTGCTTTACATGTTTGTTCCTTCCTAGAGGACCCAATTTACTCTATTGGTTACTTTGTATGTGCTTAGAGAAAACAGATTTATATTGTGCAACTTCTTCTATTTGTTAATCTCTTTCTTCTCTTTATTTTATGTTGCTTTTCAACATTCAAGGATAATGCAAAGTATTGGGGGCATTTAG
Organism: Cryptomeria japonica; assembly: GCF_030272615.1. NCBI lineage: Eukaryota > Viridiplantae > Streptophyta > Pinopsida > Cupressales > Cupressaceae > Cryptomeria > Cryptomeria japonica. The sequence goes on from NC_081411.1 coordinate 831,933,990, forward strand.
TGCTTCTTTCATGTTGACCCAAATTTTTATTTTATCTTTGTTTTCATGTCTACTTCTTCGAATTTGAGAACTTTGGAATTGTGGTGAAATGCCCATCTACAACTATATTATTTCTCTTATCTTACTACAATGGGTTCTGATGCCAAACAATCATATCCCCCTATGTTCTTGAATTTCTTTTCGATGTTGTGGGTCTTATGTGTTATAATATTCACTAGATAATTGACTTTTGTCTCTTTTGGGCTTCTGGACATGGATGTTGAAGCAACCTCATCCCTATCTCTAGCTTCTGGTGAGGCGCCTAGTCTTTCCCTTGTAGTTGTTCCTCTCCAAGCTCATCCTCCCTCCCCATATGATCTAGATTGGGAGGATGATGATCTCCTAAGGAATAACCTATAGGATAATACCCATCTTATCTTGTAGCATCAAAGTGTGTGCGTGATTGTGCTCCCTTGTGCTTGCTTTACATATTTGTTCCCTCCTAGAGGACCCAATTTACTCTATTGGTGCTTGAAAATGGGAGGTTGACTTTCTTTACATGTTGTGCTCTCCTAGAGGACCTGAGTTAATTTGTAGGTGCTCAGAAACAAGATATTTCTATCGTGCAACTTCTTCTATTTGTTAATCTCTTTCTTCCCTTTGTTTTATGTTTCTTTTCAACATTCAAGGATGATGCAAAGCGTTGGAGGCATTTAGGCATTCTTCCATGTTGACCCAAATTTTTATTCTCTCTTTATTTTCATGTCTCCTTATTCAGGTTTGATAACTTTGGCATTGTGATGAAATACCCATCTACAACTATACTATTACTCTCATCTTACTGCTATGGGTTTTGATGCCAAACAATCGGATCCCCCTATGTTCTTGCATTTCTTGTCAATGGTCTGGGTCTTATGTGTCATCCACAGAAACCTCTCTCTATGTTGACATGTCACAATTTTTCTTCTCCTTATAATGGAATTCCTTTAATTCATACCATTATAAGGGGGGGCTATCATATCTTCATTTGTGCCTATGTATCTTGGTATCCTTTTTGCCTTGGTGGGGGCCAACCACTTGATCTATTTATCTTGTTTCCTTTTGTAAAGGCCAATTCACTTCTTATCAAATCAATCCATAGTCGCTCAATTGTATGGCTATCTAGCATAACACAATTTGCTACCTATATTGATGAAATATTGCCCAATCCTATGGCTATCTAGCATAACTTAACTTTCTACCCATACCGGCACTATCTTGTATCTTTCATAATAGGGATTCTCCTCCATTAAGCAGGGTCTATTTATATCATGCTATCTTATTGGCTTCATGCTTGATCATTTTATTTTTAATCTCTTGTCTAACACGTTTGTCTACAGCTAACATATTTGTGATGAAACAACCTAGCAAAATCTAATTAGGGGCAACTTCGTTCAATGGGAAAATTATGCCTCCCCTTCATAATCTCAGTAAGATCTCTCTACTTTAGGTTTGCATATTTCGATAATGATATGCTTGCTAAAGTGGGAGAAAAATATAACATTGTAAATTGCACCCCATGTAATTCCACGTCATATAAGTACCTTCTCTTTAGACTGATTGGATTCATTCTTCATCTCCTTGTCTTTTTGTCCACATGGATCACCTTGTCAATTTAGAATCTGGCCTTTTCTTGATCATGTTGACCATTTGACTTATAGACTCTAGCATGCCGCATAGATGTCTGCATGTCACACAAGCGTACCATGAATATTTCAACTTGCAAGTGGTCATTTGAGTGTTACACTTGTGCCTGGAAGAGTTTGTAACACCTCAATTTTTGGCCACCAATGTTGGGGTTCTTCTCTAGGCTCTATATCTCATTCATTGAAGCTTATTTTTGGTCTTCTTGATCACTTGGAGATTTTCTAGAGCTCTATGAATTTTATTCTTCATCTTTCAAAAAAAAATTCTATCACTCAATGTCCACCATTGTCACAACTTTGGATAATTTCTTAGTGCTCAACTTCACTCCCTGAGGTGTTAGTTTGTCGGGTGTTGAAGGGGAGTCTTCTCTTTCCATTCATTCAAATTTCACAATTCCATATCCATTGACTTCCATTAAGCATATCTATTATTTACGTGTTTCTTTATCATCTTTCTTTTATTTTTAGCTATTATCTTGGGTGTTTGTTGAGGTGGAAACATCAAAACGGGGGTCTGACTCAGGGAGACCTCTTAACATAGCCCCAACAATTTTCCTTTTGTCTATGTGTAGGTTTGTTATCAGGGGAGGAAGATCACTTTGCTAGAGGCTTCAATCGTCACCTAGTTGTGAGCCTTATTTATTCCTCTTTGTCTTCATTAAGTTATTATCATTTAAGGTTGGTTATTTCGTTTAACATAACATCCTTAGTTTAGTAGTTTTTTATATCCATATTCGATGTACGACTTCTATACTATGTCCATATAGGATGTTAGTGAATTGCACTAGTGTCCCAGTTCTGTGTGTTCATCTTGAGAATAGAGACTTAGTAGAGGTTGATTAGTGTTCTCTATGGCTTATTTGTTTAGTTTTATAGTTTGTATCCCCTGGCTCACCAAAGAGCCAGTAAAGTGAGGTAGAGTGAAGGTTGGTTTGTTCCTTGAAGTTCACCACATTGAGAGTAGAAAATCCCATCCACTACATGTGGCTTGTGGCTTCAAAATAGTTTAAAGATGAAATAGATTTCATTAAGTCTCGGCTTACAGAGTTATCCCAGTCCTTCAATATCTACAAAGATGTTAATGGTGCAATGAGATCCAAGGCTCAAGATCTTAATTCTTAGTTGTCATTGCAATATAAGAAGAGAGAAAAATATGGGAAGTTATTTTGTGGACTCAAGGATGCCATAAAATTATTGACTTATGCAGGAAAAGTTGAGAAAAGTGTGCTTAATATCGATGTCTTTGATGTTGTAGTGAATTATGTATTGATTTTGAGTGTCAGAGAAAAATTATGTCTGCCACTATCCATACATGGAACTCTCCTTTTGCTTGATTGAAGAAACAATTGTACAAGGATATTTGGCCTAGAAATTTTTTATAGGTACTCCTATATTTATGTTAGTGGGAGTTACAGTTTTGTTTAGTATGTTTTTTTAGTTTAAGGAGTTTCCCTTTGTCATTGTTGTCAAAGGGGGAGAAATATTTTTGATGAAGTTTTTTGTTTTACCATCAATGACAAAAGGGGAGATTATTGAACCTATGAATTTCATTGTTGTCATTGATATCAAACTGATGTTTGTCTATGTGGTTCAGTTTTTTATAGTGATTTGGATATGTATTTCAATGAATATGTTCAGTGGAAGTATGTTCATCTTCCTGATGCTTAGGTGTATGTTGTATCTAGTTAGTGGTCTAGATGTCTTTTTCTATGATAATATGCTATATAATTGATTGTAGTCCCATGTGATTTTGATCAAAGGATATGAGATGATGATTTAGTGTGCTTGATCTGGAAGTCCGGTGTCCCTTGCTTGGTTTGGAAGTGATTCTGTTATCTTTGATGATTGCTCTAGCAAACTATGTTATGTTCTGAGATGTATGCTTGCACTGGATAAGCTTCAAATGATCATGTAGATCAAATATTGATATTCTTAAGGTGTTGTGCTTCCTTTATGGTGGACCACTTATTCTATTTTTGGATCCAAGTTAAGAAATTTTGGATTTAGCATATCAATTTGTATTGACTTATGCATATTGGTTTGTGTGATTGTGTGCAAATATTTTTAACGATGATTGGAAGGTGTGTTGACTTAGTGTTAACCTTCACACATCTTATTTTCCTTTCGGATAATATATTTTAGGTCAATTCTATGTACACATTACATTTACCTTTGGTCAACCCAGTAAAGTTTATTTTGATTCGATTGGTATATATTAGGTAGATCTGTTGTGTTTTATATAGTGTGTGTGTGTGTGTAATGTTGATGGATGAAAAAGAGTGTTATGATGACATGAAGAAAGTGCAAAGGAAATATAAGGTTTAGAGTTTATGCAAAGAAGATAGATGAGTAAAAATTGTGAACTATTCTGACAAATGTTATTTTTGTATAGAGTTCAATTTATTATTTCTATTATATCTTAACAACATTTTGTATTTTTCCCTTAATAAGTGATCTTCAGTTGAGCAAGTCTTGATTTTGTATCTTTCCTAAGGTTTTGCACCGTATTCTAAAAGTCTAGAGCAATGAGCTCTTCGGAAGGAAGCCATATTCATTGTAAACAGTTACTATAGATTGTGAGTTAGATTATCACCATGGTTTTTCCTAGTTTGGGTTTTCCACGTAAAAATCTTAGTATTTCTCTATGGGTGTTTTGATGATTGAGTTGTTTATTTTTATGCATAAGTATTTGGATGAATGTTATGGCTTAAGTAACTTATTTTGATCAACTTTTTGTATATGTTGATTCACCCCCCGCCTCCCCCCCCTCAGCTCCTAGTAGTTTTCATCAAATCCTTGCCCCCCAAACATAAAGTTCAAAGAAAATGAGCTATTATACTACTCACAAAGTAAAATAAAAAATGAAAGCATAATAGTATGCAAAACAAAGAGTCCCCTAAAAGGTAAACTACTAAGATTACATGGTAAGGTAAAGCAAGTGCTAAGGCATGACCTTTTCACCAAGAAAAAGCATAAGATCAGTTGTGAGAGTAATACAAGATTTATTGTATTGGTCTTGAACAAATTCTTTAAAAGATTTAAAATTTCCAAGACAATGAGAACAACTATGATGAAAGAGAAAATACACATCACCATCTATATTCTTATAATAATTTGCATATCTTATGAAAGGAAAAGTATCATTCTTGTCATTTATTTGTTATCACCAAGTTTTGCACCCTAGCTAAGCCTATACTTAGCTAACCTGTGACACATGGGACTACTTCCAAGTTGTGGGTACCCTATGATGGAAGTAGACCTCCAGATCAAGGGTTGGTTCCCTTTAAATTTTCCTCAAACTACTAGTTTTTTACAAAGAAAAGGGATAATGAAATGATTGTAAATGAAAATTTAATCTACTCAAGCAGTGATGCACCAACATGTTCTGTTTTTTGATTTTGGAATGGTTGATTACAACTATATCAACTAAGAAAAACAACTTAGCTCAAAACCTATTCATGCTCATGTGGACCATTAACATTTCATATGAAGACAACTTATTTCAGTTCACATAAAGATGACATGAATTAATACAATACTACTTGTCGAAATGGAGTTTTTACACAACATACAACCTGATCAACACAAAAATATATTTGCCAAAAGATATGACATAGATGAAATGAAACCTAAAGGATTGAAATTTTTACAATAAGTCTCATAAAAATCACACAACATCACATAAATGACAAAAGAATGGAAGGAACAACATGTCTTCTCATTGATTTTGAAGAATCATTTGATTACAATGCCAGAAAATACTTCAAAGAACTCAAGATATTTGAGTTACAAGACCAAATTTATTGTTGTACATACAGAAAAGAAGGCAAGAACTCCCCAAGAAAGAAGAAGAAGATTCACTTAAATCAAGAAAGAGCTCCAACATTTTAAAATTTGAATTCTTGGCTACCTTGGACTTGATAGTTGATTGTGCCTTCCTCAAAACCAAGTATTTCACTGACTGACAATTTAAAATAGAAGTTGTTGGGCAATTGGAGTTGAAAATTCCCCAAAATCAGGGCCAAAATTGGAGTTTACATGCTCACAAAAGCCTCAAAACTCTCCTCAATTGATACACAACCCTTGGGGCCTTCAAAACAAGGGTAGGACTAGTGTAAAGGCCTCAAAAACCTCCTCAAACCAAGGGATTTTCTTTTAGCCAACCCTATTGGCTTATTTTAAATATTTGAACTTAGGTTTGGCATTAATGATTCCCTTGAATTTGAAATTCAAATTTGGAAATTTGAATTCAATACATTTAACTCCTTCAGCAAATGCACTTATACACTTGTTCTTACTACTATCATCTGACTGTTCCATGTTGTTGTGCTTTTTCATTGCCCTTGATATTGACTAAGACAAATCTTTAGTATTGAATTATGTTGATTGATTGAGAACACTACTTATCACAAGCCTAATTTATGAACTACTCCTGACAGATATTGTTAGCTCTAAGTTTGTAAAAGAGTTGCTCTGTGATATATAGTCATTCATCATTATATTTGAGGAGGCTTCTATAAGGCAGATTAGACTATCCTTGAACTTTGAAGATTGCCTTCATATATTTAATGTCATTGTATTTACTTGTAGGTCCTTCATGCTCTTCTTGACCACTGCTCACTCATTGTTTTGAGACTATATTACTCTGCATTTTTTATTATGACTAAAAATCATCAATATCCAATGATTGCAAACTCTGTGTTAGCTATGACATTTGGCAAAATGTCTTTTTGACAGTGAGTAATCATTGTGATGTATTGTGGATTCTCTACCATTACTCATATACGTACTTTGTGCTTTTAGATATTTGTGACTGAGAAAAGATCTCTATTTGTCATGTATCCCAATGGCCACTCTTAAAATTGTGTACTATCTGTTAGGACCCGGAGGCAACTGAGAGAGGGGAGGTGAATCAGTTGTCTATTAATTTCAACCCAAATATAACTTAAGCAAACTTAATGTCGGTAGACATTTTGACAATTAATAACAGTACCGGTAAGGTTTAATGGATGAAACAAAAGACAAATAACATCCACAACACATAACACAAATATGTGTACATGGAAACCCTGTAAGGGGAAAAACCACAGTGGGAAACCTTACCCACAATCAGATGATACTACTGCAGATAGTATGTGTGTACAAATAGGGTCTTCGCATGCAGAAAGGCCAACTGCCTAGAGCTCGCTACTCAATCACAAAATGGGAGTCACACTGACTACAATTGGATGGTTAAATCCAATGATAATGTACTGCTCAAAATAGCATCTTCATATGTTGGATTCAGTATCGGTTAAGCTCTAATTGTCTTCTTCAAAACCACCTTGAATCTTAAAATGATGTGTGCATGTATATCTTTGCTTATATTCACATATACCTTATTACAATCCCTTTCTCACACTCCTCTACATAATCTCACAAATGAGATCTTACATATATACCAAAACCTAAAACCAAATGTGTAGGTCAGCTCACTAAAGATATTACAATAAAATCAATTACAAATGAATCAATATGTGATGCATGATGTCAGCTCAATGCATTTACAATAATAGCAAATCATCTTCATAGCATGGTGTGCTGGTCTGGAATAGATAACTCTTTTCGGTCCATAACCTAGACCTATTTGTTGGTAACAGCAAATATGCAAACCTAATTAGATCAATGACCAAATCACCAAAACAAAGTGCCCAAACAATGTCTTTGACATAACCAAGTAATCTCCAGATGATAACAGATCATCCTCAGTGTCGGTGAACAATATAACCTGTCGGTGAACCAGATACCAGTGACTGTGCATAAGTCACTGAACATGTCGGTGAACATAACCAAAGATCTCTAGAAGAATAAGTGTTGACAAGTGTTGACATCAATGACAAAACCAATGCAATGCATCCATAATACCAACACTATCACTGTGAACTTTTCACTCACAAAAACATAAAGATTAATAGAGTTGTCAAATAATCAATGATGAGGCCATGACTTGTATTATCTTTTTTATTTATACTAAAAAATGGAAATAGATATGATGCTTCTACAAACCCTCTTCTATGGATGTAACTATCATCTTCAACATTTTACAAAGGCGTGACTAATTTTATAATTCTTAGCACCTTTTGTGACTAGGACTGGAAGCTTCAATATCATGACCTTTAGGGCCTATGTTGGAACTATGCATCTTAGGCTCATAGTAACTACAAGGAATCTATTGTCATTAACTTCATAGACTATTCTCATCTCTTAAAAATATTGCTCACTGCACTACCTCTCATGAATTATAATGATAGCATCTTTTGATAAAGTCGTTATTGATCTTTCACGATGACTATGGTTCATTATTGTTTAGCCTACATATTTCAACTTTGACTCTAATTAATTAATCCATTGATGCAACTTTGTCCTATATTTGTCAACACAAGGCTCAGGACTACCTTACTGGGATAGATCTGATTTTCCTTTTAGAACAATGACTTTGATTGATCACTCTACCTTGCTCATGATCTCATACATGTTGAAAATGCTTGTATCTTCAAGTTTTCTGAGATTGCTATATGAATATTTGTGTGTATGGGCAGTGACCTGCATTGGACTACTATAGTTTTCATTTGATTGTGACTGTGTGGATACCCTCATACAAATGTTGTAGTGAGATTGTCACCTATTCTTTTATCAGATTTAGGGTTGTTTTCGACATTTGTCTTTTGACAGTTTCTTGACCTCATTAAAATTACTTTGGATTGAGAATATACCCTTTAGTTTCTCTAAATGCATTTACTATTCTCTTGATTTTTACTAGACAGTGACTTTGTATATACTCTCCATGAATTGATTTGAATGCTCATAACATCTGTTCATGCTTGTTCACAACATATTATAAGAGTTGTTCATTATTCATGTGTTTCACTTTGTTTGTAAGGCTACCTATGACTGCTATCTTGTCCATATTTAATGCTTTCATAGGCTTTGGAGCCCAAGCTCTATTGATATCTTTGTAATGAAGGTCTCTCTGAAGTCTGTTGCTACTTAAACTATTTTCTTAATTAGTGATGCCCAAACACTGTCATTCAGTCATTGCTACAAAGATTTACACACTTCACTGAGTATTACCATGAGTATCATCACAATACTTCTTCTATATAACCACAAGTATAGTCTCACCATTAACATGAAAGCTTTACAAATATATTGAGACTTGAAGGATGAAGAACCATTATTATTACTTCATTGTTAATTTACATCAATCAGAGGACCTATCTTTTTTTTCTTAGCAGTGTTCTTTGAAACTCATGAGACTAAATCCTTTAAAAGAAATGCAAATATTATCGAAATAATACAATATAATAGTATTGAATATATTATAATAGTGTAGAATCCTTTCAAAAATCAAGAATAGAATAGCAATGAACCCATTATAAATTTTGTTCAAATATTGTCACAAAATCACTTAAGATCAGCATCAACCCCTTATAGATAGCCAAAAGAGTCTATTCCACATTAAAAAAAAAGCTACCTTGTACTTTGAAATTCATTGTCTCACCCTTGATCTGCCACTTCACTGTCACTTTAAGTACTCAAAACTCCATGTAGACTTTTGAATATGCTACTATGGTGAATCCTTCTTATACTACATTAATGAATCCATGAAACCCGACACCCTTCTCATGAACTATTTCCCGTTGATTAAGAGTCATTATTCTTGGCGGCCATAGAGGAACAATTGGTGAAAGTAGGGCAATTGATCTTCACCTCCCCCTTTTAACTGTGAGTTGGGTCTGAGTCTTAAATATTTTTGGTGGGTTAGAGATGAAACTTAAAAGCTTAGGAAAATTAAAACTTAAAGAACCCCCCTCTTGCTCAATTCCACAAGGTCCATGTGGAAAGCCAATCTTACCTCCTTTCAAAGATGGCTTTATAAGGACTAAGATCACCATAAAACAATTTTGAGCATTTCAAATAATGAATAAGGATTTTGTTATAGAATAACAAATTATTTTTGTGTTCAAAGAGGGGTGAACTTTTATAAAACAATAACTAACCCAATATGAAACTTTCTCAAACAAAACCAATCACTAGTTTTGAAAAATAACTTCCCCTTTTTCCCAACTTTGGATGAGTTACATGTTGATGGATAGCTGAAAGGAGATGAAGAATGGAGAGATGCTTCACAAAATGTTACATTATTTTTCTAATTATGAAAATGATGTGGCTCACCTCTTCCTCCTACTCATACATATTGTTGTTTGAAAGGGAAATGTCAAGCTGAGAATGATATCCTTTCATTGAGGCTTCATTTTTGGGTGCAAGCTTGTCTTATGTTATCTTCTTGGCCTCCAAATGAACTAGATACCTTATAGGACACCCCTTTGTGCGAATGAAATTAAAGTTCTTCTTGCTAGTCTCAAGCTAATGAACTCCTTTCTCAACTTTATTTTGTTTCTTGGAATGAATTAACTCATGTGATTCAAGAGGAACCACAGTTTCTTGCACATATTTTTCGTGTTGCTCATGAATTTCCCCCTTAATAGATGTTTCCCTATCCTCCATAGTTGAACAAAATGTCTCCAAATAATCCCAAAACTTATCTTCCTCAATGTCTTCCTTGGTTTTTTGCATAACAGGACTGATCTGGACATCATTGCAGCCCTTTCCAATCTTTGTTGAGACAACAATAACATCCTACTCACAATTTTTTAATCTAGGGATTGAAGGCTTGGCATCAAGCTTTGAGAAAAAATCTTCAATTACGTTCAAGAACATGCTCTCATTACAATTATCTTTTTGGTTTCTTTCCTAAATATCAAAAATATCAAACCTTTTAACTTGATCAATCAACCCTTGTTTTTGAGAAATAAGATCTTGTATTTCAACCTTTTCACTTTGACTAAAAATATGCTCCATTCTTCCCTCTTTAGCCTTAAAAATCAAGCTATCTTCTTGTTGTCTTAAGCTTGTCTTGTCTTCTTCATCTTGGTCATTAAAACAAGGGAGCTCATCAATTAAGAAATCAAAGACCTTATCATGATTACCTTCCTTTACACCACCATCTTCTTATCCCGACTGATTTTTTGGCATTGAACATGGACCAACCTCCTCTTCTTCAACAAAAAGTGGAAGTTATTGAATAAATCAAACAATACCTCTTGTTGATTAGCATTTTCTTGCTCCATTCTTCATTGTTCCAGCTTGCTTTGTTTAGTATAACAGCTTTCTTGAGATATAATAGGACCCACTAGATCAACTTGAGAAGCTTCTTGGGTTATTGGAATGGAAATAGGTTCTTCAAGAGGCTTCTCTTGAGAGATTATGGGTTGTACTTGATCATGTATGGGCTCTTGTGATGAAGGATAACTCCTAAAGCTTGAAATTTCACATCTAGAAGGCTCCATTGGTATATTTTTCTTGAAGAATAATATTTTGAATATGGGAACCTCTTTTCCAAAGAATGGAACAAAATGGGTTTCTTGCTTAGGCTGATCCATTGTAGTTGTGAGAGCTTCTTTGAAACTAGGAATTGAAGGAGCTAATTGAGTTTGATTTTTTTGAACATGAGAAAGCAAGACCTTCATTTTCTCATCTTTGGTTGCTATCTCCCTTGCAAGGTATTCTTCATACTATCTCTTCTGATCCTCCAACTCTTGCTCATGCAGATAGGCTTGATAATCCCACTCATCCTGCTACAAATCAAATTCTTGTTGTCTCTTTATCAGATCCAATCACTCATTGAAGTCTTGCAAGGTTTCTTTGATTTTCTTTAATCTGAAATCATCATTTTGGAGCTGGTTGGAAGGTTGAGCAAGGATGGGTGGGTGGTAATCATATTGAATATGCTAGTTATATGTTGTCAATGAGTTATTTGGGTAAAAACCAGCACTGAGGCTACTTTGATATGATTGGTAAGATGGTGTAGGAGAAACATTCTCATGATATGGGGGTGGGTATACATATTGGCTATGAAAATTGGACATTTTCAATCATTCAAAAGCTGGAAATTGGAGTTAATAGATTATTTGAACATACCAACACTTAGACTATTGAAACCAATAGAATTTAAGCTCAGAGTCATCAAGTGTGCATAGATATTTCCTCCAAAGGTTGGAATCACTGCCACTCACACCAAAATAACAACCAAAGTGGCCTTCTATGAGATAAATAGTTCCATAGTACCACCAGGTGTGCCAAAAATTGTTATCACTAAGGTTTGCACCCTAGATAAGCCTAGACTCAGATAACTTGTGACACATGGGACTACTTCCAGGTTGTGGGTACCCTATGATGGAAGTAGACCACCAGATGAAGGGTTGGTTCCCTTTAAAATTTCCTAAAACTACTATTTTTTTACAAACAAAAGGGATCATGAAATGATTATAAATGAAAATTTAATCTACTCAAGCAGTGATGCACCATCATGTTTTGTTTTCTGATTTTGGAATGACTGATTACAACTATGTCAACTAATAAAAACAACTTAGCTCACAACTGTTGAACACAATGTACCACTGAGAGGGGGCTGAATCAGTGGTTCCTAAATTATTTTCCTTTTTAAAACAACCTCATAATATCAGTTATCACCCTAGGCACTAAACAATCAAACTGGTAAGACAAATGTGGATATCAAAAGAGTCAAACACACAAATGCAACCCACCACCAGATGTACGAGAAAAACCCAATATGGGAAAAACATCAGTGATAAATGTTGTTGGAGTCTACTGCTCCAATCTAGCCTCACAAGTGAAACATTGAATTACAAAGACTTAGGGCACCAACCCCTGCACCAAACTCCAACTTGGTGATGTATAGTGAACTACAATTTTGATACAATTGTAGCATCTGGTTGCAAATAATTTCTGCAACACTTGATCAAATAGATTTTTGTCAGTTAACAACCTTCTCTTCTTTGTTGGATCTCACACGGCTGGTTATCAAATTAACTGTTAGACCTACAACAATTTACCAGTATTCTATCTATACTAGTTAAACCCTCTCACCGGTTTGCCAGCTAACTCACTCTACAGCTTTCTTAGAATAAATTCAAATGAAGATTATCTTTCTCTTTTCGCAAGCTCTCTTAAATCTTCTTCTTCACATCAAGCATCATCAATCTCTGTCTCGAGCTCACATATTTATCATCATAGGTTCCCACCAAAAACCATATTTAAACAGTGTCGTGTTAGGTTTTTCCTTCACCAACTCGATCCATAACTGATTTGATTCAATCTTCTTTTCCAGGGATATGATCTTCATGTCATCGATCAGCACCACCAAAGCTTCACATTCCAATGTGCATTTTCTAAATCTGGAGGTCTACACCATGTTTTTCTTCTTTTCTTTATCATACGCCATTAATATCTTGGTTGTTTCCTTCAGCAAATGGGTACAAAGATCAAATCTTCTTGCAGGATCAATTCAGTCATTTGCCATCTTGTCTTCCTCAAGCCGTAATCCTTTGCATCCTCGGTGACTTGCGGGTTCTTCATAAAATTCAACCTGCTTGCTGACTTGTTATGTCGATGCACACTTCACCGACCTATGCAATATCACCACCTGGCATCTAGCTGTCATGTTTATCAACATCCACCTCTGCTTGGTTTTCTATGTTGGTTTGACATTCTTCGTTGACCAAGATTGACTACCAGTAAAATTCACCTTACCGGTATAACCAACAAACATCCTCTTATTCGGTAGCACATCCTCTTGACAATTCATCTTGCCTTCCAATATAACTTCATGCCATCCTTTTTGTTTTGCTCACCGGGTGTTGTTGTGATTCAAATAACATTTCACCTCTTCATCACAAACAAGCAACCAACCTTCATATCGATTTATGCCTAACCGGTAAGCCTTCTTTACCAGTAGATGACACAATTCATGTGTACCGGTAACCTTCCTTCTGTTTGCATACTCACATGTGGATTGACATCATATGTCTTACTTTTCTTATACCGGTCACCACTTCTTACTTACTTGTGACCTTGCCAAACCAGTTGACATCAATGACAACTTAATGCCAATAATGCCAACAATCTCCTCCTTTGGCATTGATGTCAACTTAATGCAAGACACTTCCTACCGGTAGATTTCTCCCCCTTTGACACAATGACAAAGGGTATTGTACACTCCCCCTTTGATTCATACCTATCTCCCCCTTAGACTGATACTAGTGATTAGAACCGATACTGAGACATACATCCTTGAACTTTACCTATGACTAGTATTTGGTTCAAGATGTATAGAAGTTTCTATGAACTCCCCTTACTATTTTAAGTGCATAAGGCAAGTGACACAACTCCCAACTTGTGTCTTAAGTACTCAAAAGTGCTTACTAGCAAAGGTTTGGTGAAAATGTCTTCCACTTGTTCTCCTATAGGGACATAGTCCATCTTTACTTCATGTCCTTCAACCTTCTCTCTGAGGAAATGATACTTGATGGCAATATGTTTTGTCCTAGGATGCATCACCAGATTCTTTGATATGTTGATTGCACTAGAATTATCACACTAGATAAGAATAGGATCAGTGATGTCTACATATATGTCCTTGAGGGTTTTCCTCATCCAAAGTACCTGAGAGAAGCATGTAGCAGCAACAATATATTATGCTTCAGCAATCGATAGGGAGACTGAATCTTGCTTCTTGTTATGCCATGAGACCAACCGGTCACCTACGAAGAATGTACCACCACTTGTGCTCTTTTGGTCATCAATTCAACCCAGCCAATTAGCATCAACATATACTTCCAAGATAAATTCTCCTTGTTTAGGGTACCACAATCCATAACTGAGTGTTCCTTGTAGGTACCTAAAAATTCTGCTTACAGCATTCATATGTGATTTCTTAGGTGCAACTTGAAATCCGGCCACCATGCACACTACTTGCACTATATATGGTCTAGGAGTAGTCAAATACAATAGGCTACCTATCATGGATCTATACAATGTCTGATCCACCTCTGGTGGTTCATTATTCTTTCTTAATTTTCTTCTGGTCACCATGGGGGTACTTATTGGTTTGCAATCCTCCATTTGAAATTTCTTCAACATATCCTTTTCATACTTGGATTGTGAGATAAAGATTCCATTATCTTGTTGTGAAATCTGCAAACCAAGGAAGTATGTCAATTCTCCAAGCATTGACATCTCAAATTCTGACTGCATTTGATCAACTTCTTTTCTAAGGGTGTCATTATTTCCTCCAAAAATAATGTCAACTACATACACAACCATAATGATCATGTGGTTTCCATCTTCCTTTATGTATAAATTATTGTCAGCACACCCCTTTTTCAATCCTTGCTCCTTCAGGTACTGATATAGCCTTGAATACCATGATCTAGGAGCTTTCTTTAAACCATATAGAGATTTCTTCAACCGACACACAAAGGTTTCATCATCATGTAGCAGAAACCCTTCTGGTTGCTCCATGTACACTTCTTCCAAATTTCCATTTAGGAAGGCAGATTTTACATCCATTTGGTATACTTTATAACCCTTGTAGGAAAAAAAGGCTAAAAACATTCTAATTGCTTATACTCTAGCTACCGGTGGAAACTTTTCTTCAAAATCAATGCCCTCTACTTGAGAGTAGCCTTTGCACACAAGTCTATCTTTATGCCTAACAATTTTACCTTCCTCATTATCTTATTCCAGTGGACCCATTTAGTGCCAATGATGTTCTTGTCTTCTGGTCTAGGGAATAATTCCCAAGTCCTATTTTTCTCAATCTATTGCAATTTTTCTTCCATGGCATCCATCCATTCCTGTCTTTTGTTGGCCTCATTGAATGTTTTAGGTTCTACTCCAGTCATGAGGTAGAAGTTGACTTGTTCATCATTGCGGACAAGTCTTCTCCTAGTCTGCACACCATCACTCTTATTACCTAGAATCTTATCTTTTGGGTGGCTCATCTACACATACAAGTTAGGATCCCTTTGGATGCTTCTTCTGGTTCATTGTCTGACTGAGCTTCCCCACCTTCATCACCAGAATCATCATACCGGTTTACGTGTGATTGACTTCCTTTGTGCATATCCTCATCAACTCTTACATGCACACTCTCAATGACTCTTCTTAGTCTTTTGTTATAGCATTAATAGGCCTTGTTGTTATATGAGTAACCAAGGAAGATTCCCTCATCACTCATGGAATCAAAACTACCTAGACCATCCATATCTCTCTTGATAAAACACTTGCTTCCAAATACTTTGAAGTATTTGACTGATGATTTCCGGTCATACCACAACTCACAAGGTGTCATTTTGTTGTTTGTTCTTAGTTGAACCTGGTTCAAGGTATATGTAGTAGTATGAACCACTTCCTTCCAATATGTGTCTGGCAGACTGGCTTCATTTAACATGGTTCTGGCCATTTCCTTGAGTGGTCGGTTCTTCCTTTCTACCACACCATTTTTTTGTGGAGTCCTAGGGGCTGAGTATTTCCTTTTAATCTCATATCTTTCACAATAATCTTCAAACTCATTTGATGTGAACTCTCCACCCATGTCTGATCTTAGACATTTCAACTTGCACCCACTTTCCTTCTCCACCATCTTCCTAAAGATATTGAATCTATCAAATGCTTGTGATTTATCTTGCAGGAAAGTGACCCATGTCATTCTTGAATAATCATCAATAAAGAGCATAAAATATCTTTCACCGGCAAGATCTCTTGTCTTAGTTGGACCACACAGATCTATATGTACAATTTCAAGTGGTCTTGAGGTGTTATGTTATTTTGTTCTAAAGACCACCTTAGTCTGATGCCCTTTCACACATTCATCACAAAATGTGCTTACCGATTTGATGATGGGTGGAATATTTCTTACGCACCCATTTTTGCTTATTGCAACTAAGTTATCAAAGTTTATGTGGCCTAATCTTTTGTTCCACAACCAACTTTCATCCACTTGTCCCAACATACATTGGGATTCAAAACATTCTTTCATATTATATACATTACCATTTGTCCTCTTTCCTTCAACTGCAGTCTGATTGGTACTCTCTTTCTTTATCTGGCAGTCGATAGAGTCAAAGGTGAATTTATAACCTTTGTCACACATCTGACTCACACTCAGTAGGTTGTTCTTTAGGCCTTCCACATAATACACATCATGTGCCTTCAATTTTTCATCAATATTTAGAGTACCTTTTCCCTTTATTTTGATGGATGAGTTGTCTCTGAATCTTATTCAACCACCATTCTAGTCTTCAAGCTTGATAAATTTATTTTTATCACCAGTCACATGGTTGTAACAACCAATGTCTACAACCCATAGATTTTCCTTTCAGCGTGTAAGGCAGTCCGCACTATCAAACTTGATTTTGCCTTGTCCTTTTCTTTCTCAACCCATACCAGTTTGGTTCCCTTCTTCTTGTCAGCTACTATTTTGTGCTCTGGTTTAACTACCGATTCTTGATCAGGATCTATCCTCTTCTACTTGATTATCCTATTTTTACTAAACTTTGTTATATGTCCAAACTCTTGATAGTTGTAGCATTCACATTTTCATTTAAGGATGAGTCTTTCAAACCATTGTAGGACACTGATTTATTCTTCTTACATTCAAAACTCCTATGACCAAATCAATTTCACTAATAACAAACAAAATTCATATCCCAGAGTGCATTAAATGGATTTCCACTTTCATAACCCATAGTGGGCTTATTGGTTAATCTACAGTCAGCTATTCTATGTCCAAATTTGTTACATCGATAATAATAACCATGAAAGTTTGGAACATACCGGTTAGGTTGCCCTAGTCATTCAAATGATTGCCTCACCGGGGGTCTTCCTTTCATGCAGCTGACTCTGGTGAATCCTTCATGATCATCTCTTGCATTTCTCCTTGGATCTGCATGTTGGTACATTGAGTGTGGCCTTCGATTCATTGATTGTGTATACCTATTCATGTGGAGGTTTCTAACAACATCTGCATATGTCTCTTATCGCTATCCTTTCTTACCATGAATGTCTTCTTCTCTTCACTTTCATTTGAAGAAGTGAACTATATCTCCTTACTGGATGTGTCTTTTTTGTTTGAACTTTGACCTTCTTCAAATCCTAAGCCATTGGTATCTTTGGATTTATTTTGTTTTCTCAACATCTTGTCTAAGGCTTTGGTGTTGCCTTCATATTTGCTTCTCACTTTCATTTCTTCATTGTTTTCTTCAAGCTCCTTTATGAGCTTTACTATTTCTGCTTCTATATCTTGATGCTCCTTTTCCTTCTTCATTAGATCAGAGGATGTAACTTCACATATCCTCTTGGCTTCTTCCAACTAAAGTTTCAAGTCAGATATAACTTGATTGAATTCATCCAGTGATTGCTTCAAGAGACCCTGTTCATCTACTGTAGCAAGCTTGAACTTCTTGAGTTATCTTCTTGTTTTACTTAGCTCCTCAAGAGCACTTATAAGCTCACTTTCTAGATCAACTTCAGCCTCAATGTCTTCTTCTTCCACATCTTCACCAATCGGTTCATCAAGTGCCATGAAGAGACTAACTTCTTTTTCATTCTCATGTAGTCATCTTCTTATGCACTTTCTTCATATGTGGCATCATCCCCAATAGTATATAGGTTGTTCTGCTTATGGTAGCCTCTTCTTCCTTGCTGGTAGACATTTCTTTCTTTATCTTTCCCAGCAGATCTACTAAAGCTTCTTGACTCATCTCCACCGATTTCATTATATGGACATTTTGCAGCAAAGTGTCTAACATTACCACAGTTGAAACATTGGAGTGGTGACTTTCCTTTATACTTGTCGGATCCTCTTTTGATCTTTTTGACAAATTTTTCTACCTCTACATCAGAGTCTTCACTAGATCCTTTTTGAGCAACCAAATATTTTCCCTTCTTGTTGGAGTTGAACGCTACCTCTTTCCTTGAGGATGCATCATTGATTGTTCTCATTTCTTAGGTTGTTAGTGAGATAAATAACTCATCCATTGTGAAGATCTTTAGATCCTTGGCTTCTTCTATGGAAGAAACCTTAGTATCATACTTAGGTGTGAGAGATCTAAGTACCTTTTTGACAAGAATCTCATCTGCAATTTCTTCTCCAAGTCCTCTGATGGTGTTCATAGTTTCATCAAATCTATGAAGGTAGTTTGCAATCTTTTATTCATCTTTCATCTTGATCCCTTCAATTTGGCCCCTTAGTGTTTGTAGCTTGGCCTCTTTGACTTTTGCATCTCCTTCAAATAACCTCTACATTTTATCCCAAGTCTCCTTGGTTGATGCATAGTGCATGACCTTGACAAACTCATTATCAAACAACCCACTTAAGATAGCATGTTTAGCCTTTTCATTATTATCATACTCCTTCTTGGAATCTGGATCAATGGGAGGAACACTAAGGACAGTATACCCATTCTTGATAGACATCCACACATCAAAACTAAGGGACGAAATATAGGTCTCCATTCTTCTGCTCCAGAAGACATAGTTAGATCCATCAAACATGGGAGCTTTTGAGGAAGAAGACTCATTTCTTGTCATTGTGTTCTAAGACCATAATCTACCCAAGCTTTAATCAACTAGGAACCTAGGCTCTAATACCAATTGTTGAATACAATGTACCACTGAGAGGGGGGTGAATTAGTGGTTCCTAAATTCTTTTCCTTTTTAAAATAACCACAAAATACCGGTTATCAACCTAGGCACTAAACAATCAAACCAGTAAGACAAATGTGGATATCAAAAGAGGCAAACACACAAATGCAACCCACAACAACAGATGTACAAGGAAACCCAATATGGGAAAAACCTTGGTAATAAATGATGTTGGAGTATACTGCTTCAATCCAACCTTACAAGTGAAACACTAAATTAACAATATTTAGGGCACCAACCCAAGGAGGACCAACCCCTGCACCAAGCTCCAACTTGGTTATGTATAGTAAGATACAATTTTGATAGTTATATCATCTGGTTGCAAATGAGTTATGCAACACTTGATCAAATAGATTTATGTCGGTTAACAACCTTCTCTTCTTTGTTGGATCTCACACAGTCGGTTATCACATTACTCTCTGATTCTTGGTCTTTCTTCTCTCTCTCAACTTCACAACACACTATATCACACTTAGATTCCTTTGTGATCAATCACACCTCACTAGTTAGCTTAATTGTAAGACCTGCAATAGTTTACTGGTAGTCTGTCTCTACTGGCAAAACCCTCTCATTGGTTTCCCTGCTAACTCACTCTACAACTTTCTTAGAATAAATTCTAACGAAGATGATCTTTCTCTTTGGTCAAGCTCTCTTAAATCTTCTTCTTCAGATCAAGCATCATCAATCTTTGTCTCGAGCTCACATATTTATCATCATAGGTTCCTGCCAAAAACCGCATTTAAACAGTGGCATGTTAGGTTTTGCCTTCACCAACTCAATCCATATCTGATTTGATTTTATCTTATTTTACATGGATATGATCTTCATGTCATCGATCAGCACCACCAAAGCTTTGCATTCCACTATGCATTTTCTAAATCTGGAGGTCTGCAGCATGCTTTTCTTCTTTTCTCTGTCATATGCCATTAATGGTTCAGTTTTTTCCTTTAGCAAATGGGTACAAAGATCAAATCTTCTTGCACGATCAATTCAGTCATTTGCCATCTTGTCTTCCTCGAGCCTCAATCCTCTGGAATCCTCCGTGACTTGTGGGTTCTTTATAAAAGTCGACCTACTTGCTGACTTGTTATGTCGATGCATACTTCACCGACCTATGCAATATCACCACCTGGCATCCAGTTGTCATGTTTGTCGATATCCACTTCTACTTGGTTTCCTATGTCGGTTTGACATTCTTCATTGACCAAGATTGACTACCGGTGCAATTCACCTTACTGGTATAACCAACAAACATCATCTTTTATGGAAACACATCCTCTTGACAATTCATCTTGCCTTCTGATATGTCTTCATGCCATCCTTTATGTTCTGCTCATTGGGTGTTGTTGTGATTCAAATAATATTTTGCCTCTTCATCACAAACAAACGGCCAACCTTGATACCAGTTTATGCCTAACTGGTAAGCCTTCTTTACCGGCAGATGACATAGTTCATGCGTATCAGTAGCCTTTATTCACTCTACTTAGTCACATGTGGATTGGCATCATATGGCTTACTTTTCTTATATCGGTCACCACTTCTTACTTACCAGTAACCTTGCCAAACCAGTTGACATCAATGAAAACTTAATGCCAATAATGCCAACAACAACCTATTCATGTTCATGTGTACCATTAACATTTCATATAAAGACAACTTATTTTAGTTCACATAAAGATGACATGAATTAATACAATACCACTTGTCGAAATGGAGTTTTTACATAACATACAACCTGATCAACACAAAAATCTATTTTCTAAAAGATATAAAATAGATGAAATGAAACTTAAAGGATTGAAATTTTCACAATAAGTCTCATAAAAAATCATACAACATCACATAAATGACAAAATAATGGAAGGAATGGCATGTCTTCTCATTGATTTTGAAGAATCATTTGATTACAATGCCAGAAAATACTTCAAAGAACTCAAAATATTTGAGTTACAAGACCAAATTTATTGTTGTACATACAAAAAAGAAGGCAAGAACTCCTCAAGAAAGAAGAAGAAGATTCACTTATATCAAGAAAGAGCTCCAACATTTTAAAATTTGAATTCTTGGCTACCTTGGACTTGATAGTTGATTGCACCTTCCTCAAAATCAGGTATTTCACTGACTGGCAATTTGAAATAGCAGTTGTTGGGAGATTGGTGTTGAAAATTCCCCAAAATTAGGGCCAAAAATGGAGTTTACATGCTCACAAAATCCTCAAAACTCTCCTCAATTGATACACAACCCTTGGGGCCTTCAAAACAAGGGTAGGACTAGTGTAAAGGCCTCAAAAACCTCCTCAAACCAAGGGATTTTCTTTTAGCCAACCCTATTGGCTTATTTTAAATATTTGAACTTAGGTTTGGCATTAATGATTCCCTTGAATTTGAAATTCAAATTTGGAAATTTGAATTCAATACATTTAACTCCTTCAGCAAATGCACTTATACACTTGTTCTTACTACTATCATCTGACTGTTCCATGTTGTTGTGCTTTTTCATTGCCCTTGATATTGACTAAGACAAATCTTTAGTATTGAATTATGTTGATTGATTGAGAACACTACTTATCACAAGCCTAATTTATGAACTACTCCTGACAGATATTGTTAGCTCTAAGTTTGTAAAAGAGTTGCTCTGTGATATATAGTCATTCATCATTATATTTGAGGAGGCTTCTATAAGGCAGATTAGACTATCCTTGAACTTTGAAGATTGCCTTCATATATTTAATGTCATTGTATTTACTTGTAGGTCCTTCATGCTCTTCTTGACCACTGCTCACTCATTGTTTTGAGACTATATTACTCTGCATTTTTTATTATGACTAAAAATCATCAATATCCAATGATTGCAAACTCTGTGTTAGCTATGACATTTGGTAGAATGTATTTTTGATAGTGAGTAATCATTGTGATGTATTGTGGATTCTCTAACATTACTCATATATGTACTTTGTGCTTCTAGAGATCTGCGACTGAGAAAAGGTCTCTATTTGTCATGTATCCCAATGGCCACTCTTGAAGTTGTGTACTATCATTGTGGCCTTTTCACTCACAAAGGCATAAACATTAATAGATATAAGTGCTATAAGGTTTCCATAATCCATGTTGATTTTCAATAATTTATTATGGATTTGATTGTGTATGCAATTTTTTATCATCAACGTTTCAAATCACACTCTATGATTGATCATCAGGATGAACAAGAATACCAAGGAGAGGAAAGATAGTGAGTTGCAGACCTGATAAAGAATAAAAAGAGGTAGAGAGAGAAAGGAAGCCCAAAGATCAAGGAAAAGAAATAAAATATAGCCCAAAACAATACAAGAAACCAAAAAATAAAGCAAATAAAAACACCTAAAGGCTAAAAAGGTTAAAAAGAAAGGATAAAAATGCAATAAGAAAATAAATAAGCCCACAAAGAAAAAACTATAAAGAAAAATTTAAAATTTAAAAATAGAAAGAAAGGCACACACACACAGAGGTATATATATATATATATATGCACAAACAAATGTGTGTGTCTGCATGTGCGAGTATAAACAAATACCTATACAAATGCACATCTATATACAAAATCACACAACCAAAGAGAATATATACACATAAACATATATATACATATTCACACAAACACACAAAATATATATATATATACATATATACATATATATATATATATATACATATATACATATATATATATATATGCAAACATATATATATATATATATAATATATATCTATATCTGTGTTTGAATATAAATATTCAAATATATATATATGCACACAAATCTAAACTATTAAATAAATACATATAATCATATTCACGCAAACATAAACTCTTTTATATATATAAATAGTTTATGTTGGTGTGAATAAGAATGTGTGTGTGTGTGTGTGTGTGTGTGTGTGAGAGAGAGAGAGAGAGAGAGAGAGAGAGAGCAAAAATAAGCCAAAAAAATTAATAAAAAGAAGAGGAAAAGAGGTCCAAACATAGAGGAGGGAGAAGAGGAGAGAAAAGTGGAGAAAAAACAAGGCAAAGAGGGGGAACAAGAAGGGGGGCAATGACAGCTATTGAGGGAAAAAATTAAAGGATGCCAATAGAGGCTAAGATTCAACCCATCATCAGGATTGAGATTGGTAGGGTTGAAATCTTTAATCACCCTACCAATCTCAATCATAAAGGGTTGAATCTTAGCCTCTCTTGGCATCCTTTACTTTTTTCCCTCAATAGTCATCGTTGCCCCCCTTCTTCATTCCCCTTTGCCTTGTTTTCTCCCACTTTTCTCTTCTCTTCTCCCTCCTCCGTTTTGGGTCTCTTTTCTTCCTCTTCTTTTTATTGATTTTTTGGTATTATTTTTGCTCTCTCTCTCTCTCTCTCTCTCTCTCTCTCTCTCTCTCTCTCTCTCTCTCTCTCTCTCTCTCTCTCTCTCTCTCTCTCTCTCTCTCACACACACACACACACAAACACACGCACATATTCTTATTCACACCAACATAAATTATTTATAAATATTAAATAGTTTATGGTTGTGTGAATATGAATATATGTATTTATTTAATAGTTTATATTTGTGTGCATATATATATATTTAAATATTTATATTCAAACACAAATACATATATATATATGATAGAATTAGAGATCACTGAGAGGGGGGGGGGGGGGGTGAATCAGTGATCTACCAGAAATCAAATCCTCAAACTTATTCTTTATCCACCGATTAGCAATGCATAACAGAAAAGAACATAAACATGAAACAAAGAATACACAAATCCACAACAACAAAATTTTTATGTGGAAACCCGGAAAGGGAAAAACCACAATGGGGCTGGAACCCACAATATTCATATATTATGGCCAAGGGTACATAAATATTACATCGATGGGGAATGCACTTGCATTTAGGCTCACTGCCTAGAGCTCACTACTCGGATATAGTTGCCTGAAAGGCTATAACCTTCAAGAAAGTCTCACTAACTTACAATTTGATTATAATGAGAAAATACAATGAAATGAACTCTCAATTAGCGTCTGACTATGCAAGAATGAGAGTTATGGTTAAGCATTGAATCTCTAACTATCTTTGCTCTGTTGAATACACTCACTAGTACATTCAGAGCTGATTTCCGACGGCCGTTTGTCGAATTTTTATTGGAGTGTCGACAAAATCCACCGTTGAAAACTTGGCATCGGATTGGTCAATGATGCCATGCCCGTTGGAAATTCAACAATCCAATGGACTCTACCAATGGTCAAAGAAGTCGTCGATCGAAAGCTTGGTATTTGTCGTAATTTTGATGATGATCATTTTTATAAAATAAATAAATATAAAAGAGCCATCGAAGGAAGGAAGTTCTTTCAATTTGTTTTAAATTCTAAGGGGTTCAGGGTTTAGGTATTAAGTCACTTCAATACCTGAGAAAAGCCCTTTTGGTTTCTAATTCGGCATTACTATATTCACTTAAGCGATGGGTCCATTTATCATAAAAGTGTTCTCCCCTTGTCATTTACCTAGGCGATCCCTTTAAATATTTTATTCTTGTTCGCTTTTAATCTGCCTTTTCTAATGTTTGTTGGGCCTTATAAGTATCATGCGATTTTCTATTGATTTGACGGCCCGCATTGATTCAAGACTAAAAAGTGCTCGAAACTTAGTTTTTGTGAAGTAGCGAAAAGCGAAGGTGGACTCGGTATACAGGTTTGGACCAAAGCTAAACACTGATCAAGTTTCATCTGATCAAACAGACAGCGTGGTTTCGTGAGATCAAGCTGAATGTGTTTTAACCTTCGCGAAGTGGCGAAAGGGTTTGGCGGGTCCCAAAGATAAGCGGTCTTCTTTGTTTAAAGAATGATCGGGTTGGAAAAAGATCAATGGCTTCTCGTTGTTTCATGGCCAGGAGATGCATGAGCTATACCTTCAGTGAAATAGTGAAAAGGTGGAGGGTCCCGCTAAGAGTGGTAGTAAATGTGGCAACCCGAGTTGGCAATGACATGGTGGTGACAAGGTACTCAGTTAGCGGTATGCAGTGGGTCTGGGCAAGGTTGTCATAAAAAGAGTAAACAACGAGCAAGTTCTTGAGATCTAACGGCTCGCATGAATTCGCAAAGATAAGATGCTAGCAAGTTAGTCATTGCGAAGTAGCGAAAAGGCCGATGGGCCCAAGGGATAGGCATGGCATGAAGTTAAAAGTAGATCAGGTCTATTTTGATCTAACGGTTCTCGTGGTTTAGTGGTTGCAAGCCAAATGAAGAATAATGTTCGTGAAGTCACGAAAGACAGGTGGAAATCACACGAAGGAGTGATGTGACACGTGGTTTAAAAAAGTGGTTGAGGGCCCACCTAGGTCTAACCGGTAGTTATGTGGGAATAGTAAAAGGGAACACATGGCGGATTAAGGGTGGAACCAAAAGGAGTTTCCAGAGCTAATGGCCGACTGCCATGTGGCATTTATTAACCAGATAACAAGTGGGGTAAGTAATTCCCGGATAAAGGGCCCACTTAAAAGGCATTCATCTCAAGATTGATCCAATGCTTCTCGTTGTTTCATGACCCAAAGATGCCCATAGCTTAACCTCAGCGAAATGGCAAAAACCGTTAGCCGTCAAGATGATGCGTGGTTAGTTAAAAGGATTGATGGTCCCGGTTGGAGTTAAAGGCCAGGTGATTTGAGTTTGATCTAATGCTTGACGCGGCCTCGTGAAGGAAAAGTGCATGACTATTAAACTCCATGAAGTGGCGAAAAGGAGGTAGGGCCCGACACTAAAGCAAACAGATTAAACGGAGATAAAGGTGATGTAAGTTCTTGAGATCCAACAGCCAGCGTTGTTTTGTGAAAGAAAAGAGCACGGGTTTTATGTTCTGCGAAGTAGCGAAAGAGCGAAACAGAGGAAAGACTTAGAGAAACTATGACCCGTTGGAGCCAGTTTTGAATTCGATTTGGTGAATTTAATTCTGAAAAGAAAGTCGAAGCATGCGGAGTTAATTTCTAAAAACTTAAATGCCAACTTGCCCTTTTCAGTCCGCATCAACTCGATTGCTAAGTATTGTTTCATCAAAGTTTGTTGCAAAGCGATTTTCTTCATGTGAATAATCAGGTTTCTTGTGCTTTTCTTGATAACTCTTGGTTTGTTCTCAAATACTATTGTGTGAATTACTTCATTAGAGGTCTGTGCTAGCTTCTAGTGGTATAATTGTTTGACCAGAATGGCACCCATAAGAGAATTTATAGGGAAAGTGAATTACTAGGACCGAAATATCTGTGATGATTTTTTAGAGCAATTAACCATGTCCACCAATGTTGGGGCTACGGCCAAAGAGCTAGTACCTAAGAACCCTCATCTAAAAATTGGAGATGGCCTTTATGATAAGGGTAATTGGTTGAGGGACCCTGAAATAGGATTGTCAGGCTTAGGACTCTTCAAAGTCAGTTTTGGGTAGAGGAATTCCCTAGCTCCTTTGAATGGCATATGGGGGTAGGATGTAGGAAAGCTTGTGGTCCCAAGTGTTTTTATGGATGTAGATCTGGTAGCCTTGATTGCACAGAATTATGACTCTATGGAAAGATGCATTAGGAACATAAAGGGATCAGTCTTGATTGAGATAAATAAAGATGAATTCAGGAAAGTGTTTAAACTCAGTGAGTCCTCCAATTTGTTAGAACCAATTGACTTTGAGTCGTTAGCCCAGGTTTACAACACACAAAGGGATCATCTTAGAAGTGGCCCATTGAAAGAATTCTTTGTAAAGATAGGGATGTTAACAGTTGTAGGCCCCAGCACAATGGAACCATTCTCTCTCAACCTATTCACTCTGAGAGCTGAAGGTATGTATTGGGCATTATGCCAGATTTTTGAAGAGGATGCTGAAAAGAATATGCCAACCCATTATATGTTAATGATTGCACAAATTCTAAACCCCTCCCTAGCAATAACATTTGGTTATGCCTCATACCTTGCTGATGCAATTCATAAAGGGCTAGTAGGAATCAAAAATGGTAAGGTGGATAGGCCATTTGGATGGTACTCCATGTTAATGCATATGTTTCTATTCAAAGGGGCTAATTATTTTGGAAAGGAGATGGACCTGATTAAGGTCAAGGATAAAGAGGAGATGCCAGTGCAATTGTGGAGTACTGTTCTATCTTGGGATAGAGAAGATGCAAGTTATTTAAAGTTTGATAGATGCTTTGCATCTAAAATTAGGATTCTTCTATGCAGAGAAAACCCTAGAATTCCTAAGGCTCTTTTAGAGTTTCTCAGACCAAAGGAGTTTGCAGAGGATATCAAGATTGTTCACAATTGGGGAGGCATATATTTGTACCCTGTGTCTACTATTTTTAGAGTGTTTGGATTTACAGGCACCCCCTTTTTACTACCCTATTAGGTCCCATTGAAGATAGGGATTGCAAAAGTCTTGAGACAAATTGGGGGAGTACAAGAAGCAGAGCTAACCAATAGACGTAAAGGGACTATTTTCCCAACTATTACCATGGCTCACCATTTTGTGATCACTAAGGGTGGATGGAGATTTTTTGAAGAATTCTTTAAGCCATATAGGTTGTCTACTACAGTGTCAAGATGTGCAGACCCTGAGGATTTTTTCAATGGCATGTTCAGAAAAAGAGCAGTTTGCAGAGGTAGGCCACATCAATTTCAGTTCCCAGAAGATCTGATTAGAAATGAATTCAGCATAGATGAGCAAGAACTGAGGAAGGAGAAGTGGGTGGCATATAAGAAAGCCCTTGATTTTATCCATCAATTTGACACTGGCTATGACCCCCTTTCTAGCTTCAATCCATTTGAGGAGAAAATAAAATTCATGATTCTTTATTTTGAAGATCTCATGCAGACCTTAAAAGAAAAGAGGGAGGCCATAATGTAAAATGAGCCTGATAAGGCTAAGATGGTATTGGCTAAGCTTGCCTTTTCTAGAGATATCCCACATGGTGACTATGTAATGCACAAAAAGTCAAAGTACACTGTGATAATGCCAGTGACAGGTGAGCCTTCCACTTCAAAAGGGAAGAGGAAAATTGAAGATGTCATTGACATCTAGGATTCCCCTAAGAAGCAGAGAGTGGGAAAGGAAATTGAAACTGATGAGCCTCAATATTCTCCATCTCAGTCTCCTATCCACATTGGAGATGAACAAGTTATGGCTGAACAATTATTGCAGTTAGGGAGTCTCAATGAGATTACCTATACCTATGAGGAGACCCAAGAGGGGATGCCCAAAGAGACACCTAATGCTGAAATGGATTTGACTGATGGTGAGTTAAAGGGCCAAGAAATGGACCTTACTGTTAAGCAAGCTAGTGAAGAATTCCTAGCTGAAAGTAATTTTGTCACATCAGGAGCTTTTATACAGTTTCTATGGAAGCAAAATATTGATCAATTCAAGACTAGATGTGAACAGAGGAAAAGTGAACAGTCTCTTAAAAATACAACTCGGGTAGAAGAAGAGGTTAAGAAAGAAATGATGGAGGAGTTCAAAGAAATCACCCCTGAGAAAGGAAGAGAAATGGTAGGTGTGTTGATTCTCCCTGAATGGGATATAGCCAATGCCTTAGTGCTTGATGCAGTGAGGAAAGAAACAAAGCCTATGGAAGGAGTGAGATTCAGCAAAGATAATGTTGCTCTTGTCATGTGGTCTTTAAAGAAGGATGAAAACAAAAGAAGGAAGGATGCATCAGATTCTAGCCTCTTAGGAGGCATGATAGTTAAAAGAGTCCAAGACATGGGGGTAGTGAAAGCTGCAAGCACAGTCCTAGAGACTGCAAAATTCAGTGTTGCGGTGGCAAAGAAAGAGGCACAAGAAAAGGCTAATCTCCAATTGAAGTTGGAGACTATTTTAAAAGCTTACAATGATGCTAAAGAAGGAATAACCAACAGAGACAACATAATTGCTAGACTCCATGGTCAACTAGTAGGTCAATATCATCTCGGTGAATCTTCTACACTCATGATAGCCTCCTCTCCAGCAAGACCCCCTCCTACTAGTCCCATCATTGAATATCCCCCTTCTCCTGTGCCTTCTAGTTCCCAATTATCTGAAAAATGTCCAACATGAGTTGAAAAAATTGAAACAAGCTCAGACATTGTATGCAAACAAATATGAGGAGAAGGTGAAAGCCACCATCTTGAAGTTTGCTGACTCAATCAAAACCTCCAATGTATACATAAATATGAAGAGGATTCTTGAGATTTTGATCAAATTGAGAGAAGAAGAAGCCACTTTGGAACCAATCCTGAATAAGTGGGTGCCTAGAGGTAAAGAGTTAGAGCTCATGTGTTCTTCCCATGCAGATGCAGAAGAGAATGACAATATAAGGTCCACATGTGATTTTATAAAAGAGATGAATATTCTTTCAGTGGAAGGAGCAGGTATAAAAAGAAAAGCCCAACTTTATAGGAAAGAATATTCAAATCATAAATTTGAAATGTTTCCAGGAGGTTTCATTGGTCATGTCCAGCTAAAGGAAGAGAAGACTTGGTTAAAGGAGGTGGACCACAATTTGTCCCTAAGGATCAATCAGATTATTAGTACTAATGACACATCCTTATTTGTCCAAACAATTGAGGAAATTGAAAAAGTGAAATCTCATTATGGTTTCATAGAAATAGAGATTGGGCATGTACGAGTCACTTGGAAGTGGCTAGAAGATATGAAATAGAAGATTGATAGTTTTACTTGGCCTAGTGATGATGTGTATCAGGAGTGGAAAGATAAGTATATGGGACAAAAAGAAGATGCTCGAGAGCAGTTGCAGGAGGTTGCAACAGAACAACAAGAAGAGGAAGCCGCAGATGTTGAAAAGGACTTATAACCGCTTCTTGAAAGTGACCGGTTGTTTGTAACAAACTTTCTTTTGAAGGGTCCAAAGCTTGTATGCATCTATACTATTATAAATGGATACCAGGACTCCTAAAAAAATGATCGTAAGTAATTGTAAGAAAATGCAGCAAAAATTTATCTAAGCTTTTTTCTAGTCTTATGGAGAATACTCTGAGTTTTGTAATATTTTCTCAAAATTAATATCAATATATAGACTAGAAATAGTGTATATACATAAATGTGCATAGCAGTCATAGGGCAACTCATGTCAGATGTGCAACTCAATACAATAAATAATCTTAGTTTGTAGCCCTATAGCATCATAATGCAATCCTTGACCAAGTATGCATACAAGAAACATCTAGTTGTATTAAGGCACAAGAATCAAAGTTAGAGGTTATGACAACTAGTGAAAAACATCAAGAACAAAAAGTTTAGTCTCAAGAATTAGGAGTTGTAATAAAAAAACTTACAAGGATGAGGCATATTCATAACTTTTGCAGTCCCACCTTGGATATCAACACTAGAGCAACTCATATTGTTCGTGTAAAGACAAGACAATATGGGAGTTCATTATACCCAGTAACTTGTGGTGTTGTTGTTCGTGTTGGCTCTGTTGGACCCTGCAATTAAGATTCAATATACATTATTCAATAAGATTAACTGTGCAACATAATGAAATATTGAAAAGTGTGTTACCTTATTGAGCTTCGCTTGGTTTCGAGAATAGTTTATATTGTCTACTTAACAGGGCCAACCATGTGAAGGTGGAAGCTCATTTGGCCCCTCGCCCCCCCCCCCAACATCACTCTAAATTCCCCATTAACATCTTATAACATTCATTCATTAATTTTTTCTACCATTAATAAAATATAGTATTCATTCATTAATATCACATAACGTTCATTAACACATAACATTGATTAACATTAATTAACATGCAACATTCATCAATATTAATTAACACATATCATCCATAACCATTAATTAGCACATAATTGCATTCACTAACACATAAAAATCAATCATTATCAAATAAGTTAGATTACAATCATTTCTTTCTTTGTTTTTTCTTTTAAGCTATGAAAAGACTAAGTGGAACATCGGTGTCTTCATCATTTCCCCCCTCTACAGATGTTCCACCAACTACTTGTGATCTCAATGTATGCCTAGTCCTATACTGAGGATGAGGACACTGAAGCGAAGGGGGGTCCTCTGCAATAACAAAGAAATGGGTTAAATTCAAAAAAAAAAATTATTATTGTTACAAGTATTTCATTAATTTAGAGAACATAATTGTTGTGCTCTTTACTTGATGGGGCCACATCATTTTGTGTAGCCTCAACCTCGACATGTTGAACACCATAGTCCTCTTCACCTGAGTGGGGAACATCACGTTCTTGAGGTTGTGTACCCAGATCATGCTCCACTTGCTCACCACTGACTACATGCTCTAAAATATTAACAAGAAAGGTTACATTAATTACTACTCTAATTACAAATTAAGATGTTTAATTGTATTAATAGCTAAATAAATAAATTTGAATAGCAAATGAATACCTCCACTACTGGGATGCACATTCGGACCATCATGTGCAGGTGGTGTTTCACAATTAGCAAGTTGCATTCCAATGACATGCACATTGTTATCATTGCTTGCTTATTTAAAACAAATATAGTCACTTTATGTTGGAACTCAACATCAATTAGATTATTGGTAAAGTATTCAATTTGAAACAACTTCCATTTACCATATTTACCTATGTGACGGATGCACTCGAATGTTGTGTATGCCCACTCAATTCTCGTAGCCGATCAGCCATGACTGAATAGCCTTGCTGGTAGGCAATTCTCTTATCATCTTCTGTGGGCGCTCTATTGAATTCAAAGCCCTACATTTTTGCTTGGTACCGTGAATTTTGCTTGCATTGTTTGATAAAAAAAAATGTTTGCAATTTATTAATATTTTGAGACAATATGGGAGTTTACATGAGATACTTACAATTCATGCAGCAAGTTTCATGTAACCACCAGAGCCAAGTTTGTGTTGCCCGTGCTTTTCTTGCCTTGCCTTGGTTGCCTTTGAAGTGTCACTCAGTCTATAAAAAGTTTGAAATATGTTAGATTATATAAATATAAAGAGTAATTAATTAGTACATAATTACATTCTTAATAGTATCCTGTACCTTCTTCTGGCGTCTACTGGTGTATTTCCTTTTTTCCTTTCAATTCTCTCCTTGGCATCCAAAATCAGGTCCTTCCACTCCCTCTCTGGAATCATGGGGGGGTGCTCGTACTTTAGGTTCCTCTCCAAATGGCTCCTATATTGGTCCCTCGCATACTTTAGATATGTGCCAGCTTTTTCAAGGAGCTTGGTTTTGTCAAAGGTGTCATTTCCAAACCACTCAACCATTTGGTTTGTCAATTCATCTTTTAACCTTTTTTCCTGGTTATTCCACCTTTTAAAGCAAAAACAAACCTGTTAGATTCAGAAATGAATTGAAGCTACATTTATTACACTTCAAGAAATGGATCAAAGGAAAAGTATTCTAGCAATGATATGAAATCAAAAGTGGATAAGGGTTAGTTCACGTATGATGTACCACCTTTTACGTATGGTGGGCCCAAATATCTGCAATGCAATGTCACTAAGATGTTTATAGAGAATATCATTGCCTGCAAAAAATTCATGGGATCAATATTAGTCCAAAATGAGTGATCATAGAGTAAATTACAATTAGAGTATATATAATAATAATTTTAAAGTACCTGGAACCCTTTGTATCTTTAAGGGAAGCATTTCTTCATCGCTCACCACGAATGTGGCCTGCAATGTTCCCGTACTAGCAATACAAGAAGATCCAGGAAATGATGCTATGTTATTAGTAGTAGTCGCTTGTGGCACATCCTCATGTACATCTCCTCCTGCAAAAAATGAATCCACTATGAAATGGCATTAGAATTCAAGAAAGAATGCTTGAAGGGAAATAAACACATGACAGAAGATAGAGAAAAAGAGGGATCTACCAACAGTGGGCGGGCCAATATGACGTGCACTAGAGGATGTCTGCATGCTACATGTTGCCGACATTGCAGTCAGTAATACAGGTGAGGGTGACCTCTGATGAGGTGGCATCGACATTTGCACAGTAACATTGACAGCACCTAAAGAATAATACATTAAATATATCAAACATTAAATATATGAGAAGTTCAAGAATTGTAAACAAGGATGAACCTTTATTTTGAAAATTGATAGTATCAAGTATGATGTGTTTTGGGTACTCAAAGTGATAAGCCAAGCAAGTGATAATACAAGAAAATCATCATCGCCTGATCCTGCAACACCCTAATCGTAGGAACAACTTTCATGAGGGTGGATAAATTGTTGTAAAAACAATACGTACATATTTTAGTTAATGACATAAAAAGAGAATAAAATATAAACCATTATTGAACTTTTGTTATAATTAAAGCTTTCCTTACTGCTTACTTGCAATTTTTCTATTGTCTTATACAATAATTCCACCCTCTATCCTATCTCATCAGTGGTAGGATGCACGGCTGCCAAAGCAACAATCTCTTTTCTAATTTTTATAAGAGGCATTTTAAAGAATTTCACAAGATCTGTGGGATCTTCAGGGTCATCATTTCTTAACCCTAATGAGTCCACATCCATAGAAAGGTGCTCAGGTACTGCAACTCCCTTTCCCTTTCCCCGAACATCCGTCTGTGTCAAGAATATCATTAACAATTACAAAATTAGTATAAATCACTAAAAAAAAGAACATAATAATGTAACAATTTGCTTCTACCTAATTTGTACAATTACAATGAGGTTTACCTACTTGGTAGAAGTGTTGCAAGGTACATCTCTATCTACGATATGTGATGGATCCATGTCATCTTGTGACAAAGAAAAAATATAAAAAACGTTAGCGAAATTACATCATACACAACATGAACAACATGAACTTTGTAGACAAAAAGAGTATTAAATAATAAAAAGATGTTGTCATCAAAATCATTGTAAATTTTGTAATTCCTTACCTTTACTTTATGTAGACTATGCAGGATCCTCGACTAAATGGTCACATAAATGGTCACATAGCTAATAAACAATCCAATTTCCATAAATAAACATAGTTTAAAAATCATCACATAAATAGTCACACCCCCTATCTCCATCTCCATATTAAAAGGTGCATCATGAATTAATTATGTAATGGCATTAGAATTCAAAACAGAATGAATTAATTATGTGAAAAAAATTCTATCAAGAAGTCAATATTCAATAGATAATATACTAATCGCATTCCTCATACATTTCATTCCTCATCATCATGAACATCAAGGTCATCATCATCATCATCATCCTCATCCTCATCGTCATCGTTGTCATCGTCATCATCATCATCATCATCATTGTCATCATCATCATCATCAACATCTTCGCCATCATCATCACCATCATCACCATCACCGTCATCATCATCATCATCATCATCATCATCATCATTATCTTCTTCTTCTTCTTCTTCTTCTTCTTCTTCTTCATTGTCATTGTGAAACTGTCAATCGTGATCATCATCCACTTCATCTTCTACTTCTTCGGTATCTTCTTCTTTGGTATCTTCTTCTTCCATCACATTATACTTTATCGGCCTTCCTCTTGGATCATGTCTAACAACAAATGACCAACCCGATTTATGTAGAACCTCTAAGTAAAATACTTGCTCACATTGGCTTGGAAGAACATAGGGCTCATCCCCAACTAGTTCAAATGACCTTGTATTTAGCATTATAAAACCATTATCATGTTCAATAACAGTTCTATCAGGATCATTTTTATTCAATCGTAGCATGTACCATTTGACGATGAACAAAACTAATTTGAAGGAATTAAAGTCACACTCAAGTATATCATCCAAAATGCCATAGTATCGATTTTGAGACTGTTGAGAATGAATGTCATTTCTCAATGAAATATTTGTCACCTCAAAGACTGCAGTGATGCTAGAATCACAATTTTTCTTCGTGTCATCCAACTTTTTTATGCGAAATTTATGACCATTGCAGCACATAGCGTTGTGGTGTTTGACCTGTGATATGTCAAACAAGTAAAATTTATTGGATTGTGAGTTGATAAACATATGGGTGATTAATAAATTTATACGTACCTGTTTATCTCTTAAACCATATGCTAAATCAATTTCCCTTTGCGTAACATTGGAATTTCCATTACGATGTGCTTCTTTAACCAATGAAGCCACACCTTCCCATGTTAACGTGCGTCCAGAATGTTGACAACGTTCAATCCATACCGTCATCCAATCAAGATTGTTTGCAATATACAAATGTAGTGCATCCCACTCTCGACCAACTATACAAAAAATAAATAGACGTCTTACAATCGATTTATTTTGAAGATTAAGAATTAATTAACTACAATAACATCTTATAATTACCTCTCACTTTCCTCAATCTACCTTTCCCCGTCAAGTACTCCCCTTCGAATTTGTTAATGGTGTTGGGATCCCAAATGCAATCCACGTGGATCTTTGCTGCAAACTTAGGAAGATATTCAGAAATGTACACCATAGTATGGTATACCATATATCCCTCCACCATAGAACCCTTAGGATGTGCTCTTTGTCAAACCAAAGCCTTCAAAAATTTCAAGTGCCTCTCAACCATCCACATTGACCTAGTGTGTACAGGTCCACACAATTCAATCTCCTCAACTTTGTTCTTGTGCATTGAAATAAGTTGGAGGTAGACACTTTTGCATTTCACACATTAAATGAGGAATTTTTCTCTTCCAATATTTTATATCGTCTTTATGGATTTCTTTACATGACAACCATCTACAAGGTATTCAAGATGAAAAAAAATATATTACATAAGAAGTAAAACAAATCACAAATATAATATCTATACAACAAACTAAACAAATATCACTACTTACCTTATGTATTTTCCAAGATCATATATGACTTACTTGACATTATTGTTGAAGTCGTCTAGGAGAGATAGAGGTAGAACATACTGCAACAATTATAAAATTATCTTTTCAT
The DNA here is from genome assembly GCF_030272615.1 of Cryptomeria japonica. Classification (NCBI taxonomy): domain Eukaryota; kingdom Viridiplantae; phylum Streptophyta; class Pinopsida; order Cupressales; family Cupressaceae; genus Cryptomeria; species Cryptomeria japonica. The sequence continues at coordinate 831,970,178 of NC_081411.1, forward strand.
TTTTTTGTAACATAATGAAAAGTACACGTATGCTCAGTACTTAAATACATACTAAAAACACAAGAAATGAATTACCTTAATGAAGGTATGCCAATCATGTGTTTTCATCCCTGGCCCAAATTCACTTCTTTGATATGAAATTGTTTATGTTCGTAGCAAATCCTGTGGGAAATCGAATTTTTCATATGACTTCTTTTATAGCATTGCTTTGTTGGTCCGTTAATAACCAAGGAAGCTCACTTATATTAATCTGGTCTCCATGGCTATTTGATTGAATGACATTTATCATTGCATGATTGGAATCCTGAATGTCACTACATATTTTGACATTTTTTTCTTTGTCACACCTTCCATCCAATATTTTCCATAATGTCTCTGTTATATTCTTTCCAATATGCATACTATCAAACAAATGAACAATTTGTAACTGCTCGTAGTAGGGCAACCTACTAAATTGTCGGGGATAACTTTTTATTCCCTTAGGAAGATGGTCATTTATGCCTTCACGACCTTCATGATCATCAATCACATCATCAATAAACAAAACAGAATAGAAAAGATGTTTTATGACAAACCAATAGATGGAATGGCATTACCTTGACAATTAATTCTATTATATTCCAACTTCCATAGGTGAGGTGTCATTCTTCATGGCTTTGGTGTATTCTCTTCTTTCCCATTGAAAAGATGTTTTTTAGTATTTCAATACTTATGATTTTTGTGGAGAAAATGCATTTACTCATCAAACACCTACTTTCCTAAACTTTTTGAATGACGAGATTTCATCTTTGGACCACAAACAGGACATGCAAATTTTCCCTTTGTTGGAAGACCTGCAAGATAATGTATAATTGAATTAAATATGATAATTTTTTGAATTATAATGTTCATGCACAACTTAAACACTATAACATACCACAAAAATGTGTTATCCTTGGGGCATCGTGTATTGTCCATAGAAGCATCACATGGAATTGAAATTGTCTTTGTCCTATTGGTCTAGAGACGTCATACATAGTGACACCATTCCATAACTCCAGCAACTCGTTGATAAGAGGCTCGATATATACATTCATATCTTTAACTTGGTACTTACCTAATCGAATGAACAAAAATATTACATAATTATTATGACCATTTTACTGCAATATTTATAATTAAATTTAGATAGCTATATTTAAATGATAAAATACCTGGAACAATCATTGCCAACATTATGTGCTCCCTCTTTATCGACATCCATGGAGGAATGTTATTGTTGATAACAAAAACAGACCACACTGAGTAAACAGATCTCATCTCTCCAAAAGTATTGACACTGTCTGCTGCCAATGAAAGCCTGAGATTGTGAGGTTCTTCTTTAAAGTGTGGCAACTTTTCCTCTATGTCCATAAATGTTGAACCATCTGCAAGCATTCGAATAATGTCATCTCGACTTCTATTGCATGCATGGTAATCCATAAATTGTGCCAAGCTAGTGCACTTGAATAATCGTTGCATACGTGGAATAATGGGAATATAGCGAAGAACCTTGCGAGAAACCCTTTTTGTTATTTGATCTATTCGATATCTACTGATATGACATTCAGGGCATTCAGTTTGAAATTCATGTTGTTTGTGATATATAATATGATCATTGGGACAAGCATCTATTGCTTGATACTCCATTCCAATATCTTTCATAACGGCAGATAATTCTCAGTATGAGCGAGGTAGAATATTTGATGGTGGTAACAAAAACTCACCTATCAATCTACAGCAACAAAATATAATTTGTTATAATAAAGAATATTAATGGTACAACATGATTCACAGTTTATTATGACATATATGGCATGCCTTAACATACGTGACATTGTTATGTTAGATAAATCATTCATAACCTTCAAGTTCACCAACAACAATACAGCGGAGAGAAGAGTTGCCTACGAGCCTTCATAAAGGACCTCAAATTCCTTCTCAAGTAGAGGGACATCATGAACAACATCAAGGTCATCTTCATCATCATGATCAGCTGCGCGAGTACTAAATGAGTCATGGATCAATGTATTTGTACCATCATCTTCAATTGTGTTTTCTGGCTCATGATCGTCATCTTCCATGAGATCATTATCTTCAACTTCGATATTCACACCTCCCTATTCATCCACTTTGAAAACCATATTCTCAGGGTTGTGTTGACCCATACCATGTGCTCCGGGGTTCTCAACCTATATAAAATTGATAGGAACAAATAAACCATGATCATGATCTCATCATCACGTGATTTATTATGTATATAAATTGTCAAAACGATATAATGAAAAACTTACCAATGGATGATAATCATGTCCACCTTCAATGTGACCATGCAGCCTACAATGTTTCTTCGTTATTTTGATTAGAAGTCTTCTAGTCTTTAACCCCTTACAAATTTTGCATGGACAATAACATTTTCCATCACCTTTTCTTTTTAAGTTAGACCACAATCTAGCAATTGTCTCCTTATTTTGTTGTTCATTGATATTGTCTGACATGGTCTTTCTTCATAGGCAAGAAAATAGAAATTATTGTCTAACATGGTCTTTCCCTTAGGAGCTGGCAGATCCTACTTCCATACTTTAATTCTATTTTCTCAAAGGACAATCCTAAAAATCCATGCATTGCAAACAACTTTTTACACCTTTGTTGGTTGTGGTGGCGCCACAGAGAGTTTACATCAATAAATGAAGAACATGCCAATACTTTTAATGCAGCAGTAGAAGTCTATCTCTTATTCAATATCTCTAGTGAAACCCCCATGATCTTTTGTTGGAGTAGAATTTGTTATATTCTAGAAAGGGTCTTGTCCTTTGTTGATGGGATATTCATCTACCTCAAGAAATAGATGTTCTTATCTCCAACAAGAAGTGGAACTAAATGAAGATCTAGCACCATGAAATTAATCCTCAAAAGGATTACTATAGTTAGTTTTGGTAGATAATGATCTAGGTAAAATACTAATGTGGCTTTATGAAACATTATGTACTAGCTTAGCATACTCTAACAACTTTGGTGCGACATGCTACACCCAATTAAGTCTCCATTGGTATCTCTATTGTGTTTATAGATTGGGATTCAATGTACTCTTTTTATACACAGATTTTACTTTCAACTGAGGAGGTTTGTGTGTACTTACTTGTCTTTCGATTGTATCCCTATTTCAAGAATTTCTTCTATCAACAAATCATTTGTTGTAAGTTATACAAGTGGAAGCTTGAACATGCCTTCCATGCTAGCCTTGTTGATACATTCAACACCATATTGTGCAACAAATCTTTAGAACTCCATTTTTCCGAATTGAAGAGTGAGTAGTAGGGACAATCTAGGACACTTACAAAGGTTTTGCAAGAGAGATAAATAGACCTAAATATTATGGCTTAATAATGATCAATAGGTAAACAGATAAGAAACTTTCAATATCAAAATGACTTTCTCAATTGTCTTTGCTAGAAATGGATAGATCTGTTAATAATGGCATTATGACTGTATGTCAACTTTAGACTCAATCCAAGAAGAGCTATAACTAATATGTGATATCTAGATTTATGATCTCTATAATATAACAATCCCATAATTATGTTTCCACGCATCTATACCACAACACAAACATCATGCTAGTGTTCAGCCATAGCAATTGATATCCTAATTATAGAATGTGAAATATGCACATAACTATGAATAAAGATTAAGAAAAACAAAGAAAGATGCTTATTGCAAACATAAATGACTAATGGACAAGAATTGAATTCATTGTAGATAGTTTTGAATATCAAATTCACTTATTTGTGTGCATTTAGTAACTCATGTACTTGTGGCCAACCATTTATCTCTTACATAAATTAAACACTTATTAATAACATTAAATGGCTGAGTAATTATGTTTTAGTTGAAATTGAAAATAAAATATTTTATTTCAGGACAGCTCACACTATTCCCTATCATATTTTAGACTCTCGGTTTTGTTAGTAGTGGTTTGATATCTTTGGAGCTGATCATTGCATTTCTTTAGTTACATTTGCTAGCCTACTCCCAGCCTGTGCCAAAATGGGAGCTTTGGAACAGGGTATGGACATCAATCAAAGCATAAAAGATAGAGGAATTTTGTCAGATGTAGTTGCAACTGCACAAAATGGATTTGTTGAGAAGACTTTAGAAACTTTCAAGCAAATACAATCGCAGGTGTAAAGCCAAATTCCACGACCATTGCTACTATCCTCCCTACCTGTGCCAAAATGGGAGATTTGGAACAGGGTATGGACATTCATCGAAGCATAAAGGATAGAGAAATTTTGTCAGATGTTGTAGTTGTAACTGCCTTGGTAGACATGTATGAAAAATGTGGAAGCATAGACAAGGCACGTGAACTATTTGATAGAATGTCTGAAAGAAATGTTGTCTCCTGGACTGCAACAATTGTTGGATATGCACAAAATGGATTTGTCGAAAAGGCTTTAGACACTTTCAAGCAAATGAAATTGGAAGGCATAAAGCCAAATTCCACAACCTTTGCCAGCATCCTCCCTGTCTGTGCAAAAATGGGAGCTTTGGAACAAGGTATGGACATCCATCAAAGCATAACGGATAGAGGAATTTTGTTAGGTGTTGTACTTGCAAATGCCTTGCTTGACATGAATGCAAAATGTGGAAACATGGACAATGATCATGAATTGTTTGATATGATGCCGCAAAGAGATGTGATCTCATGTGAACAATCAACACGCCCATATACGGGAGGAAGGGATTGCTGATACAAAATTGAACGCTCACTCCTCAATCATAGTTCTATGGTTTTATGAGATTAAACTAGGACAATTAACCACCACATGTATATTTTTTGCAACATGAAATTAAAAACTAGGGCAATTTGAATCTACCTCCTGCATGGGATTTCCTTCGATGCGGGTTTGATGTTCTTGGGAGTTGAAGTCGCCACAGACGCCTATGCAGGATTGCAATTCACAAATGAACTCCCTGCCTCTTTTTTTATTTTGTAATGGCCGCTGTTGTCAGAATTATGATGAACTCGAGCACTTTTTTGAAAAAAAGAAAATTCTCATTGCTAATGCCTTTTTTGTCGAAACCAAATGGGTAATTTCCGTCAGAATTACGATGAATGCGGGCATTTTTTCAAAAAAAATTCAAATTTGGCCACAATATACCTTCTCTGTCAGAAACCTCAGTCGAAAATCTAGTCCAAATGTATTAGTGACTATTTGTATCTTAGTCAGCTACTGGTTGGTCTGAAAGAAAAGTGCTCACATGAAATTGTGCTCAATCACACCAAAACGGATCACCACAACACTAACTCACCAAAAATCAATCACCAAATCGATCTTATATATCTATTCTTAACACAAAAAGTAATCTCCTTCAAGTCAGCTTCAAGAAGTGTAACGTGTAGCTCCAAGTCGTCTTCAATCTTGAACAAAACATAGCACCGGACCAAAATATTATAATCACAGGCTTCCTAAGGGTCTTCCCAATCACTGAGATCACAAAAACAATCACCAAAAACACTACAATCATCGGAAATCATTCCGGACCAAAACATTACCGAAATACCCTGTTATACTGGTTAACTCTAGCTTCTGGATAAGATGAATCACAATCGCTGGATCAAATCACCAAGAAGAGTTTCCATCAATGACAACCCTAGATCATAAATCAGACATTGAAGTCACCGAATGAGTGTCGATTTCCAACAATCTCCCCCTTTGGCATTGATGGCAACACCTATGAAAAATGGGTAAGTGTTGAAACATGTATACCAGATGAAAGAGTAAAAGAATTCTAAGGCTCCCCCTTAGACCAACAATCCAAAAATTTGCATCACTGAACTGTACACTCTATACACAATTAGTCTATACATTTTTTACCTCATCTCTCTCCCTTTGAAAGCAATGCCAAAGATGGGTGCTGCCCAAAATTGATATACAAATGACATATATTTTACAAATACTCTTCAGGTTATCCAAAATTGTGATGAATGCATTAAATACATTGGCATGAGTTTCTAATTCTCTCAAATCTGATGGTATAGGCCAAGTCATTTCCTTCATACAATTTGCCTTATTACTTAGCATAGCATCTAGCTAGATGGCAATCAAGTTCCGAAGTTCACCCACTTTCCTCAAAACTTTCTCCTTATCCACTTGAAGGCTTGAGATCTGATCATTCAAGGCTATAATCTATCCTTCAATACTTCTAGTTAATGTTACATTAGGGTCAAAAGATTGAGAAATGCTAGCAAGCTTTATATGGTTGACTCCTATTTGTTTATCAATATCAATAGTGAACTTAGGCAAAATGAGACAAGATTTATACAATTTATCGGATTCTAAAAATGTATCAGAAATAGTCTGCAATCTCTTATTCAGTGTTACCCTATCATCTTTATTCATTTTCAGGAATGTTTGTTTTCTAACTTCCTTAAACCTATCGAAAACTTTCTGAGTAGACGTCTTCTCCAAAGAATCAAAATTGGTATTTACATTGTTAATCAACTGTAATAATTTACCGGAGGGGTTGTTATTTCAATCTAACTGTACATTGGAAGCCACCTTCTACAAAACATCTATAGACATCAAAATTAGCTTTTTGTCTTCATTCTCTGATTTCACCAGATCTTGACTGGCTTGAGCTTGCACTGCAGTAGCAAGCATAAGCTTCTTGGCTAGAGAAATCTTCCCAATGTCAATTGAGCCATCAAGATTGATCGAAATTTGAGGCAGGATCCCTATAACCGAAGGAGTGGCAATTGTCGAATCAGCTATGCCTTTACCGTTGTCCACCTTAGTTACCTCGGCTTCTCCTGACACAGCATCCTTCTTCTCTCCCTTGTCCCCAATATCAGTCTATTGAATCATAGAGGCTACAGAGATATCTATCATCAGAGGATTGTCACCGATCTCAAAATCAATTGTGGTATTACCTTGGTCTTTCGGTAGATCTTCAAACTGGGTCTCAACCTTCTGAATTCCAGAATCACCTTGCTTATATGATTCAGTCCTTCTACAATCTTTTAGAATTAATTGCAGACCATTGAAGAGGGGATTCTTAGATTCTGCATGAAAAGCTCCCCCTAAGGCATAAAGTCAGAGTTACCGATTGAAGATCATGCACCGGATTTGGGTGCAAACCCGTTGTTAGCTCTAGATTCATCCTTTCTCACCTACATCTTCTCAAGCTTCTCCTTGATTTCTTATACTTTTTCTTTTCCTTTCTCATTTGATTTGTTATTGTCTACCAGAGCATTGTTCTTTCTTCTGCAGTACTTTGCAATGTGACCGGTTTTGTTGCATACTTGACAAACAACATTATTTTGCATAGGTTTGAAGTTCATCCGAATTGGTCTTTTCCTGCGCTAATTAGAAATGTGTCCAAATATTCCACAAGAATAGCATCTCTTGATTTTAAGGCTATTCACTACTACTCTACACACATTTGACTTGTGTCCAAAGTTATTGCATATGAAACACTAACCGGTAAAGGTAGGAACATTATGCATGTTGTTTACATTCCATTACTCATCCTACTTCTGCATTGACTCGCCATATGACCAAAAATTTTGCAAGTAAAACATCTACCATTAAATTTATGAGCATTAGGTTGTCTTACTAGAGGATTCTTTCTCTTCTTCTAATTAGGTGTAGCATTTCCTAGTCCAGATCCGAAGGATTCACCTTTCTCAAATCCTAGACCTCGCATATCCTTTCCATGTCTCTAACTTTCTAGCATCTCTTCAAGCCTTGTTGAAATAGCTTTGAATTTGTCTTTGTATTCATTGGCAGTAGCAAGTTCATCCCTCAAGGTAGTAATCCATCTTTCAAGCTCTTGACCATTACTCCTTGATTGTGTCAACTCAAGCTTCAACTAATCATTCTCATAGGTAATCTTGAAGCATTCGTCAGCTCTTTCCTTCAAGATTGTGCTAGATTCTCTTCATTATTCTTTTGGTCCTCAATTTCCTTAGTCACTCTCATCTCAATGGATTGCATCTCATTCTTCAAATCAGCATTCTCTCTCTCAAGCTTGTTAACCTCATCAGCTTTATCTTGGTATTCCATGATCTGATCTTCTTTCTCCTTCAACTTGTCCATTAATTTCTTCCTTTTTTCTCTATAGACACTTGCCTGATCCTTTAGCTCACTAATGAATCCATCAGCAACATTCAGGTTCTTCTTCAAGGTACAGACTTCATTTCTAGTTGCATCAAGATCCTCAAGTGCCACATTGAGTTGTCTTTGAATATCGAAATCCATAGAATCAATCTCCTAGATCTTCCTCAAGGAGTTAAGCTTCCTCAGAGGAACTAGACTATGATACCAATTTATAGAATCAGAGATCATTGAGAGTTGGGGGGGGGGGGAATTAGTGATCTATTGGAAATCAAATCCTCAAACTTATTATTTATCCACCAATTAGCAATGCATAACAGAAAAGAACATAAACATGCAACAAAGAATATACAAATCCACAACACTAGAATTTTTACGTGGAAACCCAAAAAGGAAAAACCACGGTGGGTATAGAACCCACAATATTCATATACTATGGCCAGGAGTACATAAATATTACATAGATGGGGAATGCACTTGCATTTTGGCTCACTGCCTAGAGCTCACTGCTCAGATATAGTTGTCCAGAAGGCTACAACCTTCAGGGAAGTCTCACTAACGTACAATTTGATTCTAATGGGAAAATACAATGAAATGAACTCTCAATTAGCATCTGACTACGCAAGAATGAGTTCTGGTTAAGCACTGAATCACTGACTATCTTTACTTTGTTGAATAATATGTCTCTATCTCAGTCGATTACTAGTTGACCTGAAAGAAAAGTGTGCACGTGAAACTGCGCTTAATCACACCAAAACGGATCACCACAAAACTAACTCACCAAAAATCAATCACCAAATCGATCTAATATATCTGGTCTTAACACAAAAGCAATCTCCTTCAAGTCAATTTCAAGAAGTGTAACGTGTAGCTCCAAGTCAACTTCAATCTTGAACAAAACATAGCACCAGACCAAAAGATTATAATCACATGCTTCCTAAGGGTCTTCCCAATAACCGAGATCACAAAAACAATCACCAAAAACACTGCAATCATTGGAAATCATTCTGGACCAAAACATTACCGAAATACCCCGTTATACCAATTAACTGCCTACTTGTTAACTCTAGCTTCCGGATAAGATGAATCATGACCACTGGATCGAATCACCAAGAAGAGTTGCCATCAATGACAACCCTAGATCATAAATCAGACATTGAAAGTCACCAGATGAGTGTCTTTTGCCAACAATATTATATATGTTTGAATATGTTGTTTGAATAAACTATATATATATTGCTTGTGTTTGTGTGTGAATGTGTATATATATTTGTGTATATATTCTCTTTGGTTGTGTGATTTTGTATATAGGTAAACGCACAAAGTTGTGTCCCAATCCCGTGAAAGTCTGCGGGTTGGGAAAAGAACCCGCTAGAAACGGGTGCCCAATTTTTACAAATCAGGCACCCGTTTAGCTTCGCGTGCTCAAACCATTAAGAAACGAGCGCTTGTTTAGCAACGGGTGCCCAAAGCTAAACGGGCGCCCATTTTTTAAATGTATTTATTTATTTTTTTAAAACCGTTTTCCATCATTTTCATTGTTTCAAAAATGGGTAGACGTTTCAAAGGAGCACGAGTACCTGTTTTTTTCACCCCAGCTGACCCCCAGACAATTTTTACCTCCTTCTAGGTATTTAGTTTATTTTTTATATTCTGTTTTATTTATTTTTATTATTTTTCATAAAAAAAATGTTAATTTATTGTTATTTTTTAATTTTAATGTTTTAAAGTTTGAAAATCATCTTTTATTTTATTTTATTTCATGTTTAAAATAGTTTTTAGTTTTTAAATATTGCAAAAAACATGAATAGTAAAAACTATAGGAAAAAAAACAAAAAACATGAATAGTATTTAAACCGTAGGAAAAAAACAAAAAACAAAAACGTAAACAAACAATAAACATTAGATACAAAAAACAGAAAATAAACCCTAAATAGAAAAACGAACACTAAACCCTAAATAGAGAAAAATGAACAATAAATCATAGAAAATAAACGAACAACAAACCCTAAAAAATTAACAAACAATAAACCCTAGATGAAAATCAACAATAAACCCCCCTTCTCCCTCACACACACACGTACACGTTACCATCTCTGTCATTGTGCTCTCTCTCTCTCTCTCTCTCTCTCTCTCTCTCTCTCTCTCTCTCTCTCTCTCTCTCTCTCTCTCTCTCTCTCTCTCTCTCAATCTCTCATTATCCCCTCTCTTTCTCAAACACACACACATTACTCCCCTCTCTTTCTTTCACACGTTATGCTCTCTCTATCATTACCTACTCTCTATCTCTCAAATTATCTATTCTCTCTCTAACTCGTTGTATCTCAAATTGCCTACTCTCCCTCTCTCTCTCTCTCTGTTTTAATCATGCGTAAAAGTCTGAATGTTTAAATTTATATTTCTAAATGTTGTATTTAATTATAGGATTCTTTTGTAAAAGTTAGATGTTTAATTAATGTTTAAATTGAACTTTAAAATGATACTGAATATGAATGTGTTTTTTGTGTGTGTGAAAAATAGGGTTCTTAAATTTGATAATAATCTAGTTACCACTATTAATCCTCACTACTTCCTAACTTAGCCCAATCATGAAAGAGGATATCAATATCCTCAAAATAATATTTAACATATGTAATTCTAAACTCCTCAAACCAGGATAATATATTCAAAAGATATGAATCCCAAGTGGTCATGTTTAGAAGGTGATTAATGCCATGTAGACTAAATCAATTGGGTTTATGAAATTGGTGATAATAATCTAAAATAATAAAAAACATTTAAGATGGATATTAGGTCTTGATAGGATGAGTAATTGAAGAATGAGATAAGCCTCTAAATTGTCAAAACATACAAGACCTATGATATAATAAATTTCCTCTTAAGTATCATCATCGAAGGGTATGTGATCTTCATCTACAAAGGGAATGAAACAATCTACAATAGGATCCTCTAGGAATGGGGAGATATGAGGGTCTCCATGGATCTCCTAAAGTCTATTTCAAAGTGTGTGGGGGAAATCAATATCCAATGCAATACACATAGAATCATGATCTTGATACTAGATCAAATCACTTCTACATGGTCAATGATGTTACACCAAGATTATATAATGTATAGTGTTTCTGGTTTAGGTATGACTCCATACATAAAAGGAAAATGATTACACCACCGAAAACTTATCAAGATATCATTTTATAAAATAATCATAGTTATCCCTTTCTAATTTTACCACAAAAGGATGAATAGAGAAACCTATGATACCTCCTCAAATAAAAACTCAAAAGATCAATAAAATCAATACATATAAAACATATCAAACAAATTCATCTCATGTAAGACGGTCATTTTCAAGTGCCAAGATGTCCAAGTAAATGACTAGAATATGAAATCACAAAAAATAAAATATAAAATAAGAGGGAATATTCTAGAAAATAATTGTGTGATCTATGAAGATTTATGAACCACCTTTTCAATGCCACATGAAGCATGAAAAAATATGCTCTGTATCAAAAGTTACGAGGCTTTAAATTTACATAGCTTGATTTAAGTTGAGAGGACAATAAATCACACTACTGGCATATTTAATAAAAATAAGAATCAAATATAGATCAATATTGGAATCACATTTTGTGGGTTGTGACTTTGAACAAGAAAATACCAATATAAAATTGAATATAAAAAAAATAGATTTTTTGTTTTTGTTTTAACTCCTCCAAGAGTAGAGAACCAACTATTTATTCAAGCTTCAACTTAGTGTAGTACTACTAGTTGGGATCACTAAATCATCCAATGATTCTAGCAAAGAACACAACAAAGTAGTACATGTATTGACAAGTTCATAGATATAACTTATGACATTAATGAATTTAGTTAATTTAACCAAAAGAGAGTAGTTGAATCGAATCCTATCAAGTTGAAAATATAAAGTGGTAGCCTAATTGACGATAATGGTTAAATATTGCAAGGGTACTAAATTGTAATTCCATGGAAGTTACCTTCATTATCTAAATCACTGGAGTCATTTATTCATTATCTACTCTCTCTCTCTCTCTCTCATGATTATTTTATGACTTTGATGGAACTTATACTAATTCATCTTTAGATGTTAAAAAAGTATTGTTTGAGTTGCATGGGCATTATGATGTTTTATTTTGTAGAATATTTCTTATACTTTGATTTAAGTGGATAATATTTCTTAAATGATGTTTATTATTACCCACCTATTAATAATATTATAGATCTATGTGAGTTTCCTTTTTTTATATTTAAGTTGCTAAATTGTATTTAATTATAAGTTTTTTTGGAAGGTGAAATGTAAATTAAATAGTTTGTAATTGTAAATTTTCATGTATGTAATTGTAATTGTAAATTTTCATGTTTGTAATTGTAATTGTAAATTTTCATGTTTGTAATTGTAATTGTAAATTTTCATGTTTGTAATTGTAATTGTAAATTTTTATGTTTGTATATATATGCAGATTATTTTCACATAATGGATGAGTTTAAGATGGATGAGCTATTAGGTCTAGCACCACCTCCACCTCCACCACCACCTCCACCCGATCAATTGAGGCAGACAATTAGAATGAATATTGATTCTTTTATTAGAGATATCCATACTATTAGACGTGAGCATCATCCACCTCCGCAGTTGTTACGCCTTGCAGATAGTATGCAAGGCATTGTACAGTCTATGCAGGCTTTAAATAGCAAGCTAGATAGCTATCGTAGTTGGCGGGAGGGATTGCGTGCATTTTACACTGATGGCCTCACATACAAACAAGTCAATGAATTAAAAATAACAAAAATGGATTTGAAATAATATTTTGTGAACCCTAAGATGGGTGAAGAGATAAATCCGAAGAAGCCATGGATCTCTATACGATGTATTTTTTGAAGAAATTATGGGCCGAATTTGAATTGGGCAAAAATCCCAATTACTTTGATATTAGATCATTTCAAGGGGTTGGGAGAGGCATGCCCTAGGATAGGCCAGGAGCAAAATTGAGCAACAGGGTTAGAAACCGTGAGCGCAATGATCCATTGGTTCCTCTTCCATCACCAGTTGTTCCAGCACCTGCCCATCATCGAGCAGTGGATTCTGCTCTAGGTTCATTGAGTGCCCTGTCGGGCAATTTGGTACAGCATTTGCGCGAGGTGGGGGTTGCCCTCAGCTTAGCACATGTTTACACGAGTTGTGGGGATGTATGTACGGGTCCACAAAGTGAGGCTGCCCCTAGAGGAGATGGCAATTTTGATGATGTTGATGATGCCCATGGTGGTTATGATGATGTCGAGGAGGCTGCACATGCTGATGTCATCTCTTTATATGTTGATCTCTTGTGGGCAGACGACGATCAGCCTACAGAGGTACAAATTTATTTATATAATTTACAGTGTAATATTAAATTCCTTATATAAACACATATGAACCATAACATGAGTCATTTTTTTCTTAATAAAGGATGGATCATACCACGTCATTGAGGAACCAACATCATGTTACCTCAATACCTAGAGATGTTGGTGCCCCATTTACGTTATGCACTTTCATCTCGATACATTGTATTGATATGTACATTTAAAATAAACAATAATTTTTTTAATATAATGATGTGTATGATATGTTTTTTAAGTTTTGTAGGGTGCTTCGTGTAGCACCAAGGTGGGTAGTTCTTCACGTGACCCGTGGACCACTGAGGCTCGGCCTCATATACCACTAGTATGTTTTTCATCCATTAATTTGAAGTGTTTATATGCTTACTAATTTATGTACAACTTTGATTCATGTTCGTTATTTTTTGCAATTGTAGGCTTTTGGATTAATTGATGGTGCATCACATGTACGCCTTCAACCATCAGTTACTTTGTCTGCATCACGTGTATGTTTTTTTGTGATAATCTTGTAGTCTATATATATACTTTATAATTTATGTATATATAAAAGTTTGATTCATGCTTTATATATGTTGTTCAGGTCAATACCACTACCAATATTGGTATGGCTATGGGATTGAGCCATATGCAACCATCGACATTGTCATTTGAGGTGATGATTAGAAAAATGATTTCTAATTTATTTATACTATGTACCTGGCTTTTATAGGGATTATCAAAATTGATGTACAATGTTTTTTTTTGCAGGACTTGACTACGACCACTTTTCTTGTTCATGATAATGGACCTCCACGTACCAATGAGGGCATTGTAGAGCACGGTCGTATGGTAATTTATTTTAATTTTTTGGTATTTAATTACTTTATAAGTTAATTATGCAAGTAACTTCTTCTCATGTTAAATCTTCTTCTGATGTAAAATCTTTTAATAATGTACAAGAGGGTGTAGACACCGATACTGCACGGGAGGGTGGAGTCACTGATACTGCACAAGAGGGTGGAGACACTGATACTGCACAGACACGGGATGGTGCATCTCATGACCACATGCAGCAGGATGATTCATCTCAGCCACCTTCATGTGGAGTGAAGAGGACTGTAGATAAGATGCACGCGAGTTCTTAGATTATATATTTTAGATCATGTCGTGTTATTGTATTATGGACTTTTTATGATGACACTTGTTATGTTATCCGAGGACTTGTTATTATGTGATTATATATAGGAATTGTTGTTATGTGATTATATATAGGACTTTTTATTATGTCATTTCATTGCTATTATGATATCAAGTCGTGTTATGTGATTTGGCACACTCTAGTGATTATATATGTGATGTTGTTTTGTTATTATGTTATTTGGACTTATTTTAATGTCATTTCCTTATTATTATTTTTTCAAGACTTGTTATTATGTCATCAGGAATTGTAATGTGATTGTATATAGGACTTTTTATTTATGACTTGTTATGTGATCTATTTATGACTTTATATTTTAACATTGTGATTGATCATCTTATAGTGCAACAGTTTATAATTCAATAAAATAATTATCCCAATTTACAATTACATCCTATTCTTAAAATAATAATAAAATCAAGAACTTACAATTAATCTATGAAGAGATTACGATAAAATAAATATATCATAAAAAATTAGAATTCAATTGTAACACAATTACAATGTGCACAAAATAACATTAAGAAGAAGATAACTAATACAGTGTTGTTTTTGAAACCAAAATTGTATCAAATGTAGACAAATACAATGTTAAAGGGACAAAGAAAAACAATTATCATGATTAAATATAAAAGAGTTCACACAAGTAACACAAACTTACATGCATATAAATTTGATATGAAATTTATAAAAGGATTTTTTAATTATAAATTAATCTCATAGAGGAATCCAATAGATTGATGGAACTAAGGCTAACCAAATTATTAGGAATGTTTGAAGAACATTATTCAATGACTTGAAAGGAAGTAGACATGGATTCTTTCTTGTCAATTTCTTTTTGATATGCATAATTCTTTTGACATTTTGAAGGGTTGGAATAAGTAAAGGAAGCCCTACTATATGGAATAATTACATTGAAAGATGGTAGGTGAACATTGTGACCTCCTTTTCCATAATATAATTCATTTATATAGCTATAACAAATCCATTGGGCAATGAGTGTGTAACAACCTCGAATGCAAAATGTGTAATAGAGTAAGAGCTACAAACATAGTATCGACTTTCCTCTTAAGTTGACCACACTACTTTACCAGTGTATTGAAGGTTTATAAGTGCGGATAGTAGTGGTATGAAAAGCATGGATAGAATGGTAGTAAAATAAAAATTCACACTATAAATATAGATTTGTCATACAATGATAAATATAGAGTTGTCATATTTTAGACATAATTCTATCTTTGAACTTACAATTAATCTATGAAGAGATTACGATAAAATAAATATATCATAAAAATTTAGAATTCAATTGTAACACAATTACAATGTGCACAAAATAACATTAAGAAGAAGATAAGTAATACAATGTTGTTTATGAAACCAAAATTGTATCAAATGTAGACAAATACAATGTTAAAGGGACAAAGAAAAACAATTATCATGATTAAATATAAAAGAGTTCACACAAGTAACACAGACTTACATGCATATAAATTTGATTCAACCTAATGTATCATCTGCATCCTCTCTCTTTTGCAATGCATCTATGATTGCCTCATGCTCTTCTACTGAAAGTGTCCACAATACCTTATTAGCAGGTCTACCTTTGTATCTTTCTAATTTGATGTTTGTTGCCACCACCAAATGAGAATAGTGTATAATCTTCTTTTCTGATTGGTAGTCTTCATAAGTTGGTAAGTCATTCCTTCTTGTTAAGTATTTGCATAGCCATGTACCAACTACCACAACAGACCCAACTGGATACTAAAAACCATCATCATCTACTTGATCACATATCAACTTTTTCTTACGTTCTACACATCTAGCTAGCCAATACTCAACTTGCTCATCATTATCCTCAGGTGCAACAACAGCATACACATGTCCTAGAAAACAAATTTAAGTACATATAGAAATAAAACTTGTTAGAATTTATAATTCAAATATGTAATCATAAATTATATGACAATACATAAAAATATATAATTTAAAGTTATAAACAAGAAATTGAATTAAATTACCAGGTTGTATGAGGTCTGAAACACAATCATAATCTTCCGATGCAAATGCATGATCTGGGTCTTCATTTCTTCTAACATCTTCATATTATGTCTCACTAGGTGTTAAGGATTTGTGTTGCCATTCTTCGACCCATTCCGTATTCTCTCATTCTTCTCATTCACCTGCAACACAAAATTGACAAAAACATGCAAGCTCTCTAGTCCATATAGTCCGAGTGTTAGAATTAGAACTCTTAAATGAATGTCATCTAGCTGACCCATTGATTGTATCACAATTATATCTTGGAAAGATATTCTCCTCTTTAACTAGCCAGAAGAAACGTCTAATTGTAGAGTTTTGACTTGATCTTGTGGATAAATTTGCACTACACCAATCCACAATTGCACTTGCATTTTTAAATTTATCCTTTTCCTCGAATTTGAGTTGCTCTCTGCAAAGGGCTCTCTTAACACATGCACCGGCACCATCATGTTCTCCTTTCCCGTGTCCAACCTCAAAAAACTCCACATGTGTTCGATATTAGTTTTCTTATGAATCCTACTCAACCAATAAAACATTCTAGCATTCTTGAATTGCCCTGTGCAATTATCAGACCATATTAGATATTGTGTCATCTGAATTTCTCTCCCTCAAATTTTGAAAAAAGGTCTTGAAGCAATACTGGGCAAACTCAAATGAGTGTAATTTATTATCACTCATATAGAAATGGTACTCTCTCAAAATTGTGTGATCCTCTTATGTACTATCTAGTGCATGCCTATAGACAATATGGACAAAAATCAATACTTGCATTGAATTGTAGTACTGTGATTGGACTTCATCTTGTGGTGCAAGCGTGTAGTTCTCTGCAAAGTCAAGAACTGAAAGTATACTACCAACAGGAAATGTATCCTTACATATTCAAAACTGACCATCGAGCCATCTAGTATTTTGAGTGTGTTTAACATATTTAGGTACGATGCTACTCTTGAATTCATTCATAAATGCATGAACACTAACTTTTTCAGTGATTAGATCGCATCGTTTTCCAACCTTTCCATCCTTCAGTGGATACTCAACAGTTTTAAATCTTTTAACATCAGCTAATTGTTGTCCAAAATCATTTGAAAGATTTGCATGCAAACATTCATCCAACAATGCAAGATTGCCACATATAACACATACACCATAAACACATGCATTGAAAAGAAAATTGTGTTCATTTAGTGGGTTGCAAAACAAACTTGAAATAAACTCCTTTATAGTTTCAGGTGGTATATTTATACCATATTTTTGGAACATTCCATTACTATGCATGGTAACACGTATATATTGAAATACATCATAATGGTAGCAAAATTGAACATGAGTTTTGCAACAACATGTGACTCTTTCCTTGTTAATTCGAACATACCAAGGTTTACACTTTTCAAAAGACCTTTGACAAATGCTAATAGTCAACACCTTATCATCCAAATAAAATTTATACAATTCAAGTCATGTCCACAGGTGTTTTGGATGTGGATCATGAATTTTTGACCCAACTCTTAATTTAAGAACATCTCTAACATTAGGTGATACTCTCGTATTATCGTGCCAGAATTTTTCGATCAAATTTTTTACTTCACCAGTAAGTTTCATATCAAACCTTTGTAGTCTACCACTAAAAGTCCACAATTTGTTTGCCGGATCACTTTCAAAATTAACTCTTCTTTTTACAACTCTTGACAAAGTTTTGCGATGAATATTAAGATATCCACTTATATTACTCATCATTTTTTTATTAGAAGTTGTTTGACTTACTAAAGTTGTTATTATTGCCCATCGTGCCACATTTTTATCTTTAGAATGACTTTTCTTTCCAATTTTATCAAAGGCACTAGCAACAGTTGATACAACTTGTTTTAAAGACTCATCCTTCTTCTTGGGTTTGACATAAAATCCTAACTTCTTCATCACTTTTCGCATTTTAGTCATTTTAATTAGTTGTACGATTAATTGACATTGAAACCCAAATTTCTTATTATAAAAAAAATGTCTAAACAATCTATTTGCATGTGTCCTAATCTGTCTCCATGAAACCAAGTCAGGAAGGTTGTCTAGTAAATCACTTTTAATTTCAAAATTTTCATTCATTTGATTATCATTCAAACATGTTTCATTTTCAATTGGTGTTTCCATGTCTACATACACATTATTGGTTTTAGTTGCAGGTGGATTTTCAATTTCATTTGGAGTTTCAAATTCGGTTTCAATTTCAGTTTCAAGTTGAGATCTAGTTTCATTTGGGGTTTCAATTTGGGTTTCAATTTCAGTTTCAACTTGAGTTATAATTTCATTTGGGGTTTGATTTTCAATTAGAATTTCATTTAATCAGTAATTTGCTTCTACTAAATCACCAATTTCTTCATGAGAAAAAATATAGGGTTGTGAAGACATACATGTATCCAATAATAGATTAAAAGATGCACCTGAATTAAATGGTTATATTGTGTTTCTTTTGTCAACATTTATGGTCTCATTGATGTTCTCCTCTTCTAAAACGATTGTGGAACTTGAAGCTCCTTGTCTCATTCTTGATCTTCTCTCTCGTTCACGCATTACCTCCTTCTCCCTATTTGTTGCAATCTCCTCAGTTGTCAGAACCTTCCTTTGCCTCTTCCTGCGTTGATTTGATCCCATGGCTACACCAAAATTTGAATTTGAATTGATCTCCTTACCAAATCGACAATAAGACAAACAAAGAGAATGATTAATCAAAACATTCTCTTTGCAGATCGTACATGTCAGGCAATAATTGAAAAATCATTCAATCATTGAGATTTGTGCTTGTGGGCCAGATTCTGGCCCAACGGATTTTTTCAGAAACAGACGCCCGTTATTTAATGAAACGGGTGCCCATTTTTATAATCAAGTGCCCGTTTTTAAAAACGGGCACCCGTTTCGCTTTCAACGGTACAAAGCAAAACGATCGCCCGTTTTTTTAATTTAAAAAATGGGCGCCCATTTGTTAAAATTAGGGGCGGGAAACAACCCTTAGAATTGTTTTTTGCTTCAGGATAGGCTTGGTCCCACCAAGCCTATGCTTGGACCTCCAAAAAAATGACTAAGGTAAAACGACATCAAATTTCTACCTTGGCCTGATTTTTTGAGGGCCTTTCTGATTAGATTTTTTGACGAAACAAAAACCCATTAGAGTTTTTAGCATCCTAATTTCATAAATGTAAATTTCATAGTGATAAGATTATTTTTACTATTTTTGTATTATTTATTAATCAAAAGTGGAACCTAAACCTAAAATACCAAGGTTCACTAAAACTTTAATAACTTTTTTGTTTTTAGGATTTTAGAAAAATAAATTATATGACATCAATCTACATACAATTCTTTTGAAAATTAAAAAAAAATTGAAAAATGTGAAATTTTCATCAAATTATGGTGATCGTACACCCGATGTTTTGAAAATATACTTTATTGTCAGTTAAAAATTAATAAAAAAATATATATTCAATAAAAAAATAAGCAAAAATATTTTCATCAATATTTGGTGTCTTAGGTATCATTTCTCAAAAAGATTTGCAAAAATTCATTTATTTGCATCAAAAAAGGGTGGTCGTACACATGTTTGGTATGGTCCTGAAACAAGCATTTTGAAAAACTGGTTTTTAAACATGCCTACTAAAAAGGGATTTCTAGCATGTGGGTATTAAAATAAATTACATATTTAAAAAGTAGACTCCAAGAACTACATTTTCTATTACTGAAGTTTTTTGAGATTCAATCTCTAAGTGCATCAAATTTTGACATCAATCGACAGAAAATTTGAAAAACAGATAAAACACTTCCACTTTTTGCCCAAAAGTGGGACTCAACTTCTTGCGACCACCCATATATATGTGCATTTGTATAGGTATTTGTTTATACTCGCACGCGCACACACACATATACACATATACATTTATTATATATATATGTATATGTATATATATATGTATATGTATATATATATGTGCCTGCCTTTCTATTTTTTAATTTTTCTTTTTTCTTTTTAGTTTTTTCTTTGTGGGCTTATTTATTTTCTTATTGCGTTTTTATCCTCTCTTTTTAATCTTTTTAGTCTTTAGGTTTTTTTATTTTCTTTATTTTTTTGGTTTCTTGTATTGTTTTGGGCTATATTTTATTTCTTTTCCTCGATATTTGGGCTTCCTTTCTCTCTCTCTGCCTCTTTTTATTCTTTATCAGGTATGCAACTCGCTATCTTTCCTCTCCTTGGTATTCTTGTTCATCCTGAATCATGGAGTGTGATTTGAAACGTTGATGATAAAAAATTTCATACACAATCAAATCCAAAAGAAATTATTGAACATTAATAAAGATGTCAAACAATCAATGATGATACGCTTGTATTCTCTTTGTTGTTTATACTATCATATGGAAATAGATATGATGCTACTACAAACCCTCTTCTATGGATGTGACTATCATCTTCAACCTTTTACAAAGGCATGACTGCTTTTATATTTCTTAGCACCTTTTGTGACTGGGACTGGAAGCTTCAAGATCATGACCTTTAGGGCCTATACTGGAACTGCGCATCTCAGGCTCACAGTGACTACAAGGAATCTACTGTCATGAACTTCATAGACTAGTCTCATCTCTAAAAAAAAGATTGCTCACTGCACTACCTCTCGTGAAGTATAATGATTGCATCTTTTGATGAAGCCTTTCTTTATCTTTCACGATGACTGTGATTCGTTTTTGTTTGGCCTGCATATTTCATCTTTGATTAATCAATGAATCCATTAATGCAACTTTGGCCTATATCTGTCTTCACAAGGTCTGGGACTGCCTTATTGGGATAGGTTTGCACTTGCTTTTAGAACAATGACTTTTATTGATCACTCTACCTTCGTGATCTCATACATGTTGCACATCCTTGTATCTTCAGGTTTTCTGAGATTGCTATATGAAGATTTGTGTGTATGGGCAGTGACCTGCATTGGACTACTGTAGCTATCATTTGACTGACTTTGTGGATACCCTCATACAAATGCTGCATTGAGATTGTCACCTGTTCCTTTATCGGATTTAGGGTTGTTCGAGGCATTTGTCTTTTGGCAGTGCCTTGACCTCATTACAATGACTTTGGATTGAGAATCTACCCTTTAGTTGCTCTGAATGCATTTACTATTCTCTTGATTGTTACTAGACAGTGACTTTGCATATACTATCCATGAACTGATTTGAATTCTCATAACCTTTGTTCATGCTTGTTCACAACATATTATAAGAGTTACTCATTATTCATGTGTCGCACTTTGTTTGTAAGGCTACCTATGACTGAATATTTGTGCCTTCAATGGCCTTCTACTGATTGTGCATTGGCTGTCATTCATTGTTTAAGGCTGTTCTTGGAAGATCATCGTTAAAACCCTTATTATCACTGTGAATAGTTGTTCCAAACTTGGACTGCTCTTTGCATAATTTTCACTAGACATATTGTTATCCTTGCCTCTATGACTGGATCTCTCGACTGTCTACTCCACTTTGCAATGCTCAACAAACATTAAGAAAGGCTCTTGCATTTAGATTGTGAGCTGCTACAAATTTACTGGTATGACCTTGCGGGTATTGGTAATGACCTCATGCTTCCCTGTCATATATGATTGAATTTTTTCCTTACCCATGATATAAGGGTTGTATGGGATCATCTTCTTGACTATTGATCCAACATTTTGTATTCTTCTTATCTCCATGATCTCAGTCTTTTTGGTTAAGATTTCTATCTTGTCCATCTTTAATTCTTTCATAAGCTTTGGAGCCCAAGATGTTTTTATATCTCTGTAATGAAGGTCTCTCCGAAGTCTGCTACTACTGAAACTTTTCTTTTTTTAATCACTGATGCTCGAACACTATCATTCAGTGATTGCTACAAAGATTTACACACTTCACTTAGTATTACCATGAGTATCATCACAAAACTTCTTCTATATAACCACTTCACTTAATAAATTTACATCAATCAGAGGACCTATCTTTTTTTTTCTAACAGTGTTCTCTGAAACTCATTAGACTAAATCCTTTAAAAGCAATGCAAATCTTATCGAAATAATACAATATAACAATGTAGAATCCTTTCAAAACTCAAGAACAAAATAGCAATGAACCCATTATAAAATTTGTTCAAATATTGTCACAAAATCACTTAAGATCAGCATCAACCCCTTATAGATAGCCAAAAGAGTCTATTCCACATTTAAAAAAAAACTACCTCGTACTTTGAAATTCATTGTCTCACCCTTGATCTGCCACTTCACTGTCACTTTCAGTACTTAAAACTCCATGTATACTTTTGCATGTGCTACTGTGGCGAAGCCTTCTTCTACTACATTAATGAATCCATGAAACCCGACACCCTTCTCATGAACTCTTTCCCCTTGATTGAGAGTCACTGTTCTTGGCAGCCATGGAGGAATAATCCATGAAAGTGGGGCATTTGATCATCACGTCCCCCCTTTAACTGAGAGTTAGTTCTGAGTCTTATATCTTTTTGGCGGGTTAGAGATGAAACTTGAAAGCTTAGGAAAATTAAAACTTAAAGAACCCTCCTCTTTCTCAATTCCACAAAGACCACGTGAAAAGCCAACCTTACCTCCTTTCAAAGATGGCTTTATAAGGAATAAGATCACCATAAAACATTTTTTTAAATTTCAAATAATGAATAAGGATTTTGTTATAGCATAACAAATTATTTTTGTGTTCAAAGAGGGGTGAACTTTTATAAAACAATGCTTGCTTCATTTTGGGACCCTAAGACTAAGATGAAAACTCTTAGCATTTATACCAAGGGGGTTAAATTGGATAACAATATTAACCTTCAAAATATTCTTTTACCTAATTGTTAATAATTTTCAACATGGATAGGTCGTGTCTCTTGAGATGTAGGGAAAGATACAGTAGTGGAAGAGGAAGGGTTGTTTTCTTGTGGTAAAAGAATTTGTAAGGGAGGAGGAGTATTGTTTGATGAAGAAGTATCTTTAGATGTATGATAGTTTCTATATCTTGCAAATTAATCCTTAAGAATGTGAACCTTATGGAGATCATCCATAGTTGCCGATGAATTGGGATATCCTAAACCTTATGTAGAAGATTGTAAGGGAAGATCTATAGGGACCTCAATTCCTTGTTCTTGTTTTCCAAGTCCTTATCCTCTATAGCCTTGTTTTGAAATCATATAATAGCCAACCTCAAAGGATGGTTTCCCTTGTGAGGGAGACTTTGATCATGAATTTCCTTAATTTTTTTTGTGTAAGGATAAGTTGAAGGGCCAAAGGGATGAGTAGATGAAGGAATGTCCTATGTAGGGAGATTATCCTTTCTATCATCATTATTCATGCCCTCTTTGGTAGGTTGGGAAGAAGGATCATTATCCTCTGAGGATTCATCTTTGGTTAATGTTATTTAGGAGATGGATCATGCATAAAGTGCATAACATCATATTGCCTACAAATATGTTGATGAGAAAGATAAGCTCTACAATTAAGGATGATCTAGAGGGATTGATACACCAACATTTTGGCCTTGCCAGCCTTGCACTAGAGTATGAATATGAGAATAAGATGGTGGCACGTTGCTCTTCAATGCTTCCTCTTCATTGGAGAGATCATTGATAGAAGTATTGATTCCTTCGTTATTCTCATAAGATACCCTAGGGAACTTACAAGTGTTAGCCTTTTCAAAGTCATCTCTAGGATTATCAATTTCTACAAAAGATTTTATGTTATCTACATATGCTATGCATTTTCTTAAGAATATCCTCATAAAACAACATGCGGCATGGATAAAAGCTTTGCGAAATGATTTGCAAGTAGGAAATATCTTCGAAATTCTAATGATGCCATATACAAGAGTACTATGAATGAAAAGAAGCAATATGAAGTGAAAGAAACCATTACCCAACACATGATTTTGATAAATGTAAAGAAGAAGCAATGCAATCATATGCAAAATATAAAATCAATCAAATTTAGTGAATTTCATTATGAACACCTCAAAACAGATCTGAAAAATCAAAAGATGGAAGTATAGGACATGTTGGATTCACCAAAATGTGATGTGGTGAAATAGGGTTCACTAGCTTGTATGGGAAAATTAGGAAGCTTTGGAATGTTTCCACTTTAATCACTTTGATAGGGAGAATTATCCACTTGGCCCAAGATGATCTTAGGTACAAGGTGAATTCAATGGTCCCTCGAGGTGGTACTTGAAAGATGACTCAATAATTTAGGAAGAAGGATGTAAATAGGGTAAAAAGATGACCTTTTTGTGCATAAGGAAATAGTAAATTGGCATACTGGTCCTAGTAAAAGAACCAATAGAGTAGACTATACCCAATTTTTTGGACAAGTCTTAGGCAAAACAAGTGGGAGCAAGGTGCCAAGCTCAACTTGCTCCCAAGACTAAGTCAACTTGCTTGGCCCACTCCTAGCAATTTCAACTCCAATAAATTACAAACTGTAGATCTCCACCTACTTTCTCTATACCTATTTCCATAGGTTTGTCACCTATTCCTTCAATTTGAAAAGAGGGAAAATGTTGGCTAGAAAGAAGTTTGCCTAATTCAAACCTCGGTATTGGAATCAACCTTGAAATTGAATTAAAATGTACTTCAAAGGAAAGTGTGTTGATATATAGCAAAGGCTAGATTTGAGAATGAGAATGTCTTACACCTTGATGATGCAAATACTTCTTTGAAGGTGATCATAAATGCTAATGCAATAGAATGACTCTATAAAAAACCTAAAAGGACATTACAAAAGACATGCTTGCATGATGGATGTTGAAGGTTGCCACAATGAAGAAAATGGTGGAATGAAATATCTTAAATACCTTAATTGCTTGATCATTCACGTTCTCTTTGTGTTATCTCATGTGCTTACCCAAAATAAGGGAGGATACCTTGCTTATATACCTCTACCAAGCATTTCAAGGTGCAAAAATCGGAGCAGGCCAACATGAGAAAATGTTTCCCACTTAAACATCCTGACCATTATGTGGTTTGAATTTTGACCCAAACACTGGAGAGCAAGGCACCCTAATTGGCCCACTCCAAAGAGCGAGTCACCCTAGGCATCTTTCTCTCTCCAATGTGGCCCCAACTTGGGATCTAAAGACCAAAATGGGAGGGAGAAGCTAGAATGACATGTGGAATTGAGGTGGAATGAACAAGACCAAATGTGGGAGTCCATACATGCTAAAATAGGACCTAACTGAGCGATAAATTGCATAGGGATGATATTTATGAAGTTGTAGTTAGAGAGGACATTAAAGAGATATTTTGGGAGGACTAGTTTAAGATAAAATCGCAAGAAATAAGGGCAAAGATCTTCAACTTGTTGTATTCAAAAGAGTAAAGAAGGAGAAAGTTGAAACTTTGTCGCTCCAAAAGCCTAAACTAGAGGAGTAGACCAAAATGGATTTGTCAATCAAGATTTCATCGTTTAGAAAGGCTACTACAGAATCCGTAAAGAATAAATTCCTCTTAGAATCACTTTGGAAGATGAAGGACACAAAATAATATAAAATCAAACTACTATAGTTTGTAGCCTCCCTACAGAAAGACACATTGGACTCGTAGAAAAATACATCCAAAGTATGATAAAGATTGGGAAAGTGTAAAAAATGGATTTATTAGCTAATTTTAACGCTATACATTCCCATCAAGAGTGTGAATAGGATGAGGGATATATTCCAAACGGAATATGAGTCAATAAAGGCATATAATAAAATATTTAAAGTGTCCCAAAAATTAAATGAAACATTGGTTGAGAAGCACAAGATAGAATTGTTAATTTTCATATTGCAAAAAGACATTAGAGTATAACTAGATGGAAGAATTATTGATACATATATGGATGTTTTAACTATGGCCTACCCCATAGAGGCCCAACCATTGAGGAATAGTGAAACATAATAGAAGGAAGCTTTAGATTAATTGCAATTGTTCATTCAACAATTGACCTTGCAATAAGATATCATGGATAGAGAAAATGTGAAGAAGCCTAAATAGAAGATTTGGTGCTTTTATTATTCAAGAAAAGGATACTTTATAAATGAGAGCTCAAATGCACAATGATAGAAAAAGGCATTCGCTATCATACGTGAACTACAAATAGTATTGGCCAAGATGAAATCATTGTATTGTGGGACATGTGGAGGATGGGGCACTCATGCCACATAAAATTTCACATCCAATGGACTACCTATTTGAAAGGCAGAAGACCACCTAGACCCTAGATGTTCACTACATCATAACTGTGACAAAAAAATGGATTGGAACTCCTGTGTTAAAGGCCTTGCAAAGTAACCATGTATGCTAATAATGGTGGATACAAAAAACCTCTATGAATAAATTGTTGGCATTATAACAGACAAGGAGAAATTGTTGGCATTTCAATAAGGATATTGATGATTATGGATATAACTGATTAAGGATGTTTACTATCTTAATATTATTATTTTGTCATTGATGTCAAGAAATTGATTTTCTAATTCAGTATGGTGTTGCCATATCTTAAGAAGTATGATTTGATGAGTATAAAGATGTCAGTAAAAGACAGAAAGATTGTGATGAATAAGGGGAGAAATAAGTTATTCAATGGGCAACTATTACCGAGTTAGACAATGATGAGATCATGATGTTTAGATTGTTTTTATATCCTACATATGTTGTTGATTGTAAGGTTAATACTATACTATGTTACTGAGCAAAGAATCTAGTCGGTAAATCCTAAGGAACCTAGTCGGTAAACCCTAAGGTTATCGCTATCGGTTAATGAAGGTGGAATGTCTACCAAGTGAAGTTTAGTATTTACCGAGCTGCAACCGAGATGTAACAGAATGCATTAAATGATTAAAAGCATTATTTAATGAAGGAAGCTGATGAGTTGGAATTGATTAAATGATTGGTATGTCGTGCATAAAGTTTGTTAAAGAATCTATGGCAATGGAAGATCAACAGGAAGATCTATAGCTCAGATTGAACCGCAATACCTTAGCACAAGTTCCAAGAAATGTATGTAAGTTCCAAGGCGAGGTAAAATGTTTTCAGAATGAAGGATACATTGAACTTGGTCAAGTTTGAAGATCTGATGGCTATGATTGATCATGGGATATGTGATCAAGGAGATTAAGCGGTTAGCAAATTGTTTATAAATAAGGAATTGTTGATTAAAAATGGATGCAAGCAAGTGTAAGCACAAGGATGCTACATAGTGATTACCGAGCACAGAAGCTTGAAGACTTGTTTGATTAACAGAGTATAGAGCCCAGCAGAGGGACAAGATAAGTCCTATGACTAGATTGTATTGAGCAAATAAGAATCTGCTTTAGCATTTTAGATGCAAAGTTGCAGATATATTTTTATTACTATTATTTTGTGAAGTGACCGAAAATCTCTTAACCGAGTGGACTTAACAGTCTTATTTGTAAAACCCTCTAGCAAGGTGACATTTTGATTGAGTGTTTGAAACCCTTTAACAAGGTCACCTCTAACAAGGTGAAGATCCTAACAGATCTGAGGGAAATCCCTTAACCGGGTCACATCTAGCAATGTGTTTGTAATCTTTAACAGGATTTTCTTTTAACCGAGCATACTCTAGAAGAGTATATTTCTTAGTGGGTTTGAAATCCCACAGTGGTTTTTCCCTATTTGGGTTTCCACGTTAAATCTGGTGTTATGAGTGTTGTTATGATTATGTGTTCTTAAGGTTGCATCTTTTATAGTTTTGATTACATATATCTATTTAAGCTACCGAGGTTGAATCTATTGAATATATTGTAGATAAAGTTTGTATGATTCACCCCCCCCCTGTCATCTTGTTAGCTTGGCATCTGTACTTAACAATTAGTATCAAAACTATCAATTGGTATCAGAGCTTTGGACTCAGGAGGAAAACTTTAAAGGTACTTGAGGCAAAGATCCAAAGATGTCTAAGAGGGATGCACCGAAGCTGAACAAATCTAGTTTTTCTACATGGCAGAAAAGGATGAAGTTGCACCTATCAAGAGTTGGAGAATATGTTGTATATTATCTGGAGAATGATTTCATTACACCTAGCACCTATCCATTGACAATGGAAGAGATAAAGGCAAAGCAATAACTTATTCAAGCAATGATTGAAATAACATCTGCATTGACCGACTCAGAGTTTAATGATCTAGAAGGCTGCAATGATGCCAAGGCAATGTGGGACAAGCTCATATCTGTGTATGGCGGTGATGAACATGTTCAAAGAGAAAAAGTGGATAGTCTAAGAGGACAACTTGAATCCATGAGAATGAATGAAGGTGAGAACATAACCCAGTACAGTACAAGGTTAAAGGAGATTGTCAATCAAATCAAAGGAGCAGGAGGAACCATTGAAGAGAAGGATGTCACAAGTAAGTTATTAAGAACCCTTCTACTAGCTTATGCAATCCGAGTCTCTACAATCAATGAATTGAGGTATGTACCCAATATGTCAGTTTCTTTGGATGCTACTATTGGTAAGCTACATGCATTTGAGTTAAGTAACTTTGATAACAGTGGGTCTTCGGTAAATAAAAGTGAATCTGCATTTAGTTCTTTTCATCTTGATGAATCTGATGATTACAATGATAGAAAGTATAAGTACTCTGAAGGGAATCATAGTGGAGCAAGTGAAAGATTTCACAAAAACACGGAGGAGGTACACAAACTTTATGAAGAAATCAGAAAGCAAGAAGAGTTTGAAGCACTATTAGCCAAAAGGCTACCGAGAGGAAAAGGTAAGTACAAAGGAAAGTTGCCTTTGAAATGTTTTAACTGTGATAGAATAGGACATATGGCTTCTAATTGCCCTGACAAAGAATCCAGTGAAAAGAGAGGTTATCGAGATGATAGATAGAAAGATAATCATTACAGAGGACACTGAGACTTCAGTAGAAGAGATAAAAAGACATGTCTAATAGTTGATGAGGAATCTAATGATGATAAATCAGATGAAACTGATACAAAGGAAGTTGTTTATGTGGCTATCAAAGATGGATCAAATGAAGAAAGGTACGAAGAAAAAGCTTTAATATCTCACATAAATACTAATGATTTTTGGATCATAGATAGTGGATGCTCACATCACATGACAGGTGATAAACACAAGTTTGTTATGTTAGAAGATTATGATGGAGGTTATGTAAGATTTGGTAATGATGCACCATGTCTAGTGAGAGGTAAAGGATATATAACACTTCTTGACAATGCATAATGTAATGATGTTTATTGGGTTGAAGGTTTGAAATATAATTTGTTGAGTGTAGCACAGCTAAACAACACAGGTTACCGAATAGAATTTCAGAAAGGAATTGTCAAAGTTCATGACAAGCATGGAAAGTTAGCTGCTACCATGACTCAAACAAAAGGTAACACATTTCACCTTGACTCAACTCGGAATAAGTGTCTTTTTGCAAAGATAGATGATACCTGGTTATGGCATAAAAGATTTTGTCATGTAAATTTTGATAATCTGATCAAAATAAGCAAGAAGCACCGAGTAAGAGGTCTACCAAGTCTTGAGAAACCTAAGAATGCTATATGTTGAGGATGCCAGATGGGCAAGATGACAAGATCAAGCTTTACAAGTAAGTCCTACACTTGTAAGGGAATTTTAGATCTTGTGCACACTGATCTTTGTGGTCCTATGAAAGTTTAGAGTTATTATGGTGATAAGTACTTCATATTATTTGTGGATGATTACTCAAGGATGATGTCAGTAATGTTTTTAAAAGAAAAATTAGAAGCTTTTCAAATGTTTAAATAGTACAAGGCAAGAGTTGAAAATGAAACAGGAAGACAACTGAAATGTCTTAGATCTGATAGAGGAGGTGAGTTCACCTCTGATGAGTTCAACTTATTCTGCAATGATTGTGATATAAAAAGACAAGTCTCTGCACTGAGAACTCCAGAAAAAAATGGGATAGCTGAGAGAAGAAACAGATCTATTGTGGATTGTGCCAGAACCCTAATGACTGAAAAGAAAGTGCCACAAACATTTTGGAGAGAAGCAATAAGCACAGCAGTTTACATCCTAAACCGAGTACAACTGAAGAAAGGAACTTTGAAGACACCATATGAAATATGGTATGACAAGAAACCTAATGTAAGTTACGTCAAAATCTTTGGAAGTAGATGCTATGTACACAAAGATGATAGAAATGGAAAGTTCGATCAGAAAAGTGAAGAAGGAACATTTCTTGGTTATTATTCTAGAAGTAAAGCATTTAAATGTTTGATCAAATCATCTAACAAAATAGTAGAAAGTGAAAATGTGAAAATTGATGAATTTGCAGAAAGAAATGATGAAGGAAATTATAAGGAACCAAAAGATTATGAAGGATTTGTATATGTTCAACCGACAAGTCCTACCAAGAGAGTTACTAAAGAAAATAAAGAGGATATTCAGTTACTGAATGATGAAGAAGATCATACAAAGCCTACCAATCCTGTATTAGCCAAGTATGTTAAAAGGAATCATGCATCAAGTCAAATTATAGGAGATAAGGATGATCCAGTGATGACAAGAAACAAACTGAGACAGAACACATGTCTGATATCTGAATTTGAACCAAGGATATTGAAAGAGACATTTAATAGTGAAGATTGGATAAATGCTATAACAGAAGAGATTGATCAAATCAAGAAGAATGACACATAGACACTGGTCCCAAGACTGAAGGACAAAAATGTAATCGGTACAAAGTGGATTTTCAGTAACAAGCTAAATGAAAAAGGTGAGGTCATTCGAAATAAAGCAAGACTAGTTTGCAAAGGGTATGCTCAAGAAGAGGGAATTGATTATGGTGAGACTTTTGCACCTATGGCAAGACTTGAAGGAGTAAGAACATTGTTGGCATACGCTACTTACAAGAATTTCAAGGTATATCAAATGGATGTCAAATCTGCATTTCTGAATGGTATATTAGAAGAAGAAGTTTATATTGAACAACCTGAAGGATTAGTTGAAGACAAGAATAAAGATCAGATATGTAAATTGAACAAAGAATTATATGGTTTGAAACAAGCACCTAGAGCATGGTATGAGAGATTGCACTCTTATTTGATCAAGATTGGTTTTATAAGAACAAGTGAAAACAACAATATGTGCATGAAGAATGATGAAAATGGAATACTGATCTCAGCCATATTTGTTGATGATATTATCTTTTGTGGAAATGACTCTTTATGCAAGAACTTTGGAAATGAAATGAGCAAATAATTTGAGATGTCATTAATTGGTGAAATAAAGTATTTTATAGGTTTACAGATACTGCAAATGAAAGATGAGATTTTCATTACTCAATCCAAGTACATAAAGGAAATCTTGAAGAAATTTGGAATGGAGGACTCAAAACCAATAAGTACTCCTATGACTACCAATTGTAAATTATCAAAGAATGATGAATCTGCATCTATTGATGAGACACTTTACCGATCCATGATTGGAAAGCTACAATATGTTGTTCATAGCAAACTAGACATAGCACATGCAGTAGGTATAGTTGCAAGATTTTCTGCAGATCCCAAAGACACACATATGACAGCAATCAAGAGAATTTTCAGATACTTGAAAGGCACTGAATATTATGGCTTAGTATATAACAAGAGAAATGATTTTGATTTAAAAGTTTATACTAATGTTGATTGGGCAGGCAACATAGATGACATGAAAAGCACAAGTGGTGGAGCTTTCTTTTTAGGAGAAAGACTAGTGAGTTGGCTTAGCAAGAAACAAGGATGTGTTTCATAGTCAACAGCAAAAGCTGAATATGTTGTTGCAGCATTGAATTGTACCAATATAGCATGGATCAAACAACTGTTGGAAGGTATAAATGAGAAAGTTACCGAGCCAGTAACTATATTCTGTGACAATACTAGTGCCATTAACATTTCAAAGAATCCTGTTATGCACTCTAAGACAAAGCACATCTCTATCAAATATCATTATCTTAGAGAAGAAGTTCAAGAGAAGAAATTGGTGTTGGAGTATGTTAGCACAAAGGAACAAACAGCAGATATATTCACCAAGCCACTGCCAAGGGACACTTTTGAGTATCTCAGAAGTAAGTTAGGGGTCCTACCCCTATCTTCTACTCACTGACCGAGTTCGGTGAAAGCATCAATTCGATGAATCTACAAAATATTATGTGTGGATTGATGCTTATTTACACACTTTAGGAGATTTTCTAAAGGTGTGTAGAAAACAAATACAGGGAACAGAAATTGTAGACATAATGCTTTGACTGAGATTGAGTTGACACATAACAGCAAGGAATTTACTTCTTAGCGGAAGAAATCATGTTTTAGTTCTGTATTTTTTGGCATTGTTGTCAAAGGGGGAGAAGACTAATGTATGGGGGAGAAGTCTAATGATAGGGGGAGAGCATTTCAGAATCTCACAGCAATCCGAATCAATTAGGTCAAATCAATTGGTTTTGTCATCAATGCCAAAGGGGGAGATTGTTGGCATTATAACAAATAAGGAGAGATTGTTGGCATTTCAATAAGGATATTGATGATTATGGATATAACTGATTAAGGATGTTTACTGTCTTAATATTATTATTTTGTCATTGATGTCAAGAAATTGATTTTCTAATTCAGTATGATGTTGTCATATCTTAAGAAGTATGATTTTATGAGTATAAAGATGTTGGTAAAAGACACAGATAGATTGTGATGAATAAGGGGAGAAATAAGTTATTCAATGGGCAACTACTACCAAGTTAGACAATGATGAGATCATGATGTTTAGATTGTTTTGATATCCTACATATGTTGTTGATTGTAAGGTTAATACTATACTATGTTACCGAGCAAAGAACCTCGTCGGTAAACCCTAAGGAACCTAGTCGGTAAACCCTAAGGTTATCGCTATCGGTTAATGAAGGTGGAATGTCTACCGAGTGAAGTTTAGTATTTACTGAGTTGCAACTGAGTTGTAACAGAATGCATTAAATGATTAAAAGTGTTATTTAATGAAGGAAGCTGATGAGCTGGAATTGATTAAATGATTGGTATGTCATGCATAAAGTTTGTTATAGAATCTATGGCAATGGAAGATTGGCAGGAAGATCTACAGCTCAGATTGAACTGCAATGCCTTAGCACAAGTTCTAAGAAATGTATGTAAGTTCCAAGGCGAGGTAAAATGTTTTCAGATTGAAGGATACATTGAACCTGGTCAAGTTTGAAGATCTAATGGCTATGATTGATCATGGGATATGTGATCAAGGAGATTAAGCGGTTAGCAAATTGTTTATAAATAACGAACTGTTGATAAACAATGGATGCGGGCAAGTGTAAGCACAGGGATGCTACATAGTGATTACCAAGCACAGAAGCTTGAAGACCTATTTGATTAACAGAGTATAGAGCCCAGCAGAGGGACAAGATAAGTCCTATGACTAGATTGTATTAAGCAAATAAGAATCTGCTTTAGTATTTTAGATGCAAAGTTACAGATATATTTTTATTACTGTTATTTTGTGAAGTGACAGAAAATCTCTTAATCGAGTGGACTTAACAGTCTTATTTGTAAAACCCTCTAGCAAGGTGACATTCTGATTGAGTGGTTGAAACCCTTTAACAAGGTGAAGATTCTAACAGATTTGAGGGAAATCCCTTAACCAGGTCACATCTAGCAGTGTGTTTGTAATCTTTAACAGGGTTTTCTTTTAACCGAGCATACTCTAGAAGAGTATATTTCTTAGTGGGTCCAAAATCCCACAATGGTTTTTCCCTATTTGGGTCTCCACGTTAAATCTAGTGTTATGAGTGTTGTTATGATTATGTGTTCTTAAGGTTGCATGTTTTACAGTTTTGATTACATATATTTGTTGAATATATTGAAGATTAAGTTTCTATGATTCACTCCCCCCCCCCCTCTCATCTTGTTAGCTTGGCATCTATACTTAACTATTAGTATCAGAACTATCATAAATGATAAGAATTGTTAATAATTACAAATAATCCTCTACAAAACTATTTGAAAGATAATAAACAATTTAACTATGGACAAGGAAGAGGATGGGGAAGGGGTAACCACTGGAGAGATGACACAACTTGTTAAAATTCGTGTAAAATTGTTTACTTTACATTGCAGAAGTGATGACCTATAGCAAAATACAAGAGCAAGGGTAATCAAAAGAATTCTTGCACAAGGTGTGAGAGGACATCAGAGAATAGATAATTGGTTATCAAATACATCAAATGGGGAATAATCTACAAAAAAATCAACAAAAAATAAGAATATTGAAGAATAAAAGATTAAATAACCAAAAGGATAAAGGTATGGTATTAACCCACAAGGGATAGATATCAAGAGGAATAAGAAGGAAATAGTTGCATAAATTACTGAAGAGTTTGGTTCCAAAAGAGGATGAATATTGTATACGATGGAAAGTGATGATTATAAACTATTGTAAAACCATAAAGATCCAACCACAAACAATCTAGGTCTTATAATGAAACATTCACCAATACCAATAGAGATATCTAAGATCATGCAAATCAACAAAATAAATCAATATTACCATTCACATGTCAAGTAGGGTTTCAATCTCCATTGTCTCCTATCTCCATGGATCTTGTTTGATATATTTGCTCTCAGATTTTATGTGTGCACAAGAGCACAACAAAGAACAGATTGTGGTCGATAGCTTGATCGCAAGAAGGCTTGATTGCATTAGACACATTCATTAGGGTTGAAAGGGAAGAGGGCATCCTCTTATATAGAGAACACTATAAGAAATGGAGGGATAAGAGTAAAAGGTGAAGAGGATAAATGGTCGGCTAGGATTAAAGGGTAGGTAGAAGAAATAATTAAATGATAAAGGACGTAGGTAAGAGAAGAATTAAGAGATGAATGACATGTGTCATGAGTAGAAAAGGCTAATGAATTAATTAAATAAATAAAGATTTATTTAATTAATAGAGGAAGTGGGATCAATTAAATAAATAAAATGGTTTGATATGGGCTCTTTTTATTATGGGGGTTTTCTTCCTCGCCATGAGCTTTTGGCTAATGGCCGGTCTGGTCATTTGCTTCATCAGTTACGAATGGGATTGATATGTGATTCCTTGGAAACTACTAGAGCCTCTATGGATTTTTTGTTGTATTTGGCTCCTGACCATTTTGTGGATAAAGAATGGGTTGTTTTTCAGGCTCTACATTCATTAATCTCTTTGGGTTTTTTGTGCTCTGCTCCTGCTTGTGTGGCATTCCCTCTAAGGGTGATTTCAACTTTGTTCTCTTCTCATCTGCCACCGGAAGGGAGCTCTAGTTCCTGGTTCCTAGATATCTAACATATTGTCTTTGGTGTAGCTGGTGGTTTTGGTTTTTTGCAGGGTTGCAAGCAACATGGCTCCTTTTTTGTTCGAAATGGTTAGCATTGGTTCTGAAAGAATATTTTCCCTCATTCATCTGTCGTGTGTTTCTTCAAGTTCATCTCTTCTTCAGTTGGAGTTATTCTAGTTTGAAATTGTCCGATAGGACTTTTTGTAGAAATTAGTAGTAGTAGGAGGGTGGGGATTTTCGTCAGTATATTTGTTGTAAGGGCTCTATATATCTCTGTTATAAGTTTTAAAATGGCTACAACCAGAGGTTTTCTTGTGGGTTCTTTCCTGTCGGTATGCCATGTCTGAACCCGATGTAAACTTTCCTTTTAATTAATATAAGTTCAGTTAATTTTACAATTTGAATAAATAAAAGTATTTATTTGAATGAGAAAAGGCTTAGAAGAGGATAAATGAGTTTATCAAATAAATAAAGATTTATTTAATTAATCGAAGACTTCAGATAAAATAATTAAATAAATAAAAATATTTATTTAATTAGACAGGACAATTTTAGGTGTCTACATTTTGCCCCTCTTTGAGACAATGCAGCTTGTCGCATTGGCTCAAAGAAGATAAGATAAACTAATTCAAAGTTTCCCCATGATGAGGATGATATGCCCCCTTGAGAGATTGGATGAAAATGTTTGAAAAGATCGCAGAAAATCTCTCGATAAGAAAGAAAGGCTAGAAAGAACTGACAAGATAGGGTGACAAGGTCACGTAGGAAAAAGATTGACTCAAGAGGAATCAACAAAATCGTGTCTATGTCTTAAAAGGCCAAAATTGATATTTCTATGATGAACATGTGCTATCAATTGGATAATTTGCTGAGAGGATTCACTCAAACAAGTGCCCTAGGGAAGACAAACTGGAAAGAAGGCTAGAATTGACAATTTTGTGATAAACATGTGTTGCCAATTGGATAAGTTATTGAGAGGATTCACTCAAATAGGTGCGCTAAAAAAGACAAAATGGAAAGAAGGCTAGAATTGACAATTTTTTGATAGACATACGTTGCCAATTGGATAAGTTGTTGAGAGGATTCACTCAAACAGGTGCCCTAAATAGGTAGGTTTGTTAAGTTGAATATAGGATAAGTCGTCGACTAGATAAAATCTGGCGAGTGCTCTAGCAGAATAGGATTAAGTGCAATGTGGCAAACATATATATTAGGATGCAGTGCCATGTGATATACATAAGCACTAGGATAGACCCTGATGAGAAACACCATATGATGGACATAAGTACCACTAGGATAGGATAAGCAACAATATGTGATAAACATGAGTACCACTAGGATTGACATGATTGATTTGATTGGATGCAGGAGTACTTACC